>NC_089762.1:23003770-23166563 GCF_040412425.1 Macrobrachium rosenbergii
TGATCACTGGTCACTGAGGAGCACTGTCATGCACTTAGTTTTAATAATATATGTCACTATCCACATAAAAATGTCAAAATAGAAGGGAGCGATTTCACTGGGTTTGCTAGCCAACAACGTCGTTGAGAGAGAGAGGAACCGACCATCTGACTGGCTGAGTAACAGAGGCTTCTATAGAGCTTGCGTTACGTTATTGTAAGAACACTTGAACGTTGAAAATGTGTAAAAAAAGAAAAACAAATAAATAAATAAATGCACTGGAGCTTTCACATACAAAGTGAATTAGTGGCTCAGTTCAGATGGGCAGTTTTACTTGTAGAAGAATGTCTTATTTCCCGTTACCTTCTCTTGCTTCTTCCTAATGAGCTCCTTCATGTTCTTTGGACTCTTTGAATTTCAAGTCAGTGGCCCCTTTAGTGGGCTTGTTCTGTATGGATAGGTTCCATCTCTTGAATAATATATAATAATAATAATAATGAACCAAACAAAAACTTCTTTCAGTTTTCTTCTGAAGATGGAAAGAGAAACCCACAAGATTCTTGTGTATAGAAGATACGAAACACAACTTTACCAAGCCAAAGCCATGAAAAATAAGATCTGGTTTATAAGTGAATGTTTGAAGAACAAAGTATGTCCAAAAACATATGGTAGAATGGAAAAAAGTCCCTGGAGTGGAGAAGCTTTCAGCAGTTTTCAAGGATACATCAAGGATCAGCTGCAAGAGCTTAAGGAGAAGAAAGAAGCTGCATTTGCTGGTGTAAGGAGAATACAAAACACACTGCAAGAGACCATAAGGGGTGAGTGGTACAATCAAGTTGTTGGGCAGGTCAACTGTAGAGTAAAGTTTGATATAAATCGTAACATGGTCAACATTAAAAATAAGTTTGAGAGATTATTTACTAATTCCGTTTGGATCAAATTTAGCAGTATGGATGATATAAAGAATATCTCAAGCAGATTATTGACTAGGGATGAAACAGCAGCACTAGGACTAGGATTAAATTTCTGTGTAGGGACTACAAATAATATCAATATAGAATTCAATAGCAAGATTAAC
The DNA here is from genome assembly GCF_040412425.1 of Macrobrachium rosenbergii. Classification (NCBI taxonomy): domain Eukaryota; kingdom Metazoa; phylum Arthropoda; class Malacostraca; order Decapoda; family Palaemonidae; genus Macrobrachium; species Macrobrachium rosenbergii. The sequence goes on from NC_089762.1 coordinate 23,004,828, forward strand.
TACCTTAATGTTGAACAACACAATGATTTAGCCCCGTTTCTCAGAGGAGTCATGATAGGGAGTAATGAAAACAACCTTGGAGATATCTTGCCAGTGAGATTGAGCACCGCTCTACAGAGATTAAAAAGTTACAAAGATATTAGAATTATGAAAGCCGACAAAGGGGGTAGCATTGTTATCATGAATAGTTCAGAATATAGGGAAAAAATGTACAGGCTACTAGATGATGAAACTACCTACGCTAAAATAGAGAATCCTCCCACAGTCCAAAAGCTTCAGAATACCTTCAACCAGAATGTGAAGAAAATAATCAGTATACTATGTAATGGGAAGGACACACTGTGCAATAAATTATTCTCAAGTAAACTACCTGAACTTGCATACATATATGGCAGCCCCAAAATACACAAGGATGGCTGCCCACTACGCCCTATTGTTTCTAGTATGAAATCTCCCAACAAAAACCTAGCTGTGTGGTTAGCTGGAGAACTAGAAATATACTTAGGTAAATTTTCAGAATCACATGTTAAACATTCAGTAGATTTCATAGAGAAGGTTAAGAACAAGATTATAAAGGGACATATGGTTAGTTTTGATGTAGTAGCTTTTTTTACCAATGTCCCCTTAGATAAAGTTTTAGAATTTTTACAAACTAAGCATAATGAGGGCATTTTCAATCTAAGCATAGAAATAAGTGTCTTCCTGGAGTTGATCAAATTATGTGTTAGTGATACTTATTTTCCGTTTGAGGGACAAGTATACAAACAGAAATATGGAGTAGCTATGGGGTCCTCATTATCACCAATACTTGCTAATATATATATGGAATATTTTGAGACTAATCTAGTTCCTAATATTAATGTCCCTAACTTGAAATTGAAAGGTTGGTGGAGATATGTGGATGATATTTTTGCCATTCTGCAGGGTGATGAAAGTGAAATAGAAACTTTTCTAGACGAACTCAATAGTTTTGATAACAATATCCAATTCACTCTAGAAAAAAGTAACGATAGTAAACTGCCCTTTTTAGACATCTTGATAGAAAGGAAAGAAATAGGATATGAATTCAGCACATACAGAAAGCCCACACACAAACTCGTATATTCATTTCTTCTCTGTTCACAGTCATGATATAAAAATGGGTGTTCTAACAGGTTTATTTCTCAGGGCAATGAGAACGTGTGACCCTTGTAAGATAGATAAAGAAATAAATTACAGTGATAAAAGCTTTGATACATTAGCATACACGGAATGGTTCAGAAAAAGGGCACTCAACAAAGCTTGGAGGATTTTTTACAGGGAAAATGCAGAGAGTACATGGAATACAGAAAACAAGAAAATAGTTTCCCTCCCTTATATGCCTAAAATGAAACAAATTACACCAAAAATGAAAGAAATTAAATATAAATTTGTGTATACCTTTGACAACACCGTAAATTGGAAGGAGAAGATAGTAATGCAGATGATGTAGGGGGAGTATACATAATTAATTGCAACAATTGTGGAGACAAATATGTGGGTGAAACAGGTAGGGGAATAAGGACTAGAATCCAAGAACACAGGAGGGCAGTACAACTCAACTCACAGGGGAGTGCTATAGCTAAAGTCAAACCATTTTATGAGCGGACTCCAAGACCATTTCCAGCCCTGCCAATTCTCCTTAATCTGGCTGCCTTCGCTTCACTAAGAGAAGGGAAGAAAAATGACAAACTTGGCGATCGGACAAACTTACTGCCACTTCTTCACTTGGGTCAGATCACTGAAACCCTTTGTCAAATCGTATAAAATGGGTCGAGATAATCTTCCGTATTCATTATCTCGCACAGCAAGCTTCCGAGAGTTCCCCACGCCGTGTCCTTCGCCCTGAAGAACGCGAAATGGCATACAATGTGTACCAGTTTTTTAAATGGGAAAAAGAAAATGGAATTTCAAAGTCTGGCATCAATCAAGCAGTCAAACATGCCGCAGATGCAACGAAGATATCAAAAACTACTTTGCATCAGATTTGTAAGGAAGCTAAAGAAACGGAAGAAGAATTTGGAGAACTGGTTTTTAGGGAAAAGAAAAGGAAAAGATAAAAAACCGTAACAAATGTGGACGATTTCGACGGATAAGTTATACGGCGAACTGTATTGGCTTTTTATGCAAGGAAAGAAATTCTGACGATAGACAAAGTTTTACAAGTGAAGGAAAATATTGGGTTTGGTGGCTGCAAGGAATCATTTCGTAAAGTGCTGCATGAAATTAAAGGATTATATACTTTGACCATTCAAATCTGCTTTAAGGAGGGATTTAAACTACCCTTTCTCTTTATCATAGTCTGCCCACAGATTAAAGAGGTCAAACCAGGTGTGCATTAAAATGGTCAGAAGGATCTGGCAACGTCGCAAATGGGTTCGGAGTCCGCTCATAAATTGGTTATAGTATAGGCATTGTTGGGAAAAGGACCATAGGATGGATTTTAAAAACAGTAGGCTTATATACAAAAGCAATAACATCAGTCATAGGAGGGTAGTGGAAGGGGCACTCATCAGACAGATTAAAGTGATAGAAGGAAACAAAGGATTTACCTCAGAAGATCCCATAAGCCGATCTTTAATATTAAAAGAAGCTAAGGTCGACCCTTCTGACCTGGAGGTTAGGTCTCCTGCCCAACAGACCGATTAATACCACTGACCATCAGATCAGGATATCAAACCGACAGGAGGGGATTAACAACTCTCAAGAGAATGGAAACCAGGACAGCCATCATATAAATGACAGCACAGGGAGAAGAAGTTCCAGAAGATTGCTGGGCCTTGAACCAGCCTGGCTACCTCATCTCTTGAAAAAGGGTCACAGTTAGGACCTGAAAGTGCTCGAGATCAAAGTAATATGTAAATATTTACCAGTAAACAAGTTATACACAAGAATCTTGTGGGTTTCTCTTTTCAAAAATAATAATAATAATAATAATAATAATAATAATAATAATAATAATAATAATAATAATAATAATAATAATAATAATAATCTTTGGAAGCCTGAATTTCAAGTCAATGGCCCCGTCTGTGAGCTTGTTCCATATGAATAGGATCCATCTTCTGAATAATAATAATAATAATAATAATAATAATAATAATAATAATAATAATAATAATAATAATAATAATAATAATAATAATAATAATAATCTTTGGAAGTCTCGTCTGTGGGCTTGTTCCATATGAATAGGGTTCATCTTCTGCATAATAATAATAATAATAATAATAATAATAATAATAATAATAATAATAATGATAATAATAATGCTCCTTAAGCAAGAAGTGGCCACCATACAGAAGCAACGGATTACCTCAATGTTGTATTCCCATGTACCCACAGCTATTTTAAACACTATCTTTCTTACTCAGGGAAGGTCACACCTACGATGATGTATGTACAATCACTCAAAAAAGTTTTGCAACATACTTCAAAACTTTTCGGACAACAGCTTATAATAACGACATCTGGGGCTATTTGGCAACTCAGTTGTAAGCGCATGAAACGACTGAACACTAGTGGTGCGTCCGAGAAATTACCTGCAGTTTCCCTTAAACAGGGCTTTTTCTGATACTGCTTACTGTTGTCATACTTTACTCAATTAAAGGATGTTACTATAATACTTCAGAGGTCTTCGCTGTTCTTATGTTTTAATATTTTCATCTCCAACTGTCATCACTATCGTTGTTTTATCTCCTTCATATGTGTGAACTTTGTAGACATAGGCCTACGACTGTTTTAAGTTGAACTATTAGTCTTATTAATTAACATGAACAAATACGACTTTTGTAAAGATTTGCTTCCACATTATTATTAATCAAATTTTTGAATGACTAATCCTATGTATATTGTGAACTAGTGCAACTTAATATAAAATATACTAAACTAGACTAACAGATTTCACGTCTATTTTTGTAATACATAGAATATAATCGCACACACACATACATATATATATATATATATATATATATATATATATATATATATATATATATATATATATATATATATATATATATATATATATATATATATATATATATATATATATATATATATATATATAATGCCATTATCATGTGTAATTTCTCATTTCTTTCATTGCTACTTAGGCCTAGGATTTTGATGCCTCTTATGAAGTTAACCGAATATATAACGCCTATTTTTGTATTTCTTATTATCTAAGTTTCTAAAGAATTAAAATTAGCAAGAAGTTCAACATTAATTTAGTTAATGCTAAACGCCAGCAGTGAAGAAGACTACCAAGCTCATCAGTGGAGAACTTCTCCTCCTCTTCGCAAAAGATTATTCTTACAGAAATCATCGGCCGCTGGATTATATTATAACGCAAACCCTAGCCTCTATTCTTTGTGTTTCGCTGATATGAAGTGTTTCTTGGCAGGAATATGATGAAATAATATTTTGGTCTCATGTAGCCTGTTACGGATGGTTTGAGCAGCAACTTGAAGGGAAAGTGTAATGTTCTCTCTTTTTGGCAACACCGGCTTGTCAGGGGAGTTAGGCGGAGCTCCTTCAGTGATCATCCGATGATGATCCTTAACTTTTTACAATGAATTTATCATATTTCCTCGTTTTCTCTGTTGTTTTATTCCTCTATACATGGTTGTTTTATTTACGATAAGCTGCCGAGCAATATCTACAATAGAGACATTAGTCTTATGCAAGTGACGAGACAGTTTAGTTTAATTTTCCTGCCCGAATGTGGAGTCACACGATAACATACGACGCTACGAGATTTTTTCTTTTTTGTTTTTGACAACAATAATGGTTGAATTCTTTCTTTCTTTATTTATTTATAGTTTCATTGATGATTATTCAATATTACTTTATTAGTCAATAAGCTTTTATCTGGATTCGAAATATAGTTTCTTCTTTGACTCTTTTGCCCAATCATCTGAAGTGAAATTTTTCAAAATGTTTCGTCATTTTTCGCAATATGAATTTTTCACTCACCGTTCTTTTTTATATTGTTAACCGTATGATTAATAACCAAAGTCGAATAAGAAAATTACATTTCCTTGTAAATATCAAAAGAAGGTGAACGAAAACTTCTGGAACATGTTGCAAAACATTTTTGAGTGACTGTACATGACTTTATCTTTCGTAAAGGTTTGATGAAGACGCCTGTTTATATTAATTTTCTAGGCACCCGATATCAATTATTCAATTTATTAATGAAAAGTCATCATTATTGAAATTCGTGATGAAATTAAACATATTTCCATTAAATTTTCTCTCAGAAAAAAGATAAACTAGAAAATGAATCGTATATAATCACACACACACACACACGTGAAAGCAAGGTGAGTGATTGAGGCATATCAAGTCGACCTTCCGCGAACTTTCACAAGATTGGCTCCAACGTCTCCAGAGAATCCCCGGGGCTTGCTTACGGATCCTCATCTTTTAGCGGAGCTTTTTTATTTACATACAATTATACATAATTATACATGCATAACATAGTTAGAAAAAGAGATGAAAGAATTATTTCAAATCATTGCCATCTGCTGGAAGTCCCTGACATTCTCGGGAATCCCAAGAATTCCCGAAGACTGGAACGGCTCAGTGGAGACGAAAATGTGCAATGCCTACCACATATGCGAAATTGGTTTTCCCACCTTCTGAGGACTGTAGTGTGGCAGGAACTTAGGCATCGAGGAACACCTTCAGCAATGGCGTGTTTCCTGCAGGCAGCAGCGAAATAACTGGTTTTAGAACTCTGCAAAGCAATCATCTGTTTTCTACAAAAAAGCAGCGACGCCATAGGCTCTTGGCTAGCTAACAGAGCAGAGAACGGGGAAGGGCCCACCCCTGGTAAAACTAAACCCCCATTTCAGTGACGCTTTGTTGGCGAAGATGCCCCGGGGTGAGATCAATTCTGATCGTCAAAGGCCACAAATATATACATATACTATATAATATATATATATATACTATATATATATTTTTTTTGTATATATATATATATATATATATATATATATATATATATATATATATATATATATATATATATATTATATATATATATATATATATATATATATATATATATATATATATATATATATATATATATATATATATATATATATATATATATATATATATATATATATACACATATATACGTGTGTATATACACTATATATTCATGAAGTTACAAACTTTCAATTCAGAAGACTCAGATTAGGAAGGAGAATTTTTAAAGTGATGAATGGATCAGAAGATCCATTTATCACTTAAAAAAATTCCCTTCGGTGATAATTCCCCATCGGGGATACTCCTGAAGTAGGTGAATTGAATAATAAGCGACATTTATAGCTTCATGAATGTATATATATATATATATATATATATATATATATATATATATATATATATATATATATATATATATATATATATATATATATATATATATATATATATATATATATATATATATATATATATATATATATATATATATATATATCGTAACATGAAACTTTCAAGCAGAAGACTCAGAAGGTAAAAGTAAAGAGTAATAACTAAACCTCACAGGTGGTCTTTTCCCTGAAAGAAAGGTTTCTTATACTTAAGGTTTCTCAGGCCTTTTTTCCGGCCAAAACGAAACTGATTGGAAAACTTATGGAAAGTTCAGAACTTTCTAATCAACTGTCAACTTTCCCTGCCTAAGAAAAATGAAAGAAAGGAAAATAGAAAGTAACAGAACGAGCAATACTCAGAAGAAGGAATAATTACATCACAAGATTACAATCAGCTGCTATCATTCTGTTTCTTATTTCTTTCATTTTATCTGCTACTTTTCGAGAACTGACACAAAATCTCCTGATCTACTTTAACTTTGACGATAAATTTGGTGATAAACCAACTCCCTTCCTTTTGAAAAACTATCAATATGTAATTTCTGGAATCAGCACATCTTCTGATAAACTTTACCTTTGACGGTTAAACTGGTGATACACTAACTTCTTTCTTTAGGAATACGATAAACTCTACAATTCTGGAATGAACATATATCTTCTTATAAATTTTTAAACCTTGACAGAACTCCATTCTTTTGGAAAACGATGAATTATACAATTCTGGAATCAAAACATACCTTCTGGTGCACTGTGCAACACTGACGGAAAACTTGGTGATAAACCAAATGACATTACTTTGGGAAACGATAAACTCTACAGTCCTCGGAATCCACGTAAATTTGAGCCTATTAGACAAGGCATAAAGCGTCAATAAACATTAAATAAAATAAATAAACAAAAACAAAGCAGACTTTTCACTCTCCCGCCACAATCACATTGTTGCTGTTGACTTAACTTTCCATTCGACAGGTTATTAATGGCTTCACAAAATAAATGAATGGAAAATGCAATCTTATATTTGGTTATGAGATACGATATGCAAATACTACTTTCTTAGACGTGGGACATTCAAATAAGTGTTATTCACTGGAGAATTTCTACATAATTTATGTACCATAATTCATGTACCAGTAGACATGAAAGTCCAAATAATTCTGTTGTCAATTATTCATTTCGTGTAAGTTGCACACACATTCTAAACACGCAATTCGTTATCTTTAACAAACACTTTATTTTTTATGTAAATCTGAGCCGAAACTATAAATAAGATCTGTTCTGTTCACAAAAATGACACCAAAAGAACTTACAGAAAGCATCAGTGAATTTGGTTTTCCAAAAGTGAACAAAACCTAGAGATATGAATATTCAAGTCGACTCTATCTGGGGCAGTTTTTCGAAGTTCAGCTCAGAGAGGTTATAGGTGTTAGGGCGCAAGCCGCAAAAGGGAGGCTAGAATCTTAATGTATAAATTAAAACGGCGACTTTGAGGCCCAGAAGCTAAGAGGGGAACCCTGCCACTGAGATGAGGCTCCAAATGCACAACCAGTATTTCGGTCCGTTCTAATAAAAAATTCAAACCACACATCAATACGTCGCCGCCTTCTTGAGTTATGGAAGCATGAATTTCTATTATAAAAATTAAAAAAGCGACTTTGAGGCACTGTACCTAAGGGGGGAACCCTGCCATGGACATGAGACTCCTAATGCACAACCAGTATATTGGTCCGTTCTATTAAAAAATTCAAACGGCAGATCAATACGTCGAGTCCTTGTTGAGTTATGGATGCCTGAATTTTATTTTAAAAATTAAAAATACGACTTTGAAGCCCCGTAGCTAAGAGGGGAACCCTGCCACGGACATGAGGCTCCAAATGCACCCCCACTATTTTGGTTCGTTCTAATCAAAAATTCAAACCGTACATCAATACGTCGTCGCCTTCTTGAGTTATGGAAGCCTGAATTTCTATTATAAAAATTTAAAATGCGACTTTGAGGCCCCATTGCTCAGAGGGGAACCCTGCCACGGTCATCAGGCTCCAAATGCGCCCACAGTATTTTGGTTCATTTTATTGGAAAAAACAAACGTAAGGGAAATAATTTGAGTCATTTTCGAATTATGGAAGTCTGAATTTCCATTCATCGATTTTTGGAAACTGGAAATATTGGCCAAAAAAATTTTGCATCCCCAAAATTAATAGAATTGTACTAACAAGGGTTAGTTAGGTCGAAATTTTTGAAAGTTCTAATTTTGGGAGGCTGGACAGGTTTTTTTTTTTTTTTTTTTTTTTACACCCTAGGTGTAGAATATGCCACCTTCACCATGCAAGGGTCCCGACGGAATTGGACCCCTGGGCCCCACAAACAAACCCAAAAAACGACCCCTTACCAAAGATTTCCTCCGGAATCGCCGGAGGTGGCCATCATTATAATTATGAATGACTATGCTCTAGTGTGAGAAAATTATACAGCCTTCGTATTGGCGCCAAAATCCTCACCGAAGACTCCCTGAAGACTCCTTGAAGATTCTTTCTTCAGCAGTATAACAGGTGTCATTTTTTAAATTTCAAGGGTAATTTCTACCATTAATATAGCTGGTAGCCTTTCTTCATTGGCACTCTGTTGTAGTATTCCATGTGTTATTTTTCAATTTCAAGGTTCCTGTAGCCTTGTAGGTAATGCAGGTGTCATTTTGAAATTGCAAGCTTCATATGTAAAAATAAAAAAAAACAACTTTGAGGTCCCAATAAATAAATAAAAATGAATAAATAAAAAAAAAATAAATAAAAATAAATAAATAAAGAAAAATAAAAAATAAAAATAAAGAAATAAATAAATATAAATAAATATAATTAAATAAATAAATAAAAATAAATATATATATATAAATAAATAATTAAATAAATAAAGATAAAAAAGAATCAATAAGTAAATGAAAATAAATAAATAAATAAAAATTAATGAAAATGAATAAATAAAAAAAAAAAAAAATATATATATATATATATATATATATATATATATATATATATATATATATATATATATATATATATATATATATATATATATATATATATATATATGTATATATATGTGTGTGTGTGTGTGTGTGTGTGTGTGTATGATGCACTTGAACTTCAAAGGAAAGCACAGAAAGCAAGCAAAGCGTGACGCATCCTCTGTCAAGGACATTATAATCATCTCATAGTCGACCAAAGGGCCATCTGGTGATGACGTCATGTCCATGGCGCCTGAACTCTTTCCTGGCATCTCGGTTTTCCCTCTTTCGCTCATCAAGCAATTTGTTCTGTTTGACAGAGTAGATGATCCTCTGTCACGCAGTTGCTTGCACCATTTTTAGGAGAGAGAGAGAGAGAGAGAGAGAGAGAGAGAGAGAGAGAGAGAGAGAGAGAGAGAGAGAGAGAGAGAGAGTTGACGCTCGAGGAGTCTCTGCGGCATGGATATGACGTCATCACTCGATAGTAGGCTTTTCGAAAGGAAGACACGATTATTATCAGGTCCTTGACGGTTGGTGTGTTGTGCTTTTGCTTGTCTTCTCTTCAGGTGCATTCGTGCACTTATGTGTGCACCTGCACACAAACTCTTGCAAGTGCAGATGGCAAATGATGTCAAAGAGTGTCGAGAGTTTGCAGGAATAAATTGCAGCCACTTCCAAAATCCTGGACAAACAAAGCCCAAAGGAAAGACCTGGCTACGAACAGAAGCTGAATCAAGTCGACAGACGAGAGAGAGAGAGAGAGAGAGAGAGAGAGAGAGAGAGAGAGAGAGAGAGAGAGAGAGAGAGAGGGCCTGTAGCAAATCATATATGAATGGTCCTTTGGTGTTCCTGAGTGCTGGTGGGATCGTTTCAGTCAATCTCCTTTCCTGAACAGACTGCATTTTATTCAGTTGCTTTTGTTCTTTCAGACCCCGAAGTGCGATGTCTTTGAAGACCAGGTTCAAAGAGCAAGTTCCAAAGCCTGCTGCTGATACTCCCATGTGTTCCAATGACAGCATGCGAATCACCTCAGGTGAGTGAAAATGCATCCAAAAAAGGTGAAATTTCATCCTGTTTGTTTTTATCCAAAGAGAGTTAGTTGTTCTTCATTTCTACGCATCAAAAGATTGAACAGTAAGAAGAACACTTCTGTTCTCCCACCTGGCCAACGACTGCAGGAAGAAGACACAGAAGAGGAGGAAGAGGAGAAAGAACCGGTTAAGAAGAAGAAGAGAAGAAGAAGAAGAAGAAGAAGAAGAAGAAGAAGAAGAAGAAGAAGAAGAAGAAGAAGAAGAAGAAGAAGAAGAAGAAAAAGAAAACAATGAAGTTTTGAAGTGAAGATGTTTCTTTTCTAATTCTGTTGCTAGGGCCTATTTGAGAGTGGAATTGTCTCTTAGTAGGAGTCTAAACAGCTCTTGCTTCTGTGAATGGTGATCAGTTCTGTCTTTTCTTTTAGATTAGAGACTCAGAAAGGGTCATGGGCATTCTACACAATCAAATTATTCCTGAACACATTAACTTATCTTTAGATAGTAATGATATCTGTGAAGCTTCACCAATGACGACGGTAACACAAGTCCTTAATTCTTTCACTTCTCTCAACATGAAACAGGAGGCTTCGTTCTTTGGGTTAAGGGAATCAAGAGAATTTGGAAAACAGCTTTCCTGAAATGAAATGAACTATAAAGATGTACCTCTTCGCCACACAAACGCAAGATGGGCCTTTGTAATGGGACATATATTTCTATATGCATGTGTGAAAGAATGCATCATCAACTTAATATCAACATTTTATTTTGCAAACACTTCCAGAATATTTCACCTATTTCTGCAGCTTCCCATCATTTTTTCAATCATTTGCAAACACTTGCCATTCAAGTACATCTATACAGATGTCAGACAGCCATGGACTCACTTTGACTCCAAACCAGTCGTTCTCCCATCTTTCTATGTATATTAACAGAAGCTTCCTTTGTATGGCAAATCAATGCCAATGCTCTAAAGAACGTGTCCTGACGTGCCCTGAATAACAAACATTCACGACACAGTCCCATTTCCTATTCATCGGTTCTACCTAAAAGTTCTGAGGTAGACCCATTTCCTTTTCACTTTCAGAGTTCTCAGAAAGAATGTTCATAATAAACAGTTGATTAAAACTCCTTTATCCTTTAATATATCTACACCGCTTTGCCTTTGTCAGACATCGTGTGACATGCTTTTTTTTTTTACTCAATCGAAATACTATAGTGCACCTTCTCTGGTATGCTAGATAACAGTATAACATTTTGCCTATGTAATCCTTTATCACCTTTCCCATCCCTATACAGGAGAATTTTTATTCCTTTTATCCATTACTCTAGAACCTTTTCTTATCACACATAACATACATACCTTTGGCAGCCTCTCAGTTAAACGTTCAGCACTTTTAATCTAGTCAATTGCTGGTGTCTTCCCAATCTCCATCCTTTGAACTAACAGCAACGAGAACTATCTATTTATGCATGATCAGCATAAAAGTGACTTACCAGACAATTGTCAGTTATTTCTGCTAAGTTTCGAAAATTTGTAAAACATATATTGATAGAAACGATTTCTGTATCATAGGTCAAATAACTAATGCATGCGAACTGCTTATCCTGGAATCATTATTTATTAAACAATTGTTCCCCAGTTAAATACCCAGACTTCCTCCACTCAGCTGTACCTGAGTTAACTTTTTTTATGCATTATGTCTTCTGCCTTCTTGGTATAAGGTTGGTTAGCGGTCTTTGATTTTGCTTTTATGTCTTTTTTGTTTTTTTCGTTTTTTTTATCTTGTATTCTAACTGTGAAGTATTTTATGGATTTTATTGATTTTTAGAGTAATTTTTAAAGTAATTTTATTCATTATTTAACCGATTCCCTGATGATGTAATAAAGCTTTTTATTGCGAAACGTTGGAAATAAAGAATTATGTTGAGATGAATACGTTTCCATGGTCCACCTTTCGCTAATGTGTATATGTATATATATATATATATATATATATATATATATATATATATATATATATATATATATATATATATATATATATGTATACACACACACACACACACACACACACACACACACACACACACATATATATATATATATATATATATATATATATATATATATATATATATATATATATATATATATATATATATATATATATATATATACATTACATTACCACAGGTGGTAATGTGTGATAAATGAATCATGTACAAAAGTGATAATAATCATATATATATATATATATATATATATATATATATATATATATATATATATATATTTATATATATATATATATTTATATATATATATATATATATATATATATATATATATATATATATATATATATATATATATATATATATATATATATATACATATACTGTGATATCAGTTTTTTTATCTCGTGGCTCTGTTAAAGTAAACATTTGTTTATTAATTACCGTTTAATGTTTCACTAGTTCATTTGAGCCTCGAATTCTTGGTTAGAGTTTTGTTTTGTTGTGCTTCCCCCACCGAAGGCTGTTATTTGTTAACTGGTAGCCTACTCTTCTCATAAAAAGTTCTCTTTATTTTCATGTACGAGTGGTTCGTTGGTTTGGCCTTCGGCCTTCTGCCACGTTGGACTGTTTAAGAGGCGATTTACATATTTTAATCTGGATTGACAAGAGATTGCATTCGGCCCTCCTGTAGAGAAGATCTCGTCTTTTTTTTTACGGTTCTGCTATATTTGGATGACTTCTTGCTTCAAGTTGGATTGTCTGCTGCTGATGATCAGTGTCGATGGATGCACATACCTGACCCCCTTCGTAACCTACGGGTGTGCTCTCAGGTGTACTGCGACCATCGTCATCGCCCGCATCCTGAGCTCTTGCCAATTAGTTATGGTGGCGCCTCCAGAATCTTCCTGCGAACAGCCGTTGTCTCGAGATCTTCTGAGGGCCGTTAGGAGGCCTTTTGGTCACGAAGAAGCGTAAGCATCTCCTCATTCTGTGCCTTCTTTGTATCCAGAATCGACTCATTCCCTTATGGTTAAGCATTAGTGTCCTGGGACGACCAATACGTCGAAGTGCCATCGAGACCATCACTCGTTTGATAAGCTGCTTCAGTGTGAAGATTATTGCCTTGTTTTTGTGTCCGGTGTGGGGAACGTATCCATGTAATGGTATATTACCGTAAATATTGTGCAGAGTTAGGTTAAGGTTTTCGCTCTTTCTTTCATCTACCACTTATTCCTGACTTGGTGCGGAAGTTGTTTTGTTCCTCCCCAACTATCGTTTACGTGACGGCTGACTGTGAGTTTGAATGCGAGTTGTAAGTGAATGTGTTCGTGCCCTCAACCAGTATTTCGAGGATGTGTACAATTAATTCATTGTAATAAATCTGGGCATTTACGCTGAATTTTTCAATTACCCATCAATAAAGTGTATCCTGTCAATGTTGCTGGTAAATCTTACTCTTTAGCTTGCAAGCTGTCGTGGTAAGGGTGATTTATTTATTTATCTATTTTTTGGAAGGCTCAGAAAGTGCCTGGAAATGTTATTCGAACTTTAAAAAATTAAAAAACCAGCTTTTTGATAAATTATTTTATCGGAACAACGGAGTTCTTAACAATACACACACACACACACACACACACACACATATATATATATATATATATTATATATATATATATATATATATATATATATATATATATATATATATATATATATATATATATATATATATATATATATATATATACATACATGCTTTTTAAACAGGAAAATATAGTTCAGCAGGCTTCAAAACATGGGAATCCACACTTAGATCATGCAAATCAGACAACTACAAATATTTCTAAGCAAAACATCTACTTCAGGTGGTTATTTTGGTGGCCATCTTGAAAATGGCCGCCATCTTGGATTTTCAACTGGCCAATCGGGCAGATATGATTAGTATACCTTGGAGGACACTTGTGCCAAATTTGATGCTTGTATCATCATTTGCACGATTTTTCTGTTATCTGCCCCACTATAAGAAGAAACCTCGTGTTGTGTGTCAGAAGCCAAAGGGCTTATAACTCTTTCTTTTCCTTCTTTTGTTTTATATTCTAAAGTATAAACGTTGGCCTACAAAGTGTATATATATATATATATATATATATATATATATATATATATATATATATATATATATATATATATATATATATATATATATATATATATATATATATATATATATATATATATATATATATATATATATATATACAAAATTGTGTGTGTGTCTGTATATATGTATGGATTTTATCCAAATTTTATTATTTTAATTAATTTTGTAAACTCCCATAAAAACATACTACTATCATGGGATTCCTTCCCTGAACCATAAATAATTGCATATATTAACCTTTGATATTATTGAGAAACTCAGTTCTCTAAACAAAATTGAAGCTTGTCCGTCCATGTACATTTCATGATACAGTGTAATTGTTCAAAGGGGCTTTTTTGTGAGACATATTTATGGTACAATTCCCCTTGCGGCCTATTTAGGCCTAGCCTAGGCAATAAGGTCTTTGTTTAATGTCATCAGACCTTTACAGGCCGTATAATGTACAAATCATCTTCATTTGTAAAGTTTATGATGAGCTGTTAGGTTCTGATGAAGAGATGGGGTTCTTGGGCGTACATTAGGCGTAGCCTTGCTTGAAAGTAGACTCATTTTGTATAATTAGCGTTAAAAAACTCCTTTGTATTCTGTACTTCATGTCACCTTAAGTTTTGTACTGTGTTTTTATAGCGTTATTAACAGGGTGAATATATTTTGCTTTCAAGAATTTCTTCTAAAAATTTCAGTAAGGTTCAGATATAATTTTTGTACGTTCCTTAATTCTGAAAGGAATAATTCAGCTGGTTGCCTGTTTTTCCTCATTTCGTAAAATGAACTCTTTTGAGATTTGTTTTGTGGAAAATAGATAGATGGTCAGGGTGTCCAGTCTTTTCAAAAGCAACAAAGACCTTATAGCACAACCTGCTCTCTCGCAGCTAAGAGCAAGTCACATCATTTCTATAGCCTAAAGTAAACTATACCTTTCATATATTCCATTGAAAAGATTTATTCACCTAAGGCATCAGACCTAAACCTTCATGATGATGTAGTTGATATGTTGAGAAGTCCAGTAGATCATTTCCTGTTAAGTTGAGGGATTACTTAATTGTACCACATTGCAGTAGTGGCCAGTCTTTCGAATATAGTTGAAAACTTTATTTTTTTTTAAATACTGTGCAAGTTTTTGTGTGGGTGAATATGGTACTTTGTTAAACTGAAATTTTGTACATTATGAAGTACGCGTTTATACGAAAAACAAACTTTTTATGGTGGATTGATGCCATATTGCTGGTCTAGCTCTAAAGGTCTTGATATTCCTGCATTTCCCTTTTACTCTTGACCAGGAGGCATTGTTTTTAGGATCATCAGATGGGTACATGAGGTGCAACCACTGGCTGTGAGAGGTCAATGGATTTTTTTCCTTCTGTATGAAACCCAACTGATCTTAATATTGTTTTACATTCAGATTTCCCTTTGGTTTGTTTTTGTAGGTGATGAACTTTGATTTTTGTTAAAATTTCTTTTGCCACAAGTTTAGACATATCTGTGCTCTCTTTATCAGGGGAAACTTTGAGTCTCCTGAATGCAAGTTAGCTTCAGGAAGTCTTTTATTTATGAAGTTGGATAAACAGAGGGAGTTAAAAGAAAATGGTTCTTGTATTTGTAATGTTAGTGCTTATTAGATATAACATTAATGAGTCATTAGGCAAAGATTTGAGAGTTTTGTATATATAATATACCTAGCAAATATTCTTATCACATTTTCTATTTTTTTGAGACAACTGATTTTTAGTTTTGTAAATCACAAGGGATGAATTAATTTTTCAGTAGGATCCATATATATATATATATATATATATATATATATATATATATATATATATATATATATATATATATATATATATATATATATATATATATATATATATATATGTACACACACACACACACACACACATATATATATATATATATATATATATATATATATATATATATATATATATATATATATATATATATATATATATATATATATTGAGGTAACATAGACAAAGGAGGGAAGTTCTGGCTTACTGTTTCTGAGTGCAAAGACAATTTTTTATTGCCTGACATAAAAAAAATTTTCCTGAAAGGATCCTGGTTTTGGTCTCATTATAAAGCTGAT
The DNA here is from genome assembly GCF_040412425.1 of Macrobrachium rosenbergii. Classification (NCBI taxonomy): domain Eukaryota; kingdom Metazoa; phylum Arthropoda; class Malacostraca; order Decapoda; family Palaemonidae; genus Macrobrachium; species Macrobrachium rosenbergii. Next base: position 23,021,560 of record NC_089762.1, read on the forward strand.
TAATTGTACTTTATTTCTTTACTTTGTATATAAAGTATTTTTGTAAAGCAGTATATTTTAATTTTTGTTTATACTCTGAAAAAGTATAGTAGATGTCCTTTCCAGTAGTATTTATGTTATCTGATATATAAACATAAGGAGAAATAGTGATCATTTTCTTTGAACAGACATATTTGCTTGGCGCAGAAATAATTTCCAAATCTGAAGGTTTAACAATTTATTAACAAAGAGTAAGAAGATTTCTGTTTGTGGCTAAGTTCAACACATCATTCTGACTATAATATATTTGTTTTGCTTTTTCAAAGATCTAAAATAAAGTTCAGTTATTTGGCCTCAAAATGACACCAGACGCAGCATTCTGCCGCGAATTGCAAATTCATAGCAAACGATGTAAGCAAATTATCTCCAAGCTCATGAGTTGCAAGCCAGACCAGCATGTTTTACCCCAGACTAGACCTCACAGGATTGAGCAATAGTAATATAACTGAGCAGAAAGCGGGTCATCAAAATGGTACAGAGTTCAATCATGGCCCCAAACTTAATGTCAGAATTTAGTGCGTATTGAAAGTTCTGAATTTGAAGTTTTTCTTCCAGATGTAGTTTGTGGCGAAAAAGTAATTGGATGGACTAAGTGGACTGTATGCTTCTTAATGTCGTTACTTGGTCAAAAACCGCTAAAAGACTTACGTAACAACACCACAAGGCTCCCTTTGTGGTTTCTGAATCACTGCGAGATGATGTCTCTCAAACCAAATCAGTACTAGCAAGGATAACATTAATATTATCAATGAATAGTACCACAATGAAGTACTTCCACTTACTGAGCGGTCCCCATAGACATGAACTCAGATCATAAGTTGCTGTGAGATATGACGAGAGTTGCTCCCCCGTCTCTCTCTCTCTCTCTCTCTTATGAGTACTCACGGGTTGATTTTCAGACCTTAGAGGACTCGATATATGTTGGCTCGTTTTAATGAGTTACTTGCGTGACATCAAAGTACGAACACAATACAAAATTTATCTGATCAAATTATATTCCCCATTCACTACAATGGGATCAATAGAAAATGAAATAAAATGGAGGGACATTGAAAAACATCTGTTGAATTTAAACTTAAAATCAGTTTAATAGCTAAAGGTTAAACATATCTAATTAGATAATGAAAATTAAGTACTCAAAGGGAATTACAACTCAAAGGCACTGAAACTAACCAAAATTACAAAGTTCAAAGAATAAGGGCAATCACCCTTTCAAAAAAAAAAAAAAAAAAAACTCACAACGCAACACTACGCCAGATAACTGATCAACTCCAAAAAAATGGGCTCAACGCTCCTCCTTCCGTTCTTCTGCATTCGAGTTTCATTGGGGGAAGGAGACAAGTTACACAGTTACTGTGAATACAGAACTGACTTACAAACTTCACATTGACATAAGTTAATTTTCAAGATCGTTATCAAAAATAAACTAAAAGCACAACATCCTGGAACTTCAACGCATTTGTAAAACATAGTGAACTAAATGGTGGTGTGTGACAACACAATTTTTGATGACATCATGCCCATATAGTCACGTACTGTACACACACATTGTTAAATATAATGCTAGAAATGGCTAAGCGACAACCGCCCGGCAGCACTTATGCAGACGGGAGCATTTTTTCTCACAAACATAACAGAAGAGTCCCTTTAACTGCCCTTTTTAGCTTCTTCACTACTTATTACAGAAATGATTTATGAAATGTCACAGAAAAATCAAACAAAACAATGTAAGAGCGTCATTCTCAAATAAATGTGATTCTTTTACCCTTATCATGACACACGATAGGGATTTACATATTTCCACAAAACTCTCAAACATGCAGATATTAGACTTTACACCAATAACTGATACAAAGAGCATAGTTCTCCTCTGTCCTTACCTGATAGAAGGCAATTCACAACATGAAAATAAAATCAGTAATTTTCGTAGAACAGATGATGCTAATAACTTTGCAGTAAGAAACAGCTCATACGAAAATATGTTAGTACATCATAAAATGATTGTTATGTGGGGAATTTCCCACAAAAATAAAGGAGATGAAGTACAAGGATCTAAAGGCGTAACTGGGAGAAATCCTCACAGTTGCACTAAGAAGTAACAGTTAGAAAGGTTGGACAGCAAGACTGAAGAAGTTAGTGGGAATGGAGGTACAGGAAAAGGCTAAAATGTGGGCTCAGTAAAGGTCCAGAAAACAGTCTAACTCCGCCTAAATCATCAAAATTATGAAATCCTTTTCCAGAGAAACATTTGGTTCACCAACTGAATTTCAGCCATGACAGGACAGATGAAAAATGGGAAGGGACAATATCTGGAAAGCCTCACTTACTTTAGCTGGCAGTCATTCTAAAAAGTATTGAGGAGAGCACCCACATATATATGAACAATGAGAATCAGATTCAGGTATTGTCTTTGGTACAGCCCACCCACAACAAGAGGGCCACGAGTCTGGGAGGAGTTCTTATGCTATCAATTTGGGGGCGTGCTACATATCACAAGGTTATCCAGGTGATTATCTGGTTTCTAATGATCTCGCTGATCAAATTGGAACACCTGTCATAGAATGTCATATTAGGTCATGACAATTTATTTCAAGGCTTTGCATTTTTGGAAGCTGAGAAATGGAGTATAATCAATAAACCTCAATGCAACTGAAAAGAGTTTTACGGATTGTAATCAAGTCTATAATTGAACAATAAAATTAAACTGCTACGCAAGTCCTTTAACATGTTACCATCAATATCTAACCTTAAAATTCAAAAAGTATTTTCAATATATATAAAAAAAATTAGAAAGATTTTAAGAATCCTTACTTTCAATTTCAGAAGAGTAACTTTCTGTCAAAGGGTATATTAGTGACTTTTCTGTATGACTGTTGAGGAACTGGTCTAAAACCCAACTTGGTCTTTCAGAACTGATTGCACAAGAGCAAAGGCATTTTTAATGGTTTCACAAAGTTTCACAAAGCTGAATTAGACACAAACCTTCGACTTTTGACTCAATATATTGATAGTTCTGGCCAACAGAATTAGTATCCATGGCTACTTATATTCCACCCAGATTCCTTTAGGTATGAAAAGTTTTTTATCCAGCCAAAATAAAACTAATGTGGAGAATATTTCATGATTCATAATGTAATAAACTAAACCCAATCAGTTTCATAAGCACACAGTCCTTCCAAGAATTTACCCAAATATCTAATTTATACGAAATTTTTACAATGAGACAGAAAGGCTCGAGCATCAACAGAAGTCCAGTCATACCTTAACCTCAGACATTGACAGAATTAAAATGGGTTAAAATTCTCACCAAAATAGAAAGCTAAGGAGGATAAGGAAAAGCACCAGAAGAAGAGAAAGCACTCCACAGAAAGCTTCACTCAGAAAAGCCGGAAAGTCAAGGTTTCAAAGATGACGCCATAGAACCAACAATTCCTTGTTGGAGCTCAACGTTTACTCTGAAATGCATTACACTGACGGAAGAACTCTACTTTGGATAAATTACCAAGAGTATAAAGGACAAATCTACACAAATGCAACTTCAAAGCACTTTTCAGGGATTACAGACAGTATCCAGAACAAGCAGGAGGACAATCAGATTAACAGACAGATGAACCTTGAACATAACCACTTGGTAGGTAAAAGGGATCTCTCAACAGAATTCAAACTCCTGAATGCTTCAACGACTACAGCTGCACCTTCCAGCTGACTGCCTTTTCTCTGTTGGAGATTATGAAATACAAAATTATAATGAAGACAAAACACATATGTAGGACTAGGAATGACTTAGAAATTTATTCCAAGTATTTAAGTCCTTAGAATAAGGATTAACATATTGTAATTTTAAAGGTGGGGTCTAGCTAGATAAATGGGGTATACTAGGATGATACGCAACTTAACTTAATTACCACAAAAAAATCTGGACTCTGGCCTTGGGGACAGCTAAAATTACAAACAACAAAATACGCCTGAAGGGCTACTTCAAGGGGGAAGTGATCAGATAAACTCTGGGGTTTAACTTAATTCATTATATTTACAAAAGAAAACACTTCAGAAGAATGGCAGCGTAATTCTGGAGTAACGAGGCGAAGCAAATGACGGGAATTTCCAGGAGGGAATACAAATGGGTTGCCTGCTTGAAAGTTGTTGAAAACGAAGTAAGGAGGGCTGCTAAGCACACAAATCCACAGTGAAGACTCCTAATCTGAAATCAAAACACTTACGGTTAATTAACCGACTCTAACACTGTAATGAAGGAATCGGGAAATTGCATTGAAGATGCCTACACTGAACTCGATTCCTGTGACTCGAACATCAAACGATGACGTTACTCGTCTCGCAAATGCTTTGCAAATTATATCGCACTATGAAAAGGAAAGGAACATAGATAGAGAAACTAGGGGAACGTGGCTGACGAAAAACCTTAAATTCTGGTACTTTACCTATCTGTAGGGGCTGAAGTTCCCGCCACGTGTCCTACATAGGCAGGTAAATTCTATTACTTTTAAATGATTTTTAATAGTGTTTTTGTTTTTTATAATGTGTTTACTTTGGTTTGAAAGTTTGATCCTTGCTTGTTCCTCTGTTTCAGGAATAATTTACATGTAAGTGAGTGCTAGATAATTGTGACCAATAGATTTGTTTAGTTAGGTTTCAGTATGTGTCTTTGGTTTTGGAGAAATCCTTCGATCCAGTAATTCCAGTAATTTCAGGTTAAATTTGTGCCAGCATCCGCGGTTAGACTGGGAGTAAATATGGAGGGAAAAGGTTATTGGTTACGGGAGCATGTATTTGCAAGTTTTTTTTTTGTAGAGTTAAGAGGTGAAATTTATAGTTCGATAGTAAAGTTGAATCTTGTTGATTTTCTTGGAGGCCATTGAAGTTTAGGTTTTAAACCAGGATTAGATACCCTGTTATTCTAAACTTAAAGTTTATTGCTTGATTAGTATCAGTTATGAGCTTGAAATTTAAAGGATTTGGCGGTATCCAAGTCTAGTTAGAGGAACCTGCCATTTAAACGATATGCCACGAATGATCTTACTTTGTCTTGTCAAACAGTATGTATACCGCCATTATTAGGTGGTGTATTAATATAGCCATTAAAATTAATTTATATTAAGTATATTAGGTCAAGGTGCAGCCCATGACAAAGATATCGGTGGGTTACAGTGTGTTATACATAGACGGATGGACTCTTGAAACGGGGTCTTGAAGGTGGATTTAATTGTATTTCTTTTTTAATATGTTAGATTGATCGTAGCTCTAGGATATGTACACATCGCCCGTCGCTCTCATTCTTTAAAGTGAGATAAGTCGTAACATAGTAGTTGTATTGGAAAGTGCATCTAGGAGTATGAGTTGTAGCTAATGTCTAAGCACTCCACTTACGCTGGAGGGATTGCCTTTATCGGCACTACTTAATAGTTGTTTATTATTAGTGGGGTTTGTGTGTAGTTTAATTACATAAAAATTAATTGATTTTGTTGATTAGTATTCTGTAGAATTTTGTTATTAAGGTTATAGTTAATGAGTACAGTGATGGAAGTTTTATTGAATTAGGTTAAAGTAGCGTTGAGTTTTCGTACCTTTTTGTATCAGGGGTGAACTAAATTGGTATATTAGTTATGGAGTCCCGAAACAAAGAGAGCTAGGTTTTGTTGCTTTTTTACGTGGTAAAGTGATTTGTAATGAGTCTCTAGTGGTGATATGTTAGTCGATTTTTGTATATCTGGTTTTCCGTTAAATGAATTTAATTTTGTGTCAAGTTAAAGTTTAATTTGATAGTTACGATAGGAGGAATGAGCTTCTTATCTGTTGTTTTGTTAAGCGTCTTATCAGTTTTCATTTGAGGTGGGCTTAAAATCAGCCATCTTGGTATAACGTTAGAGTAATATTGAGGTTTTTTTATTTTTATAAGGTGTTTGCTTTTATTAGCGGGAAATGCCGTTTATTGATTAAGCGGCAGTTAAAATGTTTATATAAGTAGAATTGAAGTTAATTTTTATTTTAGAGTGTTATTTGTTTTTAAGTAGTTTGAGAAGCGCTTAGAAGGAACTCGGCAAATTTTGTCCCCGCCTGTTTATCAAAAACATGTCTGTGTGAATTAGTTATAAAGTCTAGCCTGCCCACTGATTTATTTAAAGGGCCGCGGTAATTTGACCGTCATGAAGGTAGCATAGTCAGTAGTCTTTTAATTGGAGGCTTGAATGAATGGTTGGACGAGGGATAAACTGTCTCCTTAGCGGCGTTTGAATTTAACTTTTGAGTGAAAAGGCTCAAATTGTTTAGGGGGACGATAAGACCCTATAAAACTTGATATAATTTAGGCTTAACTTGCGATGTGGGTGAAAAGTAGTTTTGTCTGGTTTATATTTCGTTGGGGAGATGAAGATATAATGAGTAACTGTCTATAAAATTTTATAGCATTGACTAGAATTTGATCCTTCCTTGGGGATTAGGAGAATAAGTTACTTTAGGGATAACAGCGTGATTTTCTTTGAGAGTTCTTATCGACAAGAGTAGTTGCGACCTCGATGTTGAATTAAAATTTCAGCTAGGTGTAGCCGTTTAGCTGGTGGGTCTGTTCGACCTTTAAAATTTTACATGATTTGAGTTCAAACCGGTGTGAGCCAGGTTGGTTTCTATCTTTAGTGGTTAAAAAATGGCTTTAGTACGAAAGGATTGAGCTTTTGGGATAGTCTTTATGTAAGATAAACTTTAATGGATTGTCTTGGCAGATTAGTGCGTCGGATTTAGGATCCGTTAATATAGTGATTACTATAGATAATAGGAAGGGGCTCTCTTGAGCTTTCTTTCTGTGATAATTTTGATTAAGTTAGTTAGTTATCTAATTTTAGTAATTTTGGTTTTGGTTTCTGTTGCATTCTTTACATTGCTTGAGCGTAAGACCTTAGGTTATATTCAGATTCGTAAGGGTCCTAATAAAGTAGGGTATGCTGGTTTATTGCAGCCTTTTGCTGATGCTGTCAAGTTATTTACTAAAGAGCAGACTTTCCCCACCATGAGTAATTTTATTCCTTATTATTTATCTCCTGTGTTTAGGCTATTTATTGCCTTGGTCTGTTGGTGTTTAATACCGTATGAGTTAGGGTTGTTCTCTTTTGAGTTTGGTATTTTGTTTTTTCTCTGCTGTACGAGAGCAAGAGTGTATTCCACTATGGGTGCTGGCTGGGCCTCTAACTCTAAGTATTCTCTCTTGGGTTGTCTTCGTGCTGTTGCTCAGACTATTTCTTATGAGGTGAGTCTTGCTTTGATTTTGCTGAGCATGTTATTTTTGGTCGGAGGTTTTGATTTGAGATTGTTTGAGAGATATCAGCGTTATTGTTGATTTTTTATTTTAGGATTTCCATTGGCTTTGTTGTGGTTTGCTTCTTGTTTGGCTGAGAGAAACCGAACTCCTTTTGACTTCGCAGAAGGTGAATCTGAGTTAGTGTCAGGGTTTAACACCGAATATAGGGAGGAGGATTGCTTTAATTTTCATGGCTGAGTACGCCAGATTTTGTTTTTGAGAGCTCTTTTTTCTATCATTTTCTTGGGGAGTGGACTTGTTTCCTTGCTGTTTTATATGAAAATTATGTTTATTGGTTTTTGTTTTGTATGAGTGCGTGGTACTTTGCCTCGGTTTCGTTATGACAAGTTGATGTATCTTGCTTGAAAAAGGTTTCTTCCTGTGGCTTTAAATTATTGCATTTTTTTTATAGGGTTGAAGGTCTTTTTAGAAGTTACCCTAGTATAGCTTTGTAAAGAAATTAGGATAGACTATTAAGAGATTCGAACTCTTGTTGGGTGCTTTCAAAACACTTGTCTTCCTAAAGATGAATAGTCAGTCTATGAGTTTATCTCATACAACCATTGCTAGCGGGTTAATAATGAAGAATGAAAAATACAAGACTGTTAAGATCTGTCCTGTGAGGATGTATGGGTCTTCTACTGGGCGAGCGCCGATCCATGTCAATAAAATTACGATTCTAATTATAGATCAGAATAAGATTTGCCTGATCGGGTAGAAGGCTAATCTCCGGAATTTGTTTTTGTGCGTAAACGGTAAGATGAATAAGATAGCTACCGACATCACTAGGCGATAACTCCTCCCAGTTTATTGGGGATTGATCGTAGAATTGCGTAGGCGAATAGGAAGTACCATTCTGGTTGAATGTGGGCCGGAGTGACTAGGGGGTTGGCTGGGATGAAGTTGTCTGGGTCCCCGAGGAGATAAGGATCGAGGAGTGTGAGGATGATTAGGGCGGCCAGTGTGACTACAAATCCTACGATGTCTTTGAATGAGAAGTAGGGGTGAAAGGGAATTTTTTCTAGTTGTCTGGAGATTCCTAGTGGGTTGTTAGACCCTGTCTGATGTAAAAATAAAATATGGACTATGGTGGCAGCTGCAATAATGAATGGGAATAGGAAGTGAAAGGTGAAAAATCGTGTTAGCGTTGCGTTACTTACTGCGAATCCCCCTCAAATTCATTGCACTAGGTCTGTTCCTACAAATGGAATTGCAGACATTAGGTTGGTAATTACAGTGGCCCCTCAGAATGATATTTGTCCCCAGGGAAGTACGTACCCTAGAAAAGCTGTTGCTATGGTGAGAAATAGAATAATTACCCCAACTGATCAGGTGTGCATATATAAGAATGATCCGTAGTAGATTCCTCGTCCGATGTGTCTATATAAGCAAATAAAGAAAAAGGAAGCGCCATTGGCGTGGACTGTTCGTAGGAGTCACCCATAGTTTACGTCTCGGCAAATGTGAGCTACTCTTGAGAATGCTAAATCTACGTTTGCTGTGTAGTGTATCGCTAAAAATAGTCCTGTTGCGATTTGAACTACTAAGCATATACCTAGAAGAGAGCCAAAATTTCATAGAATAGAGATGTTAGCTGGGGTGGGTAAGTCAACTAGGGCTCCGTTGGCGATTTTAAATAGGGGGTGTGATTTTCGTATTGGTGCTGTCATTAGGATGTTCGGAGGGGTCCAGAGAAAGTTGATCTTAGTTTGACTACAACGATAAGGGTTAATAAAAGATATAAGATGATTATACCTGTAAGTGTAGCTGTAGTGGGGTTGTATATGTGCCTGATTGTTATTTGTGTTGATTGAATATCTTGGAGGCTCCTTAGGAATGAGAGTTCTGCGGAGTCTTTAGTAGGAGTTATTATTTGGTCTGTGAGAGGTAGGATGAGTGCTATCGATAGGGGGAGAATAAAGGCTGAGATTATTTTAATTGATAGCTTGAACGTTTCGTTTGAGGCAAGGGAGGCTACGTAAATAAATAAGACTAGTGTGGCCCCAAGGAAAATTAAAAATAGAATATAAGAGAATCATATGAATTTAGATAAGAGGCCCGCAGATACGCAGATTAAAATAGTTTGGAGGATTAGGGTCAGCCCCATGGCGAGTGGGTGTGTCATGCGAGTGAAGCAAATTGAAGAGGATACTAGCAAAAAAGAAGACAGAATGAGTGTGTTGATGCAGAAAGTAGTTTATGCAAAATATTAGTTTTGGGGACTAAGGATGGGAGTGATTTCTTCTTTCTGAGCTTCAAGAACAAGAATTCATCTACGGTTTACAAGACCATTATTTTATTTAAACTATTGAAACTAATGACAATTTTCAATTTTTGACTCTACGTTCCTTTGTTTTGTTTGTGTTGTGGCTTGTTGGCTTTTGTGGGCAAGCGGAAGCATTTATTAAATGTACTGTTGAGTTTAGAGTTTATTATAGTAAATATTTTTTGGTTTATGGCCCAGGCTTTCAGTCATCTAGGAGGAGACTTGTACTTTGTGTTGTTTTTCTTACTCTTGCTGCTTGTGAGGGGCTTTGGCTCTTGCTCTTCTTGTTTCTATCGTTCGGAGTCATGGCAGCGATAATTTTGGGAGTTTTAATGTTTTAAGATGTTAAAGTTTATTTTGATGGTTTTGTTGATAATTTTGGTGACTGATAGTTGGTTAGCTGTGCAGGTGTCTTTGTTTGTGGCTAGTTTTGTATTTGGGGTCTATTCACTTAATGGGTTCTCTTTTTCTTGTTTAGGTCTCGGGCTTGGTTTGGATTATATTAGATACATTTTAATTTTACTGAGGTTTTGGATTATGGCTCTTGTTGTCAGAAGGAGTCAGAAGGTTGAAAATTTTAAGGATTTTGATATGGTATTTCTGTCTGTTAATGTGTTCTTGCTGTTGAGTCTGGTGTTAACTTTTTCTTGTCTTGATTATTTAATATTTTATGTGTGTTTTGAGAGTTCTTTAATTCCTACTATAATTTTAATTTTGGGATGAGGGTACCAGCCTGAGCGACTACAGGCAGGTGTGTATATGTTATTTTATACTTTATTTGGGTCTTTGCCTTTGTTAATTTCTATTTTGAGTTTGTACAGAGGTGGGGGTTCTGTGACTTTTGGTTTATCTTTGGTTCCTGATGGCAGGATGAGGCTCCTGGGGGTTTGGTACCTTTGTAGGGTTATAGCTTTTATTGTAAAGCTTCCAGTTTATTTAGTTCATTTGTGGTTGCCTAAGGCTCACGTGGAGGCCCCTGTGGCTGGATCTATGATTTTGGCTGGTGTTCTGTTAAAATTGGGGGGGTATGGTTTGGTGCGTGTGTGTCCTCTTTTTGTTTATTCAGCTTTGACTTTCAGGTGATTGTGGGTCTCGGTGGGCCTGTTAGGGGGAATTTTTGTAAGTTTCATTTGTCTCCGTCAGACTGACATCAAGGCTTTAATTGCTTATTCTTCTGTGGCACATATGGGGCTGGTCTTATGCGGCCTTAGTGTTTTCAGGTGGTGAGGACTATCTGGTGCTGTGTCTGTAATGGTGGGCCATGGTCTTTGTTCTTCCGGTTTATTTTGTTTGGCTAATATGGTGTATGAGCGTCTAGGGAGACGAAGATTGCTAATTAGAAAGGGCCTACTTAACTTTATGCCTACTATAGCTTTGTGATGATTTCTATTGAGAGCCGGTAATATAGCTGCGCCTCCCTCAGTCAATTTATTGGGTGAGATTAGTCTTATTTTAAGTGTGGTCTCTTGGGCGTTGCTGGCGATGCTTCCCGTTGCTCTTCTCTCTTTTTTAAGGGCTGCTTATAGGCTTTATATGTTTTCTTTAAGTCAGCATGGGAAGTATTTTAGAGCTTTGTTTTCTTGTTGTTCTGGTAAGGTGCGGGAGTATTTAGTTTTAATGCTTCATTGGTTGCCTTTAAATATTTTAGTGTTGAAGGGTTCAATTTTGGTTTGTTAAAAGCTTAAATAGTTTAAATAAAATGTTGGTTTGTGGATCCAAAGATATAATTTTTTATTTTAGGCAGTGTTGTGGAATAATAAAATGAATTTGAGGAGTATGGTGTTTTTGTTGATTGTGTCTGTTGTCAGCTTAGTTGTTTCTTTGAGCTTGCTTTTTTCGGGTAGCTGTTACTTTTTGGATTGGGAGTTGGTAAGGATTAATAGGGCTAGCGTTGAGATGGCTTTAATTGTTGATTGAATGTCAATGATATTTATATCTTTTGTTTGTTTTATCTCTTCTATAGTTTTATATTATAGGGGTGGTTATATGTCTGGTGACTATAATATTGGGCGTTTTATGTATTTGGTTTTAGGGTTTGTTCTCTCTATGCTTTTATTAATTATTAGTCCTAATATGATTAGTATTCTGTTGGGTTGAGATGGTTTGGGGTTGGTGTCTTATGCGTTAGTCATTTATTATCAGAATGAGAAATCTGCTGGTGCTGGGATGTTAACTGCTTTATCAAATCGGGTTGGTGATGTTGCTATTTTACTTAGTATTTCTCTAATGTTGAGTTTAGGGGGCTGGAATTTTTATTTTTATGTCGGTGGAGAGTCCCTCGCTAGGAGATATGTTATTTTTTTGGTTGTGTTAGCGGCTATGACTAAAAGGGCTCAAATTCCATTTTCTGCTTGACTTCCTGCTGCGATGGCAGCTCCGACTCCTGTTTCTGCTCTAGTTCACTCTTCGACATTAGTTACTGCCGGAGTTTACCTTTTAATTCGGTTTAGTCCTAGATTGATGTCTTCTTTTGCTAGAACTTTATTGCTTTTGTTAGGGTGTTTGACCATGTTTATAGCTGGGCTAGGGGCCAATTTTGAAACCGACTTGAAGAAGATTATTGCTCTTTCTACTTTGAGTCAATTGGGTGTGATAATTACTATCTTAAGGCTGGGTTGGTCTACTTTGGCCTTTTTTCATCTGTTAACTCATGCCTTGTTTAAAGCTCTTTTATTCATGTGTGCTGGGTCTATTATTCATAGGGTTGGGGATTATCAAGATATCCGAATAATAGGGGGGTTAGTTAATTTTATGCCTATTAGGGTGATGTGTATTAATTTAGCTAATCTTGCTCTTTGTGGTTTTCCTTTTTTAGCCGGGTTTTATTCTAAGGATCTAATTTTAGAAGTGGCTTTTTTAAATCCTTTAAATGAGGTTAGTTTTTGATTGTTGGCTTTGGCCACTGGTCTCACTGTTTGTTACAGGTTTCGTTTGGTTTACTATAGGCTTAGTGGGGATTATAATTTAAGTTCAATTTCTTCAGTAAGTGACTCTGATGTTTTAATGACTTGGCCTATGCTTGGATTGGGAGCTGGGGCTGTGATGGGTGGCGCTGCTGTTTCTTGGCTTGTGTTTCCAGCTCCTGTTATAATTTGTTTGACCCTCTCTGTGAAATTGCTTGCTTTAATTGTTAGTTTGATTGGGGGCTTTGTTGGGTATATTTTGAATTTGATAGTAGAAAACTATAAGCTTAAATCTTTAAGGTTGTATCCTGTGGTTGTGTTTTCTGGTTCTATATGGTTTATACCCCTGCTTTCTACTATTGGTGTCAGGCGGAAGGTTTTAGGGGGCGGCTCTATTTACTCTCAGCTGGGGGGATGGAGGCTGGTCTGAATATTATGGTGGACAGGGTATCTATAGAACTTTAATGAAATCTTCTGGTTATCTTCAATCTGTACAGGAAAATAGAATTAAAACTTATTTAGTGATTTTACTGGTTTGATTGGTGGGGTTACTTTTAATTATCTAAACTTAAGAAGCTTAATACTGTGAGCGTCACATTGAAGCTGTGGAGGAGGCAGGTTTGCCCTTGAGTGTTTTAAAAGGACTGTACCTTTGAGCCCTACAATGAAAATGTAGTGTGTTAATTACACTATAAAAACCTAGGAATAAAGACGGAGTTTAACCGCCTGAGAGATTGAAGTTAGAAGCTTCCTCTCCTTCTTGTTTTTCCTTAGTTAGAACTTGAGTTCAATGGTACCATTAACAGTGGTATACCTCTATTTGGTTTTAACTAATTAATCGAAGGTATGTTTACTGGGGCCTAGGTCGAAACTAGGTGCGACGTTCGCTTTTCAACTAAGATCAGCTCCTTGGAGCACCTTATGAGTGCAAATCAAATATCATGGTTGACTATGATCTCTTACTCTGACCACTCTAGAGCCCCTTGTGCCCATTCATGATATAATCCCAGGAGCAAGATAAGGAGGAAGAATAGGCCTGTTACGGTTCATGTTTTTACGTTTGCAAAGGTAATGATAGTAGTTAGGGAGTAAGAGGGTAATTTCTACGTCGAAAATTAAGAAGATAATAGCGATTAAGAAGAATCGTAAGGAAAAAGGTAGCCGGGCGGATCCTTTTGGGTCGAATCCGCATTCGAACGGGGATCTTTTTTCTCGGTCTGCAATAGTAAATGGAGCAAGGAACGGGGCTCTTTACCCCGTGGAGCCGACGACAATTCTGAGGCATAGCGCCTCTTCCAGGACCCCTTTATAACGTCGGAAGTCACGGCTTTCTCTTCCTAGGTGGCGTCGTGATTGCTCTGCCCACGTGGGAACTGCAGGCAGCATTGTTTCAAATTCAAAATGGCGGAACCCACGTGGTCCGCCCGCCAGCTGGCCTGCCTCGGGCGACGATTAGCTCTTGGCAGGGGTCCGCACCTGGAATTAAGGGATTTTCGGCAGCACTTTGGACAAGAAAGGGCTTTAAAGGGGTTCCCCCCATCAAAAAGGCAGTGATGAGAGGCTTTAGGGGCGAATTTTTTACAGTGAACCATACTAAATTTGCCTTATTTAATTACTTAGTCCTTTTACTTTAAATTTAGTTGAGAAAACGTGACATAAGAGGGAATATTCTTAATAATATGAACAGAAATTCTAGGGAAGAGAATGAATAAACGGACCAAAACCCAAACCTTACTTATTATTAAGGTAAATAATACTTAAGCAGTAATTGCTTAAATTGTTGCCTGGATTGGAGTCCACTAAATGAAGGAAGACGGACGGCACCAGATCTCCCAATCCTCCCTAATTCTGTCTCACTCACTAAAATCATGAAAAATATGGGAATTAATAACACTGAAAATACTACTCAACAGAGAACAACGAAAGCAAAAACTAAGTTAAATACTATTCACGTTGGAATAATGTAAATATCCGTATAAGTAAATATGACAAAATTGTATCTTACGAAAATAGAGGAAATTTGTAGTAGCGTAAATGAAACAGCAGGATATGAATATAAGTATGGTCGCAAGCCTATACATAAAATATAATTTCAAATATAAATGTCAGGAGAGCTGAATCATATGCTACAATTCAACAAAACCTATACGGTCATAACGAGAAGGAGCAATTTTAAAAATAACTGCTTTCGTTGGACGCATTCATTGAATTAGTGAGCTTTATTTGTTATAAGGGCTGAATGCAAGGGATAGATTGTTTTAAGAATCTCAGGGAAAACCTAAAAGCCACGAAATCACGGTGCCGTAATGAAAGTGACATACCTCAAGATTTTCCATCCTTTGAACTGCTGGAATAATTAAGTCCATCGGTGACTACCAGGTTTTCGACGTCTGTTGTTAGGAGGTAATGGCTTGAGGTTACTTTAGTTGTATGAGGCAATTAATGTTCCATGCCGAGTGAAAAATGTGTAGGAAAATCCGTAATGTTCTGGGTTTTCACTCGCTGCTGTCTAAGATGGAACTCGGAAGTGAACTTGACCCTCCTTGCCGCGAAGAAAAGCAGGCTGCCACCTGTGTTGGGTAGTTTCAGGCAGTCAAAAGTTCTCCAGCAAGCAGTTAGAAATAAAGAAGTGTCACTTCAAACACTGTGATATCAACAATATACAATTTTACGAAAAACAAAAGCAAATATCTTAGCATTGTTAGAGAAAAATATAGATTATATTTTTGAAATGATCTACAACTGAAAATTTATATTTTCTTCAACATACAGTATATATATTTGTGTGTATAACATGTATGTAATTAAGTGATCTTCTGCTCTTCTAAAACTTAGGGCTTTCTTTTCTACTTTCCACAATCACCCAAGAGCTGAGAAACTTGACAACTGTTTATGAAATCTTTGGTCAAAGACGACCCTTCCCAAAGCTTCCTGGATAAGTGAAAGAGTAAATCCCGAGGACCCAAAATCGTGTCAAAGAAAGCACCTGCACAGTATCTTTGTTGGAACGCAGTAGCAGGAGGAACGTTGACACAGTACAAGAGTAGGAGTGTTCCAAAACTCGCAATGGAAGGAGGAAAGGAAGTCACTGAAGACTTGGGCATGTCCAAGAAGCCATCAACACCAGAACCATCCCTTGACTCAGTCAGGGAACTACAGTTTCACAAAAGGATCAAATTCCTTTCAGATGTAAACACAGGATCTCTTGCAGCTTCTGGTTGAGCAGCCCGGTGCTGACAGCAGCATCCTGCTGGACTTGGTGCCTCTCCCTTCCAAACTGACATGGGTCCTCCTCTTCGCATGCCTCTACAAGACCACACTGACCCAGTCCTCATGGCAGATGTCACTGCAGGAGCCTTCCTCATCCCAGCAGGAGAAATAAGATACAAATATAGGAACAACCATTATATAGTTGCTGCAGTCTAGGTAACTTTTGCCTGCAAACAATTAGCTTAAAAAGACCAAAATAAACTCCAGATACAAATAATCTTCTGAATTCTGAAATGAATCGCAAACAATACTAAATACTGGAGACAGAACGAAAAAGAAAACCGTTGCCAACTGAACAAAAGTTCATCTTCATGCAAACAATCGCTTCCTATTCACATAAAGGTAGCATTCAGTAATTACTCTCCACAACACACCACAAATGTTGACCATATTTCACAGCACCAAGCCACCAGTCAAATGCAGACTGTGGAGCCCAGTAGCCTTCACATCATGTTTTTTTTTTTTTTTTTATAAAAATTATTGAGGATCCTCATTGCAAAAGCCAAGATGTAAAGCAGCAAGATTAAAGGAACATTTCCACCAAAAGTTATTCTAATTTAATAAAAGCTTCACCAATTACAAGGATCAGTTTTGATATCACATCTAGTATCTAGTAATTCTCTGCAGAGGAAGAGTTTTTAAAGAGAAATGAACAGCATTAAGAAGGCATTTGTGCGATATGAAAAATTCTGCAGGTTATATAAAGTAAATTAAGTAAGCAAACAACAAAGTTTCGTAGTACAGTATCACTGACAATACATCAGTGATTACAATTTGAAAATAAACCAAGTGTCTATGTCCTTGATTCCTCTAAGTTCTCCTCTAAGGCCCATGTAGAAGGTTCACAACATTGTTACTACGTGAAAAGTGTGACCACTTTACATATGATACTTGACAGAGCCTTCAATGAACTATATATTTACTGAGTCACATTTGATCTATTGTTCCTCATCAACACAGCTTCCAAAATCATGAGATGACCAGATCAGACAGTCTTCTCACAAGACACCCAATCCTTATCAATCCTTT
Organism: Macrobrachium rosenbergii; assembly: GCF_040412425.1. Taxonomy (NCBI): domain Eukaryota; kingdom Metazoa; phylum Arthropoda; class Malacostraca; order Decapoda; family Palaemonidae; genus Macrobrachium; species Macrobrachium rosenbergii. The sequence goes on from NC_089762.1 coordinate 23,038,373, forward strand.
ATGCCCTACCTGGGAGAGACCTGATACTACCAAACCAGTGGTAGGACTACATTCAAAGCCTAACCCTAAACTGGGGATAAAAGACAGCCATACTAAACACCTTTTAAGCAAGAGACTGACACAGCCCCAAAGGATACCACTAAACAGAAGGATGTCTGCAATAAAAGCACTATTCATATGCATACCACAGTTAGGAACTGTCCCTAATGCTTTGGTGTCTAACTCGAAAACTAGGGGCTATACAGTACTGTATCTCCTTCAGGAGTAAATATTCTGCTTTTCCCGGAACACAAAAACATATCCAGCATAAAAAGCAAGTAACAAAATCTGAATAAATCATGAAAGCAAGAACACCCAAAAGCAGGTAGCCAGTTCTGTTGGTGTCCTAAAGAGGAGAAGGAATACCAAGGAGCAAAGATCCATAACTCTTCCAGGATCATCACAGAAAGACCCTGAACTAATCTCATGTCTCCCTCTCCACAAAGGTCCCTTCTCACAGAGGGAGGATTAGCAAGTAACCCAACACAGAAACAGGGACCCTTCACTTCAAAGAACTCCTAAACTCCTTCGATAAAAATAAAGCAGTAGAAATAACCATTATATTTTCATACCCAATACATTTAATGTGGCCCTTAAGATAGACATGATATCACATAACTTTTAAAAGGGGAGGCCAAAATGATCTGGAAATCCTCTGATATCACCAGGGAAAGAGCCACAGTTCATATAACAGGCAAGAAAGGCAACAGACTGATTTGGACAAAATTCAAAAGCCCATTCAATGGATAACAATGCCTATGCAGACCTAGCTGAAGGCCTCTTTCAGAAGTAGGTAACTGAATTCAAAGGATATAAAATGGAGTTAAGTGTCTCCTTGACAACCTTTAGACCAATGTATCATCACCCACCAATAAAATACTGTGGAGAAATAAAATCAAGATATCCTATAACTAGACTCCACAGGAACTTTACACAGTGGTAACAAGATTTATATTAAAATTTACAATATTAAGTTACATAAAACATGCAATTATGTGCGTAGTTACTGATGCCACATATGCACTGACTGATAGATTTATGTCAACGTTTTCATGTGTAGCAACCACAGCATAATAATAAGGCACAAGATCTCAGATGACTACAACACTGGGGATGTCAGCCATTATTACAAACCCACAAATGATCCCCATAAACATCAGGAAACTGGCCTACAATTTCAGAGAAACTTTCCTAATTACTGCTAGCTGTAAAACCACACTCAGGCACACACTTACTTTGTCTGTCAGCTCCTCAGACTTCAAGGTTTTTCAGGGTTTGGGGAATGAGGGTGTTGGTCCCATGATTCTTCCTCTTCACAGGTATCACAGAAGTCCATCTGATTGCAGCGTCCACTCCTGTCTCCACTATAAAATCCAATCTGTTCAACGCACATTCTGCTGAAGGTTCATTTAAGCCACAATATCTGAAAAGATGATTTTCCAAATCAGGTACTTCAGTCATGTTTGTGTCAACAATTCTCTTAACTCCTTACCAGACCTATTTCACATAATTTACAACCAGACTTTGCTTAAACACAGACAAAACATACAATACTTGACTACTGAAAGATTAATAGTTGTAAGAAAATTCAGTAACTTGGATGGAAATACAGTGAATATACTGCTGTAGGGTGTGACTAAGGAATGCTTCATGAAAACTATTTCCATTATTAAACAAACAAGATCGCCTTTGGCAATGGCTATAATACCCTGTACCCTGTATCTGACCCTTGCAGTAAACGACAGGAATTGTTCAGCATGCTTCCATCTGCTTCTATAATAGTTGACATTTCAGTTAACTCATTCTAAAACTTGTGGACAATTCATCTTCAAATGTAGTATATGGCAAAAGCTGATAATTTCAATAAAAATTGTGCACGTAATTCACCCCAATGGCACCTGAAATGAAGCTATAAGTGCAAGAGATTTCAGGTTGAAATTTGCAATAATGTTGATGTTCATAATGACAGTAATGTATGCAATTCCTTCACAAACTCCCTAAATCCTTTTGGTATGTTCATTTATAATTTAAAGAAGTTTCTATACAGTACAAATATAAGAAGATAACGTCTACCTTACATGTGAGGAGATGGAGGAGCAATTTAGCAATGAAAAGAGGAACACAGAAGGGACAAAAAACACTGTACAGAAAGTAGAGTTCCCAACTCTCATCCACTCTGCAAAATGATCAGAACTTAGGAAAGTAACCAAGACCTGGGTTTTGGAACTCTCTCCATTCCTAAACAATAGTAATACATAAGTCAATGTTTCAAGATCCATATACATAAACCTTTTCCTGTACTGATCAACTTCAAACCATTCCTTGCTGTGCAACAGAGGTGTGGCCCAACTGGAAGTTTCAGGGCCAGAAGGAAGGATAGGGCACTCGATTTTGGGAATATCAAAATTCCAGTTAATCTTTAAAGCACAAAAATTAGACCTCTCATTTCACTCAAGCACTCCAAGGAGAGGCAAACTTCCTAGACTTGTAGAGCAGAGTGCTCTGAATCAGTCCAAAGAAAGTGACTTCTGACTTGGTGCCTTTCCATTGACACTATTGCACAGAGGAAGAATCCAAGAGGAGGGGGAGACAGAAGCTGAAGTGTGTAATTATTAATATAAACTTCAACACAAATTAATGTTCTGTAGATTCAAACGTCTTTTCTTAATTCATAATTCCAAGGTAGGTCTTGGTACCTGAGCAATGATTGTTTACCTGAGTTTCCTCTTTCAATAAGTCACCAGGTGGACAAAGTACCTCTGGTTGCAATTGGTAATTCTGAGGCAACATCTTTCTCTGGCTTGGACTGCAACAATGGGATCTGACTCCTGCAAGAAGAAGAGATTGCTATAAACCAAATACCGAAAACAGAGAATAGACAAATACTGGAAGTGAAGAAGGTGACAACAGTCTTTGATTAACACCACACAACACATTCTACATGATCTACCAATGGGTCTCCAAGCATGACCCAAGCACAGATAAAAGGGGGTGTTGTCCACGGCATTACCTGTAACTTGCTACAAATCCTCAGCAATCTGGTGCTGTGAGTGATCACAGTAGAAGCATTTATGAGGATACAAGCAGGTTTAGGCTTAACACAAGCTTGCACAACAGCTACAGTGCTGTACTTTGCTGTAGAGGGTCCTGTCACCGAAAGACTGCAGAAAAGGGTCTTGTAACTGGCTTAGGAGTGAAACCGCATAAAAAGGAATATTGCATAAGAAGTTCAAAATTTAGTCATTCACATAATGTTGTACTTCATGTAACCAGGGCTGAATCTATGTTACAATCTAATGGACTGAAGTTAAATGCTAACTGAGGGCTGTTTTCAATCCTGGTAAATATTTCCCATTAATGTTTCTCTAAAAAAGTTATAAAACAAAAACAGGGCATGCAATGGAACACACTTTGAAAGCAGTTCTTGATCCAGACCAGACCACAATTAATCAAACAAATATTTCTGTCCCTTGAACAACCATGTCTGCGAATATCACATAAGTGCTGCTAAATTAATTGGCCCTGAAACATTTCCTGTCCCTTAAGTAATTCAATAATAATCAATCAATCATTTATAAGAAGTCCACATTATCCAGTGCCATCTCCAACCTAAAACAGCTTCCATTCGTAGCCTTTATGAAGAACTCTATCTAGATTGGAAGGCAACGTGCGATGTCCAATAACAGATCTCACCATCCACATCATCGCTCTTTCCCTGGTCCTTATTGGAGTTGTCTGGGCATAATGTAGTGGGGCGGGGTAACTTTTTAAGCCATAATCATAAACTGGAGTTGAAAATATGATTTTCCTGTTTTAATATATTATTTCACATGTTCATGAAGTTTATTTCGTCAGCAAATCGTACAATTAGAGGACCACAGTAGGAACACAGTTTTTGGGTGGGAGAAAACACGAGTAATTACATCAAATACTAGGATGGATTTAATCTAACCTAACCTAATCTAGGGGGCTGTGTACTTACCTAGCTTAGGTGGTATTTGCCCTTCTGGACCCTATCTAACCTTACTTAGGACACTGTAAATTGAAATAATAGGGTTGTAACCTAACCTAACCTACGTTACCCGGTCCTTCCTTACCTTTATCTTCTCTTAAACACAATGAGTACCTGAAGACATAATTATAAAGGACATATTAGCGGAAATCCTTGTATTTCACTCTCAGTATTTCTCACCATCCCCAAGACCCCAGTTTCCCACTGAGATCCCCTGAAGTGTAGGACATAAGGGGGGGGGGTTGCTTTGCCCTCCTGGGCCCATGCAAGTAAATCGGGCCCCTTCGCCTGCATACTACCCTTACATTAAAACAAAATAAGGAAAATTCAGACCATAATTTAATTATATAACAAAGCCACAATTTAATTATATAACAAGGTCATAATTTAATTGTATAACAAAGCCATAAAATAAGACAAAAGATTCAAAATGAATCCTACAAACGACAGGAGGAGGACCATGTCTATAGGCGACTGTCTTCCTCTTCGTTTGACCATTTTCTTTGCAAGAAACTTTCTACACTTACCTCAGGACATACTTGGAAGTCTTTTCTCACCTTAACCTGGAAATACGAGTCGGAGAACAACCACGTTGCCTTCTCTTCCTCAACTCAGACCTCAAGTTCCAATAACAAAAATAGAAGTTGACAAAACATTCGATGTCACACGATTCTTTTCCCAAATTCTTAGCAGAATTTCCTTCTGAAAAAGAAAATCCTTTGCAGTAATTTAAATCATATAAGTCATAAGTCTAATATTAGTGTATCTGTAATCCTTCTATTAGAATTTTGATGGAGTCCTTCCGAAGACTTCTGAACGATAATTCGAAGAGGGGAACGACCACTATCCCTAAGGGTCATAATGTTCTTGTCTTTCCAAAGGTCACTGTGATTCTTATTTATGATAAAATACATTTAATCATTATAGCATATAAAACAGTAAATAAGAGTTTAATTCTGTTTCACTCATAAAAACGATTGAAAGTTATCTTTAGCATCTGTTTATGCTGCCTTCACCAGATTCCTGAGCACAACGTTAATGAAGACTGATTTTGGACAGAAATGTATGAGTTTATTGTTGAAGATACACTTCTCCTTCTTACCTTTTTATGTCAACACTTGAGGGAAATCTCATCGGATTCCTCAGAAGAGAGATCATCCTCAGCTGTGATTGGTGGCTGTCTTGATGACGTCATCACCCAACAGCCAATGAGCACAAGCAATGCAGCAGCAGGAAGGTTTTCCTTTCTTATACTGAATTATGTATAATTAATAACATTAATTATAATTGTACTTTTATTATTATTATCAAGTGTTTGCTATTGCAAACAGAAGTCTGTCTGCTGGGGGCTCAAGAAAAAGGTCAAGGTCAAGGATATAATGACTCTTTGTGTCTTCTGTTGTGTTTCTGACCTTCATAGAATCAGTTTTTCTTTGTTTCTTTCCTGGCTGTTCAGCTCTCAGAGGAGACTGAAAAGCACTGAGAGAGAGAGAGAGAGAGAGAGAGAGAGAGAGAGAGAGAGAGAGAAAGAGAGAGAGAGAGAGAGAGAGAGAGAGAGAGAGAGAGAGAATTCATAAAAGAAATTAATAATAATGTGAAAAAATGAAACACCGAAAGCACATAGAACATCTTTATTTTCTGTGGAAAGAACTTACAAGGGAAACAAAACCCCGCTGTTCGCAATTTTCACCTTTTCAATGTCTGGATACTTCGAGATGGCGTTTTTCAGGACATCGAGTCCTTCCATCACGATCCCAAAGCAACATCCGAATTCCGCAAAAGGACCATCACCGGTGACGATCCAGAACTGTGAAGCTTCTTCATATGAGAAGCCTCCCCTCACTTCTCCGGCTATATCATAGGGGAAAAACCGACGCACCCTCTCCCTCTCCCTCTCCCAATCCTCCCTCGATGAGAACACTGCTTGAGTTGATGTGCTTCCTCCTCCTCCTCCTCCAGGGGACAAATACTGTCCCATTTCGACGGGTTCGACTTTTATACCCCTATCATTCACACATAAGACATGAGAGTTGGCATAGGAGGGTCCCATCCCTCCTGCACACATGTACAGGAAGTTGAGACCCATCATGCCAGTTCTCAAAGACACTGATGATGACCCTCCCCAGGTGGGTGGAGCCATATGCCAGATCCAGGAATGCCTGTGGGGGGAAAAAGGAGAAGGAAAACGAGAAGGAGGAGACCACTGCATCAAGGTCTCAAGCTGTCAAGGGAAAGGAGGAGGATTTCGTTAGAATAATAATAAAAATGATAATATTGAAAATTATTATTCTTATTTTTAGTATTACTATTGGTTGCATCAACATCAACTTCCACAGACATGAAGATGAAGAAGAAGAGCAAATGAAGAATAAGAAGAAGAGGTTAATGAAAAGCCAAATGACAAAGAAATAAAGTAAAAGAAATGTCTATTGTGGATGAAACCCTGTGCAGGAGACTTCCATAATATTATTAGTGCTTTAATATCCTCCTCCTACACCGAAGGCTCATCAGTAATGCAACTAAACCCTTACAAACACTGCACCACTCAACTCTATCTGTTTTTGCTAATTCTTCTTCTTCTTCTTCTTCTTCTTCTTCTTCTTCTTCTTCTTCTTCTTCTTCTTCTTCTTCTTCTTCTTCTTCTCCATTCTCTCCACAAGACTGAACCGTCTCAAAACACAATGATCCATCCATACTACATAGACAATTCAGCTCTACAGCTTCCCTCTTTCTCTTTCATTCATATTCAGCATTAAGACTTTACTTCCATAAAGGAGAGTTGGCTCAACAATACCTTCACACTATTCCATTTTGGCCCCATAGACATCATAAGCTTATGCCCTATCTATCTTTTGCACACATCCTGCTGCTTCTTTCCTTCCTTGCTTCCTTCCTTGCTTCACCTATTCTGTGACTGACCTGTTCCCTCGTTCTGCTAACACCCAATATATCTACTCCAAAATACCCAAACAGATCATCCGTTCTCCCAACATCCATCTACTCTCAACTTTCTCTTCTTTCAAACATTTTCAAATTCTCTCACCAGTTCCTGCAGTTTCTCTTCACTATCCCTCATCATCAGTACTGCATCATCTGTACACACGAGTTGATCCACACAATCTGTTCTAGAATGATTTTCTTATCTATAATTGTGCACCAACATCTGCTGCTGTCCTTTCCATGTTTGCACACACTACCCTTTCACCTTTGTCTCTCTCACTCAGTGCCGAAACATTCTGCTTTCTTTCTCTCCTCAAACAAATCAGCTGTTGTTATTCCTCCCTCACCCTCTAGACCACATCCATGCACATTCAAAACCCCAAGTTGTAGCATCTTCTCTTTTCTCCATAAAATGTGATCTGGGTCATTCGGTGCTGGGGTCTCATTCCATATCAAGAACTGTTCATGATGTTTATGTCAAATTTAAAAATTCCTCAAATAATATTGAACTTGGACAATGATCCCTAAAGGACTGTAAGAGACAGAAAGGAATCCTACTGATATCCTCATAGGAATAAGCTTACCTCTATGACAAAGCATCTAGGTGGGAGCTTCCGTTCTTTAAGATGATTCACGTACAGTTGGTTGTTGGACTCAATCTTGACTGGAGCCATCCTCAGTTTCCCTTTGAAGGTCATCACAACAAAGATCTTTTGGGCATCCCCTCTCAAGCGACCATGAGGTCTTCGGAGGTCAGTCACCTGAGGAAAGGTTCCTTGATTGGAAATCTCATAACCAGTTAAGGTCAGAAGTTATTTTGTTTAATATAAAAGATTTTTCACTTTAATTTAAAGTTAATTAACAGTAAGGGTGTGCGTTTTGTTAAGTTTTTGTTATTATTTATAATAAAAGTATGTGTTTTTAAAAAACCAAAATCACGTTTTCAAATACAAACCCTTTAATGTAAGGTAACCTATTCTATGCATCAGCAAGACCTCAAAACACCCCACAGAAGAAGATAAGTCCCCCTTTCCTCCCATCTGAATGTGAATCAGGGCCACTGAGCACCCCAGGGGTGAAAACTGTCCTTTTCTGTGTTTCTTCAACAAATAATGCGGATGAAGGGAAGGTATCCGTGTCCTGACTATGAATATTGGGGCACAGGAGAAACCAATGCTCTGCCAGTTTTCTGAATGGGTCACAAAACTTGATAGTGTTCGAAGTTCATTTACTCAACGGTCTGAAACACCCCACTTGTCCTGATTTCTGCCAAATCATGAATCATACTTGAACAAGAGGACCAAAATAGCTGATGAATCACTCCTCAAAACCATTAAGTGGAATAGAGAGCAGAATGATAACTTTACGGAATGGAATAGTGAATTGTAAAGGTGAGAAAACACACAAGATCTCTGAAGGAGATTGCAGAAGTGTTGGGAACATCACACACACACACACACACACACAGAATGGCCAGTTTCTCCACTAGGGGCACCCAAAGATCCAGATGCATCCTCAGATAAGTGGAAAGTTAAGGGGAATTCTTCTTCTTCTTGTATGGAGAGTCTGGAAATTGCGCTGACTCTTAGGACAGGCTTTTGTAAAGTAATGGGTTGTTTGAAACAAATTAGACTTTATCATCTCATTCAGTTACATTTATCTTGATTCTGTTGAGTCTGTTGAACAGACGTTTGTCAGGACAATTTTTTCATTTTTTTTTAATTTTCTGTGGAAGAAAAGACTCCTTGAACTTACCGTAATGTTCACTACAGAGGCTCTCTCCTCTTCTTGTTCTCCTCCCTCTTGTTCTTGCTCTGGTTCCTGTTGTTCTTCTTCCTCTTGTTCTTGCTCTGGTTCCTGTTGTTCTTCTTCCTCAATCATTCTTTTTATGACCTTCAATGCATTTTCCAGATTGATTTTCATCTTGAGAGCGTCCTGGAAGACAAATCCAAGAAGAGATTATGAAGAATATCTTGCAATCAGGACAAAGAGATTACAGATATTACTCTGATTAATGGGACTCTCAAAATGGTTGAAATCATAAATATCAATGAGGTTAGAATGATCCCTTGAATGGAAAAACTTTTTAAATCAAAAAGAAGTGTCATCACAAATTCACTTATAAGGACAGACTTCACTGATAATATGGGAATATTCTGAAGACATATGATGCCATAGGATGAGTGATATAGGGGAAATACAAAAGCAATGATCTCTTTCGTGAGTAGAGTGCTAGATAAGGAGGAACCATGGATGAGAGAGAGAGAGGGAGAGAACTAACCTGCCTCATGTCATCTCTTCGTTTATCATTCTCCTGAAGAAGTTGTTTAATTTCGCTGACTGTCTTCTCAACACCATGAAGAATCTTTCCTGCTTCATCCATAGCAACTCCAGCAGAAGCAAAATCTGTTGCTACTTTCAGCTGAGCCTCGACATCACGGAATTTTCGTTTCTCTTGAAGCATGGAATCCAGTCGTGTGTTCATCAGTTTGATGTTTTGCTTGATGATGCCCAAAGTCTTTTCATTTGAGAGTTGCATCTTTTTCATCATCTGTATATGTCTTGCAATTCCTTTGTTGCTTTCAAGGATGCCATCTTTCATCTTGCTGTAACTTCTAATGCGGTTCTTGATCTCAGCCTCTGTTGCCTGGAGGTAAGTGATGCCTTTCTTGGTAACACTCTCCCTGAAATCCTCAGTAAACTCTACAATGGATTTCTTTGGAGCTCTGGTCGAAGCCTTAGATCTTCCATGAGTGGATGAAAGTTGCTTTGCAACATCAAGGAGGCCTCTGCTAATCATTAGGTCTTCAGCTGAACTAACTCTGAATTGCTTTCTGCAGACAGGGCATTCATTCTTTTGAGTCAAGATGAGCTCATCGATGCAACGGGAGCAGAACTCGTGGGAACAAGGAAGGATCCTCGGGCAGTGATCGTCATTGTACGTATTACAGCAAATGTCGCACTCCAGGGGATTGGATGCCTGGAAAGGACACGGAAATCAGTGACCCTTTCAGATGCAGATGTGATCTTCCAGAAGATTATCTTTATTGATAGGAAAAATTGCTGGTATCAAGCATTCAAAGGTCTGACCCCTATGATCTGAAATTGCTTATCTAAACAGTGTTGTCTAAAGTGCAACATCAGATATAAGTCAGAGGTGAAAATGATCACAATGGAATAAAACTTTTGAAATCCCAGTAATTCAATAAATAAAATTTTGGTTTTTCAGAAGCCTTCGTTCATTTGTCCCTCAGGCTGATCACATTTCTAATTGCTAAATCTGCCTCTAGGAAATTAGGTACTTTGTTGATGCTCCTTTTGCTTTTTTGCAAATTTATGGAATGAAAATGCTTGAAATACAGAGATGCACAGTAACCTAACCTAACCTAACTTAACCTACCTAACAAGACCTAACTTAACCTACCTAACCTAACCTACCTACCTACCCTAACTTAGGGTGCTGAGTCCCAACTTGAGTTGGGTTTTTCATCTACTAAAACCCACATTTAATTTGACCTTAAGGGTACTATTTTCCATTGGGGTACCTCATTATTGTTAGAAATGATGGGGTCGGAAGCAAATGTCAAATTCATCAAAATCACTTTTGAACTATCAAAAACAATATTTTGCTTTGAAAACAATGAAACAACTAAAGTCATGACAAGAAATAGGACTCTAAGATTTTGACAGACTGACATAACTAGCAGTAAAATTCACCAGTTGCCTGAGGGTAGGTCAGACAACCATTTTGTTAGCCTCTGACTCCATAACATCAACTCAAGGAGGAGGTCATAACTTCCATCCCTTGCTTGATTCCCCCAAGAAGGATTAAGCCTATCCAGAAGCCAAACCCCAAGCAAGCTGAAAAATGCTGGAAGAAAGCAAAGTTGTGAGCAGATTTTCATGTTACCAAGAGGAGAACCAAACCTTCCACACTGCCAGTCAATTTCAGAAACTATTTTCCATCGGCAGTATGAACTGCAAGAGCACCTGCATTTTCATACGTTTTGTACACCATCAAGTTAACATGGGCTCAAGACTTAGCTACATGTAGTAACATTCTCATTGTACAACAGTTCCTGATGTTTCCAAGGTGGTTCATGATTCTCTCAGTAGTTCCTGTGGATAGGTCCAGTTACATAGACAACCCAAAAATTCATTTAAATTTTGGTGGCACATTTAAGTCTGGGAGTCCCATTCTTTTTTTAATAAATGCAAATGACAGAGATGACTAACATAGTGTAACCTCCACATCATTGCAGTGATAAGGTTCCACTTACTGTTATTAAAGATTGGTGGAAATAATTTCCCAGTTCATTGCAATAATAATGTAAGAAGTTCATTTATTTAAGTGTTCATGATACTCAAACCTCGAATTAAACTTTTGGTCCCAAATGTTATTGAAGAGGAGGAAGTGACTGAATGGTCAGCCTTTGAGTCTTCTAAGTCATGGGGAGTTTTGTGTCAACAATCATCTTTGTGTGAAGGTATTCTACTGGGAAGAGAATTCAGGTGTATAACCTGTTGACTTCATTGGTGGCAGCCTTCAAGATGTAAGCTTTGTATCATAAGACAGTGTTGACACATTGCAGATCAGTGATTAATGATGGTGGAATGATTTCAGAGTCATGACAGAAACTGTGGCTGTCTTAGGGATATCAAGAGTCCTACTCTGATGCCCCTTGGGTCACAGGGGAACCCTCCTATGACAGTGAGTCTCGAGACAGACCCCTCCTATGTTGGTCCACTCACTTGCACACCCCAAATGTCGCATCCATACAAACACAAGGTGAGAGAATCGCTTTTTGTGGCTTCTTAGAACCGAAATATGGAAGGGGACTGGCCCTGACTTCTGTCCTGTCACTTGACCTAAGATGACCTCTTCCCCCTCATCTCTACTACACCAATCCTCAGTCTTCCTCGTCAGCAATGCCAGGATGAAACTGGAACCCAACCTTTGACACTTTACCAATCCTAATCTGACCTCGAACACCTATCACCCTCCCCCACCCCCCTTTAGCCACGTTAAATAAGTCTAATCCTTTGGGCCAGCCCTAGGAGAGCTGTTAATCAGCTCAGTGGTCTGGTAAAACTAAGGTATACCTAACTTTACCCACCACCATTTCCTCTGACCTGAGACTCTCTTCCAAAAACTCACTTCCTTCTGACACTTCCACAGACTCTCCCCAAACTAACACTAAACCCTCAAACTTCCCCCTCCCTCCCTCCCTGACCTGTGCCAACCTGGGATTGGAATGATTCTAGTCACAACTTCTGGAAAACACCTCATTTTCATCACTTGACATCACCCTTTCTACCACCTCCCCCTGTCTCTTCTGGGGGATTGAGGCCTTGATTATTCACCTTCCAAAGAGAGCATTGACCTGAAATTGAACTGTCGACTAGGAACAGTGTTGCAAGTGAGTGGGAATTGATTTTCGTCCATTTGTAATGCCTGGATGCATAGCAACAAGGGCGTCACAACCACCCAAAAGTGGTGATGAGTTTGGCAATTTGCAAAAAATGTAGGGTCTTTTTCTCAAACCTTTCTTGAATGGCCTGAAACAGGATGCAATCTTTATTATGCACCTTGGAGAAATCCAAAGGCCGACTTTGACGCCCCGTAACTGGGGGGGGGGGAATCCTTCTCCTGGGGCCATGAGGCTCCAAATGGACCCGTCTGAATTTTGGTCCAAAGAATCCAAAGACTTGTTAAACTAAAAGTCATCAACATCTCAAACAGTTCTTGAGTTATGAAGTCTCAGATTTTGACAACAGAAACTCAGAAGGGACCCCTTTTGTTTTGTGGCTTCTCAGAACTGACTAACTGACTTTTTCTACATCCTGGCTCCTCTAAACCAAACCTAAACCAAAACTTCATCTTTAATGGACCAGTTCCCAATCAGGTATGACTCAAAATATGTGGTTATTTTCCCGCTCACAAATACACACCAGAGCCTCCTGGATGATTCCTTGTCAGCACTATGGACATCACCAGGGTCTTTGCTGAGAACAGGCTGTGTGCGCTTTGTGGCCAAAGACACAAGCTGGAAGAGTGTCAGCAAAATTTCCAGAAAGGTGAACCAGACACACCCAAGTATCCTGACGGTTCTGAACCACATTTGGGTGATACAAATGATGCAGAGTTAGATTAATTGAAAGTAAGGATACACTCATCAAGACCCACTTCAGAACCTAAGTCAAGGCTGAGGCAAACAGCAACTCCTCAGGCAATAGGGCCAATTCAGCAATTCCCACTGCAAAAATCGACCAAGCAAAGTTTGCCTCTGAGGAAACCAGCTATATGATCTGCACCTCTGAAAAAATGAACTTCTAGTTTGGGTATTTTCAGAGGTGGTCACACAAGAAACAAGATTTCCCTTCAAAGAAGGATAATTTGGTCACAAACAGACCATCAGGCACTTCCTAAATGGCCTAATCACCTTCCAACATTCCCTCAAGACTGAAAAGGCATTTAATGAAACAGTTACTATTCCCTGTAAAGAGCGACAATTGCTCTTTTCCTTAGATGCCTGTTTTTCCTTTCCCTGTTTTGCTCGCTCGCCTGCCCTTTGGCTCAGTCACTGAAGCTCTATGGCTGCACTACAGGCAGATACAGACAAACACAAAACACACTGGCATGTTCTCGCTCAATCTTACAGGTCTCCTCTGAAGGACAAACACTGGCCAAGAGGTCATAAATAAACTGACTATTTAGTTCTCCTCGATGGATACACACCACAGCATATCTTCCCTTTGGTCTCGGGGCAGCCTCACTTTTTCTTATATTTCAGATCTCCCATTCTTCCATCAGTCCCCAACCACTTGAGGATCGAGGCTTTTAACCAGTTCACTGGGGCTGCTTCAAGAAACCTTCTCTCCTCCAGAAGGGCAAGATTCAAGAGGAGTAAAAAAGAGTGAATTGTTTTCATATAGATTTTGGAAATATAGCACTGAATGGTGAGATCACAGTGTTATATACCAAGGTATATGAGACTGACTGTTGTGTAATGGTGGAAATCCCTCATTAGAGTTAATGGCAATACCCTTCATAATTGGGGAAAGAGAAAAACGATTTGGTTTCCATTTTATCAAGACATGAAGTTAGCCACCGGAAGTTGAGGTTGTCTTTGACCAAGTGTGCTTCCTTAAGTGTGTAGATGTAAGTAAGTAAGTGCGCTGTTGTGTAAACCCAAATCAGACTGTTTGAGAATTGTAGGATGATTACACGATAGGGGAAAAGGATGTAGTTTTCCTCGTTTGCATTTGATGTGCAACATATCTCCCTTGTGGAAGGTATGCCCTTGTCTTAGTTCATAATGTGCATGTTGCCATAACAATTAATAATGCTCTTTCGTACTTCTCCAATGATGTAATAGCAAATATCCAATAATTGTTATGGTAATGTCACATAAGTTGCACCATGTGGAGCATGCATTGGGTTGAACTTGCACCAACACCCGTAGGATAAGATGCGTGCAATACTTTCATGAGTTTTATGACGAGATCAAATCTGAAGGTGAATATCACTTATGTTGTGGATGTAAAGCCAGCCTAAGTGTGCTTTGCAGCAGTTGAGTTAGGCAAGAGCACAGTATAGCCCAGGCTAAGGACTGCTGCATGCTATTTAGCACAAGAACGCTCTCGTAAATGAACTTCTGCATGACAGGGAATCAGTTATTACAGGGACCAGTCACAGGGACGAGTCCTAGGCAGTAATGAGCTATGGTTAAGGATCAGTTCTAGAAGGGAACAATTAATTTTAGAAGGATCCCAACTACTTAGGGATCAGAAGGTGCTTGCTCTGACAGTGTCTCCAGCTACTGTCAACGAATAAGGAGTCAGAACAAAGAGATGGCAGGAGTCGGACTTTCCTACCCTCAGGAGAAAGATTCGTCCGTCTTTGGACTCGACAGCCTAGAATTGATATGCATAGTCTCAATTAATTCTCCTGAATGAATGGGAGCCTCTAAAAGTAAAACATAACCATTAACATGCCAATATAAAGCAGCTACAAGTAATATTATTATTGTAGTTGAACAGTTCACAAAAGATACTTCCTGTAGATGGGGCATATGGAAAAGGGAATAACGGTGAGGGAACTGAATTTTGAGATTAATTGTGACATACACACACACACACACACACACACACACACACACACACACACACACACACACATATATATATATATATATATATATATATATATATATATATATATATATATATATATATATATATATATATATATATATATATATATATATATATATATATATATATATATATATATATATATTGACAGCCCGGGTTCGAGAGTCATCTTTTTATTGATGTATCTGTTTTAAGAACAGAATTCAGCATCTCACCTTTCTTGAGATGTTACTGGTAGCCGTAGCTCTTCCCTTGGGTCAGCAGATCCCTTCCCCTTCGTCATATGACTTTCACTAAACCTATCTTTACATGAAGGCCTACTGAAATGAGACACTGATATAGAAAACTAGACTTTATTAACAAACTTAACGAAAGCGATTCAACAAAAGTTACCGTCATAAATCGGAGTCACTCACACATAACTAGAGGGGATACTGACTCACAAACAAGCATAGACACTATTTTATGCCAACAGTACTAGTAAATGACCCCTTTGTCATCAAACAAAGTAATAAAGTCGTAACGACCACAATACAAGTCATATAGTCTGTAAGAGTAAATGAAACACTTCCAAATATTCGTTCCTCTCAGGACAATGTTCTCTTCATTCTATGGTCATAAGGAAACCAATCCTCACCATTCACAAGCACAGCTCAAAGAGCGAAAGCAGCCACAAATCGAAGTGGATACCCATTCTATGGTTCCTCTATAATATACACATTAGAGAGCGCACGTATAAACGCATTCTCTTGATAACCCCTCCCTTGAAACGTGACGTCACCGTCAGGTTCAATGTTCGAAGAACCCTGCCTTCTGCACCCACAGACATCACAAGGTTTCCATCAATCCGTCACGTTTCTCCCAAGCGCTTCAAACGCATGGCTCGCTCTCTGTATCTAACTGAACAAACTTCCAGTGTCAGCACAAATGCATTCGTCTCGTCAGGCATTCCTCGGCGCCGAAATCACCGCTTCTACAGCGGAAGCGCCCTGCTCAGTCATCATATATCTCTTTCAAAGGTCACCCCCATGACTGTTACATATATATAGTACCTCTTCATCATTTCCTTGGGGGAATTCGTCAGGTACTCATTCGTCTTTTCCTTGGCAGAATTTGTAAGGCAATCATTCATTATTCTCTTAGGGGAAATCGTCAGGTACTCATCCATCATATATATATATATATATATATATATATATATATATATATATATATATATATATATATATATATATATATATATATATATATATATATATATATATATATATATATATATATATATATATATATATATATATATATATATATATATATATATATATATATATATATATATATATATATATATATATATATATATATATATATATATATATATATATATATATATATATATATACATATATATACAGATACACAAACACACATACGCGCACACGCACAGACACACAGACACATATATGTGTGTGTGGGTACATATACTGTATACGCACATACAGGGAGCAGGTGGATGAACAAACATGGCGAAGTGCTACAATTTATTCCGGCGCGTTTTGCATTCAGCTGAATGCATCCTCAGGGTTCTGTTCAATAAATAACACCCAATAAAATGATATGAATTGCTTGTTGTCTAAAAAATCTTTTATACACTAATTAAAATGAAAACCAAAACTTCACACATACGTAAAAGTACACTCAAGATTGGCAAAAGCTCACAACAAATTAAAAGCACATATGTTGATGAAAAGTTCAGATAGAAATACAAAAAAAAAAAAAGATACAAAAAAATGACAAAGTTAAGAAATATTTGAGGAGCACTGGGGGTCGACCTACCATGGCAAGAGATGAACAAAGACTGAAAGAATTTGGACAAAAATGGCCATTGTTTGATAAAAGATACGTTGACGACACTTTTACCCTTTTCAGGCGAAATTTTGGCTGTGACTCATTCTGTGAATTTGTTAACTCGTATCACCTAAATATTAAGTTTACCCTTGAAAGGGAAGTGAACAACCGTCTTTCATTTTTAGATGTAGAAGCCTTTATTGAAAGCAATCAGTTTAATACTGCTATTTTTGGAAGAAAGACATTTACAGGTTTGGGAGCTAATTTTCATAGCTCTTGTTTTCGTAATTTTAAATTTAACTTCATTATTACTCTTGTATATAGAACTGTCTCCCTTACATCTAACTGGTCTGTTTTTCATCAGGAAATTACTCCTAACATATTTTACTGATAAATGCTTTCCTACCAAGCTCGTCAACAGGATTATTTAAAGGGCTCTTAATAAAGAGTTTTGCACTAGCGCTAATAAAAGAAATGTTCCTAAGCTCCTCTTTTATGCCCGATTCCCATATTTCCATGATGATTCCTTTAGGGATGAATTTACTGACATTGTACAAAAGTACTTTGGTGCATTAAATGTTAAACTTATTCCTATTAATCCACTCACAGTTGACTCCTTGTTTCGATTTAAAGATCGTTCATGCCCCGTCATGTCATCTGGTGTAGTGTACAAATGTTCTTGTCCCAGATGGAGTCTGGGAAATTAAGTGGGTTCTTCTCAGAGGATGATGAGGGTTCGCAAAGACTGCCACAAGGGAGTTAGTTTCTGTACTGGATGTTCACTATAAAATCCCGAACAGTCCAGTATACTTGAACATAGCAAAAAATGTAAAGTTCTCATTAAATATGACAGTTTCATTATTGTGGGTCAAAACTCCAGCCCACATGAATTATTGATCCTCGAGAGCCTCTTCATCAAACAGCTTGTTCCGGAGTTGAACACCCAGCAGTCCACCTCCACGCCCTTGTTCTACCTTTCTTAGCCTGTTGTTTTTGTAATACATTCTCTTAGTTTTTGTTATCTCTTGTCATGGGAGGTCGACCCCAGCGCTCCTCCAATATTTCTTAACTTTGTCATTTTTTTGTATCTTTTTTTTTGTATTTTTATCTGAACTTTTCATCAACATATGTGCTTTTAATTTCTTGTGCAATTTTGTCAGTCTTGAGTGTACTTTTACGTATGTGTGAAGTTTTGGTTTTCAATTTAATTAGTGTAAAAACGATTTTTTGGACAGCTAGCAAATTCATATAACTTTATTGGTCGTTATTTATTGTGCAGAACTCTGAGGATGCATTCAGCTGAATGCGAAACGCTTCAGAATAAATTGGAGCACCTCACCATGTCTTTTCCTGATCCTGCTCCCTGTGTATTTTATCACCTTGGCTGATTCGTCTGCCTTTTCCATTCGAATACACACACACACACACACACACACACACACACACACACACACACACACACACACACATATATATATATATATATATATATATATATATATATATATATATATATATATATATATATATATATATATATATATATATTTATTTATTTATATATCATATATCTCTGTGTGTGTTTGAGTACACATGTGTTAGTGTGGTGTATGTGAGTAAACAACATTCCTTACAACGTTCACCTTGGTATAAAAAGAGAATTAGAAGGTAAAATGTTCCTCCCAAGGAGGTTAGATCTAACATACTTGATTTCTACGAACGCTCAGTCAACAAACAAAAACATGTTGCCTTTTGAATGAACGCTGGAGGGTCACATGAATGACGTGACCAACCCTTGGAGGTGAGGCAGCTGGCAAATTACCCGAAGGAAATGATGAATGAGCCACTGATGAATACACGCAAGGAAATGATGAATGAGTACCTGACAAAAACCCAAAGGAAATGATGAATGAGTACCTGACGAATTCCCACAAAGGAATGATGAATGAGCCCCTGATGAATACACACAAAAAAGTTAAGTATACCTTAGTTTTACCAGACCACTGAGCTGATTAACAGCTCTCCTAGGGCTGGCCCGAAGGATTAGACTTATTTTACGTGGCTAAGAACCAATTGGTTACTTAGCAACGGGACCTACAGCTTATTGTGGAATCCGAACCACATTATAGCGAGAAATGAATTTCTATCACCAGAAATAAATTCCTCTAACTCTTCATCAGCCGGCGGCGGGAATTGAACTCCAGCCCATCGAATGACGGTCTAAAGCTCAACCGACTCGGCCAACAAAGGGCTTGTGAATACACACAAGGAAATGATGAATGAGTACCTGACAAATAACCCAAAGGAAATAATGAATGAGTACCTGACAAATAACCCAAAGGAAATGATGAATGAGTACCTGACAAATAACCCAAAGGAAATGATGAATGAGCCCCTGATAAATACACACAAGGAATTGATGAATGGGTACCTGACAAATAACCCGAAGGAAATGATGAATAAGTACCTGATGAATTCCACAAGGAAATGATGAATGAGCCCCTGATGAATACACAAAAGGAAATGATGGATGATTACCTGGCAAATTCCCAATGGATATGATGATGAGTGCCTTACGAATACCACTAAGGAAATGATGAAAAAGTACCTCATGAATCCCCCCAAGGAAATGATGGATGATTACCTGACAAATTCCTCCGTGGAAATAATGAATGGGTACATAACAAATCCCAACAAGGAAATGATAAATGAGTACCTAACAAATTCCCCAATGGAAACGATGAATGAGTACCTGATGAATTCCAACAAGGAAATGATGAATGATTACCTGATTAATTTACCCAAGGAAATGATGAATGAGTACCTGATGAATTCCTCTGAGCAAGTGATGAATGAGTACCTGACGAATTCCCCCAAGGAAATGATGTCTGATGAATCTCACCAAGGAAATGATGAATGATTTCCTGAAGAATACCCAGAAGAAATGATGAATGAGTACCTGACGAATTCCCCTGAGGAAATGATGAAAAGTACCTGAAGAATTCCCCCAAGGAAATTATGAATGAGTTTATGGCAAAACCCTCCAATGAAATAATGAATGAGTACCTGATGAACTCTCAAAGGAAATGATGAATGAGTACCTGACGAATTCCCAAGAGAATTGAATGAGTACCTAATGAATTCCCTCAAGGAAATGATGAATGAGTACCTGACGAATTCCCAAGAGAATTGAATGAGTACCTAATGAATTCCCCTAAGGAAATGATGAATGAGTACCTGACGAATTCTCAAGAGAATTGAATGAGTACCTAATGAATTCCCATAAGGAAATGATGAATGAGTACCTGACAAATACCCCAGGAGGATATGATGAACGAATTCTAAACGAATTCCCCAAGGAAATGATGAATGAGTGCCTGATGAGTCCCCAGAAGGCAATGATGAAAGAGTACCTGACATCTTCCCCAAGGGAAATTACGAATGAATAACTGACAAATTCAGCAAAGGGAATGATGAATGAGAATCTGAAGAATCCCCCAAGAAATGATGAATGA
The DNA here is from genome assembly GCF_040412425.1 of Macrobrachium rosenbergii. Taxonomy (NCBI): domain Eukaryota; kingdom Metazoa; phylum Arthropoda; class Malacostraca; order Decapoda; family Palaemonidae; genus Macrobrachium; species Macrobrachium rosenbergii. The sequence goes on from NC_089762.1 coordinate 23,058,884, forward strand.
GTACCTGCTGAATGAGTACCTGACAAATTCCCCCAAGGAAATGATAATTAAGTACCTGACGAACTCCCTGAAAGGAAATGATGAATGAGTACCTGATAAATTCCCCCAAGGATATTATCAATGAATACCTGACAGATTCCCCAAAGGAAATGATGAGTGAGTACCTGACAAATTCCCCCAAGAAAATTATGAATGAATGCCTGAAAAATTCCCCAAAGGAAATGACGAATGTGTACCTGACGAATCCCCAAAGGGAATCATAAATGAGTACCTGACAAAATCCCCCAAAGAAATGACGAATGAGTGCTTGATGGACACCCCAAAAGAAATCATGAATGAGTACCTGACGAATTCCCCGAGGAAATGGATGAGTACCAGACGAATTCCCCCAAGGAAATATGATTGAGTACCTGACAAATACCCCCAAGGAAATTATGAAGGAATCCCAGACGAATTCCCCACAGGAAATGATTAATGAGTATCTGACAAATTCCCCCGCCCATAAATGATGAATGAGTACCTGGCAAATTCCCCCAAGGAATTTTGAATGAATACCTGACGAATTTCCTGAAGGAAATGATGAATGAGCACCCGACAAATTCCCCAAAGGAAATGATGAATGGGTACAAGACAAATTCCCACAAGGAAATTCTTAACGAATACTTAACGAATTTCCCCCCAAAAATGATTAATGAGTACCTGACAAATCCCCCCAAGGCGATGATGAATGAGTACCTGACAACTTCACCTGAGGAAATTATGAATGAATACCTGATGAATTTCCAAAGGAAATGATGAATGAGTACCTGATGAACTCCCCAAAGGAAATGAAGGATGAGTACCTGACGAATTCCCAAAATGAAATGATTAATGAGTACCTAATAAATTCCCCCAAGGAAATTATCAATGAATGTCTGACGGATTCCCCAAAAGAAACAATGAATGAATGCCTGACAAATTCCCCCAAGGAAATTATGAATGAATACCTGATGAATTCCCGAAAGGTAATAATGAATGAATACATGATGGTTCCCCCAAGCGAATGATGAATGAATACTTGACAAACTCCCCTAAAGAAATGATGATTGAGTATCTGATGAATTCCCCAAGTGAAATGAATAAGTACCTGTTGAATTCTCCCAAGGAAATGATGAATGAGTACCTGACAAATTTCCCCAAGGAAATTATGAATGAATACTTGATGAATTCCCCATAGAAAATGTTGAATGAGTGCCTGACGAATTCCCCAAAGGAAATGATGAATGATTATATGACAAATTCCTCTAAGGAAATTATGAATGAATACCTGACGAATTCGCCAAAGGAAATGATGAATGAATACCTGACAAATTCCCCAAAGGAAATGATAAATGAGTACCTGACAAATTCCCCAAAAGGAAATGATGAATGAGTTCTGAACGAATTCCCCAAGGAAATGATGAATGAGTACCTGACAAAATCCCCAAGGAAATCATGACTGAATACCTGACAAATCCCCCAAGGAAATGATGAATGAGTACCTGACGAATCCCCCAAGGGAATGATGAATGAGTACCTGATGAATTCCCCCAAGGAAATGATGAATGTGTACCTGACGAATTTCCCTAAGGAAATGATAAATGAGTACCTGACGAATTCCCCAAGTAAATGATGAATGAATACCTGACGAATTTACCCCCATGGATATTATAAATGAGTACCTGACGAATTCCCCAAAAGAAATGATGAATGAGTGCCTGACGAATTCCCCCAAAGAAATGATGAATGAGTACTTGACGAATTCCCCAAAAGAAATGACGAATGAGTACCTGACGAATTTCCCCAAAGAAATGATGAATGAGTACCTGACGAATTTCCCCAAAGAAATGATGAATGAGTACCTGACGAATTCCCCCAAGTAATTGATGAATGCTCACATGCTGCCACAACTATGAATCCTCTCTGAGGTCTGTGAGAAATGACCAGGTGGCAAAGGCTCTCACTGTTTGCGTACGACCCTGCCTCATTCCAAAAGGGCTTCGACAATAGAGTTCAACAGGTGACACTGTGAGAGAAACTTTATGTCCAGGACCCACTAAGGCAGGTCATCGGCCCGACAGGGGATTAATGATGAATCACCCCGGATTTACAGGTTGTAAATGAAGGGACTTGAATATTGAGTACTACTGTGAATATATGGATGTTACTTGAGGGCAAACTTCTTTTCATTTACTGAATGTCTGATGTATTCCTAGTCCTCTTCATTACTCTTTACGTCAAGATATTTAAAACAATAGAAATACTAAGTTCTTACCCTCTCTATCGACATCAAAATCAACTTATAGTTGTTACATATGAAGCTGTATTTTTTAACAAGATAACTGACACAGGAAATGAATACAAACCTGAAACTCTTCAAACAAAGATGAAGAAGGATGGTCGAGCGTCCTGTTGCATCGACGAGCCAGCAATTTATGTCATTCTACAAAATCTCTATCACTGATGTATGGAGAGTATATATAGTGCGCCATGCAGCGTAATGCAAGCTGTGTATCTATGGTTCATAACTTCCTATGAAATCTGTCAATTTACTGTAGGTTACAAGACTGTAAATAGACATTTTCCCGACTGTTTTATTGTTTCATAGCCAACAAGGAGATTGTCAGTGAAGTGGAGAGCAAGGGATGAGTTCAGATCAACGAAAGAGAAGTCTTTTTCAGTGAATCGAAAATACAGGTATTATTAATCGTCTTGTGGATGGAAATAGAGACCCTTTACCTTTAGAGATCATATCATCAGCTTTATTGTTCTTCCCTATCCGCTGACCTGTGTTGTGGTCATAAACTAGGCAAAGGATTGTCAGTGAGATATGACCCCGCCCTGTCAGCGTGAGGCTCAACCATCTCTGACCAACATCGTCCGTGGGGACTCCTTTCTTTGGATCAGAACTGAATCTTTGGAAGCAGGTCAGCAAAGGGCTGCTCTGTGCTTTCCAGTCTCATACGATTCGGAATGGCCGTTTCTTAACAGAGGAAAATGGCCGAGAGAGAGAGAGAGAGAGAGAGAGAGAGAGAGAGAGAGAGAGAGAGAGAGCGTACCCATTTGTCTCTTCCAGAAAGCAGCGAAAGAGCTCTAGGAAGAGAGAGAAGCAAACAGAAGAAGAAGTCAAGGGGCGTTGCTGGGACAAAAGAAAAACAAGTAAACAATAAGCCAAAGTTTCTTCGGCACATTCGAGTTTTCTGTACAGCGTATAATGCTGCATGAAAATTTCAGCCATGGAGAATGAAACTCTGCCATTCTCATCGCCTTCACTCTCACTTGGATGACCAACTGGATCCAGGTCACCTTCAAGTCTCTCTGCGACGACGTCGAGGTCACTCTCCTCCGAATGGAATCGGACGAATCACTCGAATCACTGTTAATGAAGATGGTGCCCATCATTTCCATCACTGTCATTGTCCTCATCACTATAGTCACCTTCAGGAAGGAAGGGACACAGGCCATCTCATATTTCAGAATCAGAGCGAAAGTGCTTCGCTGAACTCACTTTCCCGTTAAAGTATGATGGCGCTTTTGCCAACGAGAAAAGAACTTGAACGAGCCTAAATCACGGAATGGAGAAGAAGAAGAAGAAGAAGAAGAAGAAGAAGAAGAAGAAGAAGAAGAAGAAGAAGAAGAAGAAGAAGAAGAAGAAGAAGAAGAAGAAGCATGAAATCTTTTGGCAGACATTTTATGTATCTTTATGTGCGGGAATGGGGGTCATCACAGGGCCAGGGAGGGATTATCCTAAGGCCCTGAAGGAGTCGTCTGATCACTGAAGAAAGCGAGGGACTGGTCACAACAAGGAGGGGAAGTTTAGAAAGGTGTTATTAACAAAGGGTGAAAATGGTGATCATGTTTGTGTATACCTGGGTTTACAGAGAGTCACCTCTGATCGCTAACGGTTAATTAAGATATTTCTCGCTCCTTTTATTTTATAAAAGAGAGAGATGGATAGATGGGAATATAGATAATAGACACTAAATACATACTGTAGATGAATAGGAGAGAGAGAGAGAGAGAGAGAGAGAGAGAGAGAGAGAGAGAGAGAGAGAGAGAGAGAGAGAGAAATGTGGCCCCCTGACGAGGTCGTCTGTCCAATCGATGAAAGCTATTTATTCAGTTCTGTTATGGAGAGACTTCTTCTTCTAATCGTTTATCATTCTATTTCTTATTCATTTTCATTTGTATAAAAATAGCTAGATACAAAGACAGATAACAGACAGTACTGTAGATAGATAGACAGAAAGTGCGAAAGCGAGAGTGTACACTTGGAGAGAATCAAAAAGGGTGAATCAATGAAAACCTCGTTGCTAACCCAAACAAACTGGGTCACTATGATTCATCACGCAAGCATTGTTCTCGTCGGTCTTCCTGAGCCTCCTTTCCTGATACACACACACACACAGACGCATGTATTACATTCCCCCACCCCCCCAACTTCGTGAACAGGGTCAAGGTGGAGGAAAAAGAAAACTGGAAAAGCTGAGGCTGTCTCAAGACCCCTTTTGAAAAGTGACGTCACCTGACCCCCTCCCCCTCTCTCTTTTGGGGGGTCGTGGGCCTTGATATATATATATATATATATATATATATATATATATATATATATATATATATATATATATATATATATATATATATACATACACACACACACACATATATATATATATATATATATATATATATATATATATATATATATATATATATATATATATATATATATATATATATATATATATATCACCTTCCTAAGAGAGCATTGACCTGATGTTGATCTGACAGGTGGAATGGGGGGGTGACCTGTCGACTGGGGAGGGTGTTGCCAGTGAGTGGGCATTGATTTTGTCCATTTGCAGTGTCTGAATGTAGTTATGGGGAAACCACACCAAAGGCGTCACAACCACCCAAAAGTGGTGATGCAACCCCACCAGGGCCTCCAGAATCCTCATTCCCCAAAACCTGGTCGAGTTTGGCAACAAACTGAGGAGGGTCGTTTCCTTAAACTGTTATCGAGCAATGGCCTGAAATGGGACGCAAATTGAACATGAGAAGAAGAAGAAGAAGAAGAGGCGAAAGACTTTGTCGACGTCCTATAACTGAGAGAGGAACCATCCTCCTCCTCCTCCTCCTCCTCCTTTCCCTCCTCCTCCCACTAGGGCCATGAGGCTCCAGATGGACCCCTACCTGAATTTAGGTCTGATCATTCTGTACCACAAATATATCATCAGTGTCTAAAAGTGTCCTCGAATGAAAGAAGTCTGAAAGTTGATGAAAGGACGGAGGGGAATCATCCTATTTCAGAGGCTTTTTAGAAATCAGAAAAGTCCCGAATCCGAGTGGCCCTCACCTCATTCCAGGTACTGACCCTGACCTGACCTTACCTGACCCTTCCACCCCTTTCCCCAACCCCGACTCTCCCCTGCTTTTGATGTTTTATCATGAATTATCGTCCATTTTTGAGACTGTCATGATTAGGGAGGAAGCACAAACAGTCTGAGAGCTTTTATGGACAAAAGAAGAAAGGAAATGGTTTCTAAGACAGACATCTCTCAACATCTTCGGAACTTCGAGCACTGATGTGAAGAGTTAAATTATATACATATATATACAGTATATGTATATATATATATATATATATATATATATATATATATATATATATATATATATATATATATATATATATATATATATATATATATATATATATATATATATATATATATATATTTATATATATATATATATATATATAATATATAGAGCCAAACATATATAGCAAATACCAAATAAGAGCCAAACACTTACCATAGTTCTTCTTCTTCTTCTTCTCGTGCTCCGAAAATGCAGAGACACAAAAACACTCACTGAACTCAAAGCTGTCACGGGATTCACTAAAACTGTCTCAGACACACGTCCCCAGAGAGACACTGGGACGCTGCTCTATCATCCAAGACTCAAGAGAGACTGAAGAAGGAGAAGAAGGAATTCCAGAAGTCACTTTATTTGTCCCTCCCACGAGCAGCGTATTCTTCTTCTTCTTCTTCTTCTTCTTCTTCTTCTTCTTCTTCTTCTTCTTCTTCTTCTTCTTCTTCTTCTTCCCCTTCTTCTTCTGTCCCGTCGATGCAAACTTTTCATTAATCATTCTGCTTCTCTTGACTTTGTTTCTGCTTTCAGTCGTTTATTAAGATACTTCTTCATCGTTTCTCTTGTAAAACAGATAGATAGATAGACAAACAGATAAATAAATAGAGAGATAGATAATAGATAGTCGATAGATAGATAGAAAGAGCGATAGCGAGTATATATACTTGGAGAGAACCGATAAGAGGTGGGCGAACGAGTGGTATCCAAAACAAAACTGAGAGGTTGCTATGATTGGTCAGGCAAGCACTCTCTCTCTCTCTCTCTCTCTCTCTCTCTCTCTCTCTCTCTCTCTCTCTCTCTCTCTCGTTGGTGTTACTTCTACGTCACCCTCTTTGGCATACACATTTCCGCTGTTGCCTTACAGTCAAATTGCTTGAAAGGAAAAATCATTCCTGAACACAGACGCTATAAAACTTATTATTATTATTATTATTATTATTATTATTATTATTATTATTATTATTATTATTATTATTATTATTATTATTATTCCCAAAATCGCTGCAATGAAAGGAAATAAAGGGAAAGGCAGCCTTAACGCTGCTTTCACACCCTGGCCTCCTCCTCACCCAAGCGGCCAAGCGTTCTCACATTGCATTTGATTGTCGTGAATCTTATATCAGCTGAAAAACCAGCAGGGTTCAGAAATCAGTCAGCCATATCTATTATCTCTCTCTCTCTCTCTTGTTACCTTGGGAACAACATTCATTTATCCGTGAAGATCTTCTGGTCGAGTATGGAAAGAAACTACGGGGGAAAATTTCGAGAAGTTTTTTCCGTGATTTATAAAAAACACACACACAAATGTATACATATATTATTTTCCTTCTGCATAACTGTAAGTCTCATTCAAAGGAACATATATACATGAGAGAGAGAGAGAGAGAGAGAGAGAGAGAGAGAGAGAGAGAGAGAGAGAGAGAGAGAGAGACGAAAGCTATTCATTATTCAGTTCCATTTATTGAGTGATTTCCACACTTAGGCATTTAACAAGCAATTTCTCTATTATTTCCTTCTATAAAAGAGATTGATAGATGGAAAGATAAATAACAGATAGTAGATAGAAAGACCGAAAGAACGAGAGCGGGTATACAGTATATACTTGGGGAGAGAATCAATAGGAGGTGAGCGCTTCGTTGCTGATGAAAACATCAACTTGGTTGCTAGCGCTGTTCTCATTACTGCGTCTTCCTCCCTGGTACGCTTACACACACACACAAACACACACACACACACACACACACACACGCCGTAGTCACCAGTGCATCAGTGGCGTATAGCTGGCATTCCACCGGTGGGGGGGCGGGGCTTCGGTGGGGCAAAGATATATTTTAGGTGGCACTAAAGAAAATATTACACGAAAGTAATGTACCAATTGTGTAATTAGCAAAATATACCATTCTCGAATGTATATATCCATGTGAATGAAGGGTAATAATAGCATTAGCAATGAATAAACCTGTATTTGAAGTGACAGAGCTCAATTTTCAATTAATTTTCGACTCTTACTATATACAAGTGTATCAAATACTGTAATGTCAATTTCCCCACAACCTTATATTCAACACTACCTGTAGCCTAATTTCTATTATCAAGGTTTAATTTTCAACTATAGTATAATATCCTTGTCATGTAAATATATCAAAATAGTGCATAATATCATCAATAACACAAAAGACTTATGACCCTCCAATATCTCTTCCAAATTTCAACCATTCCCTCTCTTCATCTCCTCTCCCTGGAAATTGACTCAGAGCAGCAGCAGCAAATTGCATTGCACTTATTCAAAGCTGTGACTATAGTTTCAGTCACTTTATACATAACTTGATAAGATTAAGTTGGATCAAAATATCACAAACAAAAAATATCATGTCATTTGTGTTAAAAACTATAACTGTGATTCTGCTTTTGACCACCAAAGGGTTAAAGTTTAGCTACAAAGGGAATTTCAACTGACTGAGGTGGCCCAAGCACCCCACCCATAGTGACACCACTGCCTCAGTCCCACAACGATCCATGCATAGGCGTATACGTTATTATTATTATTATTATTATTATTATTATTATTATTATTATTATTATTATGAGCTCTCGTGTCTCTTGACGGATGCGATGTGCCTGACCCTCTGCCTGAGGGACACCTAAATCAAAACTCTTGTCATACTGTGTCACTCTGTAAGTTCCTCTCAAACATGCACTTGATGAAGACCGTAAGTACTGAGAGTGTCCAGTCTCACCCACACCCCTGTCTTTTAATCAGGATTTCTCTCTGTAAATCTATCTGGTTCTCTCTCAACTGAAGTTAAATATGAAAGAAGGAGAAATATTCTCTCTCTCTCTCTCTCTCTCTCTCTCTCTCTCTCTCTCTGAAAACTGGCTCTTACCTGATGGAGAGAGTGAGAAATTATTTCCTTTGAGATTGATATTTTTCCACCTATTTGTCTCAGTCCTTCGATTCCTGACTGACTCTTGACTTAGGCCTAATCCTGTCTATTTAAATATTTACTGGAAACGTTATGCATTAAATTTTAGTTTATTGTGTCTATAGTTATTTAAAAAGTATAAAATGTATAACTTTACTCGAGTAAAACACATGCAAGCAAAGTCAGATGTAAAACTGTTGAATCATATCCACACTTTCGGACAGCATCACTTGGTTGAGCTTGTCATTGGCTGCTGCCAGACGTATGTCTCAATATGCGCATTCGGTTCTTAGTTGTTTTCTTCTTTTTTTAAACGATGTCCTTAAATTCCTTAAATTAGCATTGTTGTGAAACGAGATGTTTATTAATGGCCATAATACAGAATACAGAATAATGAATAAAAGCTTTTGGAAGTCACAAAACGGCTGAAATCTTCCAACCTTTGTCAGTCTAGTCATAAACAGAAACCACTGTTTTACATCATTAACTTTTGTGTGTGACTGATTTCCCTTATTAATTAACACCAGGATCTAAAGAGAATAGATGAGAGAGAGAGAGAGAGAGAGAGAGAGAGAGAGAGAGAGAGAGAGAGAGAGAGAGAGAGAGAGAGAGAGAGAGAATCCCGAATATCATGAATTCGAAATGAGAGGCAATAAAATCAAAATGACGAGAAATGTTGAAAAAAAGACGAAAAATAAAAACTACAAAATTATAAAACAAAATGTCAGTCATTTTCTAAATAGCTGGATGAAAAATTTGATCAAATACTCAGACATTAGCATCGATAACTCTTGATCTGTTGCATGGGAAACCCTTACCCAACCAATCGTCAGGAATAGAAGCATTAATAATTGCAGTCACCATTTTCTATTGAGAAGACGCTATTCTTGGTCGGTTGTCACCGTAATTAAGCTAATCGTGCAACACTGCTCATACAGAACACTGCCTTCCTCTTCTAACCATCCATTTTATTACCCCGTCACTCTTTACCCTTTCCTTAGAATGCAGTTGACATTTCAGGAGGAGTAGCAAGACACTCTACTATTTATGCTCCGGTTCTGTCTGTGGTTGTGGCCAGAATGAGCAGTACAAAGCATTGACACTTTATATTACGAATGCTGCTCTGGGTGACAAGCTCAAAAGTCTGGAATCTATTTTGTAGTGACTATGCAACGGTATAACCAAATTATATCTATTATTTTTAGATATACAATAGATAAGCATTTTACAGAATTATGCTACTTCAGCTTGTAAAACAATTCTCTGTAGGGGAGTAGTGCCGTCAGTGAACCTCATAAGGTGCACTATAGGCGTTACTTAGGGTTCTTTGCAGAGTCCCTTCAGCCCCTAGCAGCAACCTCTTTCATTCCTTTTACTGTACCTCCATTCATATTTTCTTCCTTCCATCTTACTTTCCACCCTCTCCTATCAATTGTTTCATAGTGCAACTGCGAGGTTCTCATCCTGTTACACCTTTCAAACCTTTCTACTCTCAATTTCCCTTTCAATTCTGAATGACCTTATAGGTCCCAGTGCTTGGCCTATAGCAAGGAAGTCTCGACGTAGTATGACAGCCAAGAAATTTAGGACTAATAATTTTGTTGTCTTGTGGGAAACATTGATTTGAACTGGACATGTTTGTGTGAGCAAAGTTGCTTCTTTGATTCTCCTATTTTGTAGTCCAAGGAATTACCGGTAACCTGGTTTGTTTTGAACATGTTCATTATAGTATGAAAAGTTGTATACTCTCTTACTTCTTGTTATTTATAGCGATTTGGGGAAATCCATGTATAATGTTGGTTGTGTTCAGATCATAAAAGTACCATTGAATGAATGTTCTTTTGATTGTCAGAATTTCGTCCTAATTATATGTAAACACGTGAAAAAAATTGTTCATGAATAAACACGTGATCCTGCAGATTTATTTCAAGATTTTATTTCACATCTACAGATCTTTTATAGATTTTTTTTTCAAAAATTATCTGGCAACAGTGCCTCCATTGCAGACCGTGAAGGAGACCAATGGAGAGGGAGGTCTGCCTGTCCATCCCCCGTCAGACATAGACACCTGGCTCCCCTGAACATCTCCCATTCCCGTTCATCAATCCACCAAGTTCCCATCCCGTATTGGCAGTCCGCCATATCCTCCTCCTCCTCCTCCTCCTTCTCCTCCTCCTCCTCCCCCATTCCCCTGTCTTCAATCCCCAGCCACCTCCGAAGGCCCTACACCCACGAATCGCAGAACAACTCCAGCATTGTATCACAAACCACCATGCGCCCAAATGGATGACCACAGGAGAACATCTGTAGTACAGAAAGATAAGAACAAGGGAAATATAGCAAGTAACTAAAGGCCTATCACCTGCCTACCAATAATGTGGAAGTTACTAACAGATATCATCAGTGAAAGTGAAAGGCTGCAGAAGGAAGTGTAGGGGCACAAAAGACCAGCTCCTCATAGACAAAATGGCGATGAGGAATAGTAAGAGAAGGAGAACTAACCTAAACATGACACGGACTGACTACAAGAAAGCCTTTGACATGATACCACACACTTGGCTAATAAGTTAAAAGTTAAAGTCTTCCTGGACCTCTGTAGGCTAATAGGGCAGGCGCTGATCTCCTGTTTCTAATAAAATGCCTGAAAATACTGTATATGGGGCAGAGAAAAACACCATCAGCTTCCTGGAAAATACAATGCGTAACTGGAAAACTGTACTTACAAGCTCTGGGGTAACACTAGCAGAGGTTAATAGCAGGAGATTGCTTTCAAAGCGACTCACTGTCCCCCCCCCCCTACTCTTCGTAGTAGCCATGATTCCCATGACAAAAGTACTACAAAAGATGGATGCTAGATACCAACTCAAGAAAGGAGGCAACAGAATTAACCATCTGATGTTCATGGACGACATTGAGCTGTATGGTAAGAGCATCAAGGAAATAGATACTCTAATCCAGACTGTAAGGATTGTACTATACCCAAGAGCAAATACAGACTACACATAACAGGAAAGGAAGCAGGGACAGGGCTACTAGGCATAGAGGAATGCGTCAACATTGAGAGCAGAGCACTGGGGCAATATCTGAAAACCGGTGGAGACGAGCGCATGGGAAGAAGGACTGGTAAAAGTAGACGAAGACCCAGAAATATACAGAGACAGGAGAATGAAAAACAGAACAGAGGAATAGCACAGCAAACCAATGCATGGACAGTACATGAGACAGACTAAAGAACTGGCCAGCAATGAAACATTGATGTCGTTCATTGATGTCGCAATACCATGGGACACCAGAGAAGATGAGACGGAAAGAGAAAAAATTGATAAGTATCAAGACCTTAAAACCAAAATAAGAAGGATGTGGGATGTATACCAGTGGAAATTATACCCATAATCATAGAAACACTAGGCACGATCCCAAGATCCCTGAAAAGGAATCTGGAAAAACTAGATGCCGGAGTAGCTCCAGGACTCATGCAGAAGAGTGTGCTACTAGAAACAGCGCACATAATGAGAAAAGCGTTAGTCAGTGTTTGTCCATCTTTACACGAAATGGCAGACGGGATGGGCAATCACATGAACTTTTCAAGCAAATTCCTTAAGGAGGGAAGGAACATAAAAGGAATAATCAAGAAGAGGAATCTCCATGAACGCTGAATCATATTAACAAACCTTATAATTTATGCCATTTTAGCTAAGACGAGTATCCAGTTTACTGATAGAATCAGCTGTTTAAAAATGGATATATATATATATATATATATATATTAACTTTATCACATACACAATTGTTCTGTGCATTAGTAGAATTACTAAAAGGACCTATTCAAACTGGATGGTATTTAATGGAGTTTTTATTCAAAAGTTACAAGCTTTCTTGGACAAACAGTCCACATTATAATCAATGAGAAAAACGTTATAGTCCAGCTGTATTTATATACTTTTAATCCTATAACATCCACCTCTCTTGACCTTGGTCTTTCTCTGATCCCTGGTTCCAGATGTCCGGCAGTGTTTCTTGCTACTGATGGGTATATGATTTTTCTAGATATGCTGTCTTCAAAACGTTTCCGGTGTTCCCTGCCATCGTGTTGAAGCGTTAGTTATGTGTTTGTCTAAATTCCTGTACAGAAAACTCATATGGGAAAATATGAGTTTTCTGTACAGGAACACCAACAAAACATCTAGACTGGTTGTAGAGAACGCCTTCATAACTTGTTGGCCATGAGTTTCTGTACAGGAACACCAACAACATCTAGACTGGTTGTAGAGAACGCTTCATAAACGCCAACAACACGATGGCAGGGAACACCGGAAACGGCTTTGAAGACAGCATATCTAGAAAATCATATACTCCATACAGTAGCAAGGAAACGAAGAAAAAAACGCAAGAGAACGCACGGAAAACGGACATCTGGAACCAGGGATCAGAGAAAGACCAAGGTCAAGAGAGGGTGGAGGTCACACAGGAAGAGCTATGCGATTATAGGATTAAAAGTACCCAGCACACAGATTAAATACAGCCGGACTAGCATTTTAACGGATACTTGATAATGTGGACTGTTTGTCCAAGAAAGTTTAACTTTTTGAATAAAAATCATTAAATACCATCCAGTTTGAATGAATTATATATATATATATATATATATATATATATATATATATATATATATATATATATATATATATATATATATATATATGTGTGTGTGTGTGTGTGTGTGTGTGTGTGCGTGCATGTGTGTGTGTTATTCAAAAATAAGAAACCTAAAAGGATGAAGTGAGAGAGAGAGAGAGAGAGAGAGAGAGAGAGAGATGGTTGAGGCTCGGTGGATGGAGGACAGTGCAGGAGAAAAAGAATGATTAGACCTATGCATCTTAGTGAGGAGAAATGATTGATGCAGATTTTTCATTCTTGGTTTTCAAACTTCTGGGAAAGAATTTCCTGTCCCCAGAAGCTGAGAGAACAAATTGACTGACACAAAGAATAGCTTTACCTTCAGTAGCATCACCTCACAGAAAATAGCTCTTATCATTACATCAAAAGACCCTCTGTGATCACACGTATCGATTCAAACCTCTTCCCGAGAGTATCCATTCATTCCCTCATTCTTCCACTTCCTCTTCCTCTTCTTCTTCCTTGATGAAAGGAGCAGAGATTTTCTTCTGATGAAGCCACGGTGTCGGGAAACTCCGGTGGACGACTTGACCAAAGGAGGGATTCGCTGTCCTCTCGACTCGAGGTTTGTTTCTTGGACGGTGGAGCCTTTCACTATATTCAAAGTATTAAAGGAACAGTATCATGGTGACTATAGGCAGTTATAAAGTGACATTATACGAAAGGAAACTTAAAATTGGCGTCTATAGTGCAGGCGACGCCATTTTGTTTCGAGCTAAGACATCCTCTCTCCTTCTACCCACACCTCCAATAAAACGTGCCAAGTACCGCCATAAAACTGAGTTTTACATTGCTTATAAAAGACCGCTAATGATTGACTGACTGACTTAGAGTTCAAAGCTTATATGGCGTCGCAAGGCAAAAAAACCTTCATGAATGAATGACCTCTGTAGAAAGCGTGTGAGGAAAAACACAAACTGGCAACTCTTCTGCTGACTACGACTGGCTCCTCGACATGAATGGAGGTGATGACGTCACTCCCATAGTACACGAGGCGTCATTCAATGACAGTATACGCATTGGCGACTACGGCCTGTGTATGCACGTGTATCTGTGTGTGTGTGCGTGTGTTTGTGTGTGTATACCAAAGAGGGAGACACAGCAGTAACACTGACGACTGCAATGCTTGCTTGACCAAGCATAGGAATGCACTTACTGTATGTTTTCGTTACCAAATACGTTCTCACCTCTTATTGATTCTCTCCAAATATACTTCTCTCTTTCTTTCTCTTTATCTATTTATCCATCTGTTATCTATCATTTATAGAAGGAAATGATTGAGAAATAGCTTGTTAAATGATTAAAAGAAGAAACGTCTCGATAACGGAACTGAAGAATTAACAGTTTTCATCGATCAGACAGACATCCCCGTTCAAGAGCCTCTCTCTCTCTCTCTCTCTCTCTCTCTCTCTCTTGGAAGTGGAGCACTGTTACATTACATTGCATCCTTAGAGAGAGAGAGAGAGAGAGAGATAGAGAGACAGAGAGTGGATAAGAAATCAGCTTGAAAGGTCGACACTGACCTCTTGTCACCATACCACCAGCAATCAATGATCCATTCAGTGTCCTCCAAATGTCAACGGGTGGCAATCAGTGTTTAAAAAATTATGACAAAAAAAAAATAATTCATTTACCTTTTAAATTATTAGGGGAATAATTTGAGAACTAAATAAGAATTTACATAGATAACTGTTCTAATATTCTTTGGTAAACATTTACTGACTAGGTTGATCTTGCAGGGTAGTTGCAACGGTTTCAAGGCATGGACCCAAAAGATTATCAAATAAAAGCATTTTTGCCGGTTTTATGCCGAAGTAAATCTTGCCCAATATTACTATCCTGAGGCTCCGAGAAAAGACACCTTCGAGATCTGGTGAAGCTAAATTTAAGGAAACGATTATAGAAATGATTATTGAAATTTAACAATTGCTTTTGAAATATCTACCCTAAAGAATATTATGTGATTGTCTCGAATCCCACAGTCCCTGTCTGATATGTATTCACCATCTTCTTTGGAAGCTTCATGGAAAGACATTAAGGAAGTTCTTTAACCCTGCACTAAAATGGATGGTGAAAATGGATGTCGCCATCAAAGCTGTGCTCGCAGGAGTGGGTCTAGCTCTTGAGGCTCCTCACTCGCCTCCTCCAGCTGTGACAACGCACAGTTGAACCGGTTTCAGAATCATGAACAGGAATTGATTGATTGAATGATTGATTGATTGAGCACTGTGGCCCAACACTGTAAGAACTGCAAGTAACAGACACCGGAATAATGTCTGTATACTGATCTGAAACAAAAATTCCTACACTATATAACGTGACGGGAACACCTATGTATATCGTCTACAGTAAATGCTGTAAGTAGCAGACACCAGAATAATGTCTGTACATATACTGATTTGAACAAGAATTCTACGATAAATAACTTGATGGGGAGAACTAAGTATTTGGCTTTTGCTGCTCGACAGTGTTGGTAATGAAGCCTCTCTCTCTCTCTCTCTCTCTCTCTCTCTCTCTCTCTCTCTCTCTCTCGGTTAAACGCTGCTCCAATTCAGGGAGCGAACGAAAGAAAGAGAAAGACCAAATAACAAATGAGAAATGAAGTGGAAGAAAATAAACGATATCTGAGTGAAGATCATCTCTCTCTCTCTCTCTCTCTCTGTCATACGAAAGTCCCCAGGTGAATCAATGTGCTGGCATAAAGCCAATCTCGGCACAATGAAACCACAAAAGCAAATAAATCATGAACAGTTTCTACAATCTCGTGTGTACACAGACACTACTAGCCATCTGACAAAGACAATCAATCAATCAATCAACTTGTTAAATGGTCTGTGCTGACTGCTGTAACATAGGTCTAGGTCTTCTTCTTCTTCTTCTTCTTCGCCTCTTTGAGGTGGTCTTCACTTTAACACTTTACGAAAGCCATTCGTAAGAAGACTTAATTATGAAGTATTTCATTCCCGGTTACTTGTATCTTTCAAAGAAAGTGCAGCGATATATAATTATCTGTGTCAAGGTGAAGTCAGGATCAAACTCTTATATTCATATATATATATATATATATATATATATATATATATATATATATATATATATATATATATATATATATATATATATATATATATATATATATATATATATATATCATTTACACATATATATACATAATATATATATATATATATATATATATATATATATATATATATATATATATATATATATATATATATATATATATATATATATATATATATATATATATATATATATATATATATATATATATATATATATAGATATATATATATTTGTGTGTGTGTGTGTGTGTGTGTGTGTGTTTGTACATAAGGATTTTGCTAATCTTAACGTTTACCACTAGCCCACTCGAGCATGCAGCATGGAAGTCGAGCATAGATTTGATGACAAATTTATTCACTTAATTTAAGGCATACATTTGGTTATTGAGTGTGAGCTTGTATGAAAATAATGGTATACTCATATACTACCGTTATCCCTGGCTTTATTAATGCATGTTGAATATTTGTCTAAAATTGTTTGTTGAAAGAGAGTTTGGGAAAGTGCCATCCATGTTTATTTTAAAGCATATTGCAGTTCTAATAAATTTATGCATCAATTCTACTCTAGTTCAGCCAAGTAAAAAGTCTTCTGTAACTCCATAAATAGGTATTCTGTACTCCTATAATTGCTAAAAATATTAAATACTAATGAAATACTCATTTTAATTCTTTGTACACAATGAGTGACAAGTACGAAGGGTTTGCTAAAAATATTAAATATAAATTTAATAATCAGTGTTTTCTTTGTACACAATGAGTTTTAAGTAAAAATCACGTAAGTGCTTGCCAAAAATATTCAATACTAAATTATATTATCACTTTTTATTTATTTGTACACAATGTATGAGAGGTAAAAATCAAAAGCAAAAAATATTCAATAAACTTTTTTTATATACTCGTATTTGTACACAACGAATGACAAGTACCAAACAGGTAAAGTTAAGGAGATCTGGAATGTTATCAAAACGGAATCCACATGGAAAAGGCAATGTTTTTAACTACAGCTTATCAAGTACACCTTGAAAAACAACCTTATTCAGCTTAGCTACTGACGGGGTGAGTTTGTCAAGTAACTATATTTGGCGACAGTAGGCTAACTTAGTCACCAAAACAACAATACCGTAGGTTTCCTTAATCAGGGGCACATTAGCTCTTGAAATAATTTAATGAATGAAGCTGATACTGTGTCCCCGTAAATAGTAGGGACTATAACCGTCTGTTTCCTGTTCATGACCAGTAATGCACAGTAATGTGCACTGCTACGAAATAGCTCATGTCCACAGAAAGTCGTAGCGTAAGCCTACCCTCTCTCTATTTTTCCCCTGCAAACAAGTTAGATACCATCATTATTACCATCTTGTATATTGTTTGATTCATCTCATGAGTTATCACAACTCTTTATAAATGGCATTAAATGTGCATTTTCAAGTATATAGTTTAAAAACTCGCGATGAAAATATTATTTATGCAGTAAATATCGACTTTGCGAGCTGGAATTAACAGGCACTGACCACTATTACCAAAAGGGAGAAGCCAATAACGCATAATAAATTTCATGGTGTATCTCATTTGAAGAATATATTGTTGTTAAATTAGTGTTGCATAATGCTTAGGTATATCTGACTAAAATGTATAAGTCATACAGGCCGTAAACTGTGAAATTGGGGAGCTTTTCTTCGGCATCGTGACGGGCAGTAATGGACATGAGATTGAGGAGTTAAAAGGCGTGGCTTGTGACGTCATGATCAGCTTCGCGCGCTTTGATTGGTCCTAATTTTCCCGATCCCTATACTCTTCCAGACTTGGGAAATATGCGTCCCGTCGAGCCCAGAGTGGAATTCGCGAAGAGGGAGGCGACATGGATGTGGAATTAGTTTATCGGCTTGAAATGTCTTTGCTTCCACAGACTGTCGGTTTTATTTTTAGAGGGAAATTAATCTAGTTTTTAATGAGGAAATGAATCTGTTTTTTTCTTTTGGAGAAATGAATCTGTCTTTTTAGGGGGAAATGAATCTGTTTTTAGGGGGAAATGAATGTTTGTTTATTTACTTAAGGGGAAATGAATTTTTTTTTTTATCTGGAGGAAATGAATTTTTTTGGGTGGAAATAATATAAATTTTTTAGGGGAAGTGAATATGTTTTTTAGGGACAATGAATGTTTTTTAGGGAGAAATGCTGTAGGTCCCGTTGCTAAGTAACCAATTGGTTCTTAGCCACGTAAAATAAAGTCTAATCCTTCGGGCCAGCCCTAGGAGAGCTGTTAATCAGCTCAGTGGTCTGGTAAAACTAAGATATACTTAACTTAGGGAGAAATGAGTCAAAGAATCCACGTGAATTTGAAGTCTAAGAAAGCAGTTGAATGCTTCTGGGTAAATTCGCCTTACGTTTGGTAGGGGGAAGGGGAATGGGTTGGTAGATAGAGGGGATACTGTAGGGGGATACCGACCCTCATAACATGATATACCGTACTTGACAGCTATTTTCCCTTCCAGACAGATTCCCCAATTAGTGATTTATTGCAGGCCTTTGCTGTGTTTGTTTGGGGGATGGAATGCCTGATCACCTTTCTGCTTTCTTTATCATCATATTTCTCTGGGTCTTCGATGACTGTCTTTATTATTATTATTTTATTATTATTATTATTATTATTATTATTATTATTATTATTATTATTATTATTATTATTATTATTCGGGAGGAGACCTTCTCTGGGGGCAGTTGCATTAAAAATTATAGCTGTTTCCACGGCATTCAATTTATATAGAGTTTTCTCTATTCTTCTTCTTATCTTTTTTTCCTCAGCCTGTAGCTGGTATATCAAGTTTCCCAAGGACATACAAAGATTTCTGTTTTCTTAGGTTTATTTACTCTGACGTTTCAAACGCTCTATGGCGTTTATCTTCAGAGAGTGAATGAATGGTATTCAGGTTACAAGGGTATATAAAGCAAGCGGGGGTACACAGTTGTCAAGTCGGTTATTCAGCAGTGTTTTGGGTGGTCCTAATAGGTTGGTGACGAAATCTGGCCTGGAGGCGTTGGGGCCTTCTTTGGTGTTTTTGAGCGTAAGGATTAAAAATTGCCCCTTCTTGGTGACAGGAGAGACGCCTGGAGAATTTGGTAGTCGTCTTCCCGATATAAGAGTGGTGGCCTCTTTCCATCAGGCATGTGAATTCGTAGATGACATTATTTCTCTTCGAAGACGTTTGTGGGGGCGCAGGGTTGTTTTTAAGTAACAACTGGCTTGTTTTCATATTTTTATAGTATATTATCAGGGCAATTTTGTCATCTTCTTTATTAGGGGTTACATTTTCATTTATTATTTTTCCGAGGGCCCTCTCATCGTCTGCATATTTTTGGTGCATGTATAATTATAGTTCCTGTAATATAGTTTTATGGACTTACTAAGGTTGTTTCCGATGTCCGTCATGGTTTCCCGGTGCCAGTGATTTATAGAGACTCGGGTTTGTTGTTCAACCATGTGATTAGAGATGTTGTTGTTAATTAGTATTTGTGTTGATTTGTCGATCTCTTCCGTCGTTCCCTTTCCACGTAGAACAGTGTGAGAGGGCGCGACGGACGAAAGCGTCAACCACAGACTTTTTATACCTGTCCCGGCACTCACTGGACCCATTAAAGCATAGACCTGGGTTCGTGGGTTTCTTGTATACTGTGGTGGTATAACCCGTCGGGGTCTGCTGCACTCGAACGCACGTGAAACGAAGGACGGAACATTCTTCAAAAGTAGTCCATAATTTTTCCAGATCTTCTTCGTTATTCACTCTCACAAAGGTATCGTCTATATACCTGCAGTATCGAGGAGGGCAGGGATATTACTGAAGACCCTCTCTCTCTGCGACGCTCATGTAGAAATTGGCAACAGGACCCTAAAGGTCCTATTTGCCAATTTCTACATGAGCTGTCATGTGGTGACCTTGAAACGCTGGGGGTGTGTCTGTGGGGTACCGAAGGGTGGTTCCTTACACCCTTACCCCTTTCTCTCCCCGGGACGTCAACTCCCCTGTGGAAAACTTTACTAATAATAATAATTGCCACGCCGTCCATCTGGCAGTAAAGATATCGTCTGCGGGTGGTGAAGGGGGCCTTCTTAGTACATGTTTCGAGAAGGGTTTTTAGGGCTTCTTCGGGGATGTTCATAGTCGGTGTGTCCTCACATCTATATACCCTATTCAGGATATGTTCAATCGTCTCGTCGACTGGCACGTTCGTGAAGAGGCTCTCGACGTCTAGAGAGGCGACGATACCTGCAAGAGGGAGAGTCTCGGAGTTCCCGTAGAAGGTCGGTAGAAGACTGCAGACAATACCTGTCGGGGATATATATGGGGTGCGGAGATCGTTGAGTCTCTTCGGGAACCTGATCTACCAGCTACAGGCTGAGGAAAAAAAGATAAGAAGAAGAATAGAGAAGACTCTGTATAAATTAAATGCCGTGGAAACAGCTATAATAATAATAATAATAATAATAATAATAATAATAATAATAATAATAATAATAATAATAATAATAATAATAATAATAATAATAAATGGAGCAAAGTGTAGGTCTTATATTACAAACGTTGGGGAAAGAGGAGGGGAGGAGGAGGAGGAGGAGGAGGAGGAGGAGGAAGGGGTTAATGGTACAACTTCAAACCGCTCTTCCTCCTCCCCCTCTCCCAGATTGAACTACCTCCGCCTTTCCCGGGGGACTGCCACAACCCCTCCTTTCTGGCAACTTGCCCGAGCGTTATTATTATTATTATTATTATTATTATTATTATTATTATTATTATTATTAAAGTTTTCCACAGGGGAGTTGAGGTCTCGGGAAGAGAAAGGGGCAGGGGTGTAAGGAACCACCCTTCGGTACCCCACAGACACACCCCCAGCGTTTCAAGATCACCGTTTGACAGCTGGGGAAGTGATAACCTCGTTATCGTGAACCGCGTGACTTTAAATTGTTTTAGATGAGTTACTTCTTTTTTTTGTTTTCTGTTTCAGTGAAATGAAAGGCGTGTTTGGATGTAAGTAGGTGAATAACTGAAGCCGTTTGGCGAATGATGTCACAATTTGGAAGGGTTTCTTTAGGTGGCTTGTGACTAATATATAGTATGTATGTATATATATATATATATATATATATATATATATATATATATATATATATATATATATATATATATATATATATATATATATATATATATATATATATATATATATATATATATATATATATATATATATATATATATATATATATATATATATTTATATATGCATATATAGATATATATATATATAAATATATACATATTATATACATACATTTATATATATATATATAGATATATATATATATATATATATATATATATATATATATATATATATATATATATATAGTGTGTATATATATATAGGTGTTGCAACTTAACAGTGCAATATTTAAATATATATATGCTTCAGTCCTTTCTATAAATGGGAAATATTGATTAATAAGGGAGATATGGTATTTAATGAAAGCAAAAGTGATTTGCAAAACGTAAATCTGATGTTCAAATTCTTTAGGAAGATGTTGAATATTTATGAATTGGTATTCATGATTGAAGGTTTCATAAATAAAAGGAATTATTTAAGTCAATTAAAAATTAGGTCAGGTCAAGATGAGTTATATGATAATATATTATAATGAAAGCAAAAGAATCGATATATATATAAATTTATATATAAATCTGATGTTCAGAATTTTATATACTTTATATAATAGGAAGATGTTGAATATTTATAATATTGGTATTCATTTGATTGAAGGTGATATTATATATAAAAATATAGAAGGAATTATTTATAGTCAATTTAAAATTAGGTCATATCAAGATGAATATATATATATATAATATATATATATATATATATATATATATATATATATGTATATATATATGTATATATATATATATATATATATATATATATATATATATATATATATATATATATATATATATATATATATATATATATATATATATATATATATATATATATATATATATTATATATATATATATTTATATTATTATATGTATATATATATATATATATATATATATATATATATATATATATATATATATATATATATATATATATATATATATATATATATATATATATATATATATATATATATATATATATATATATATATATATATATATATATATATATATATATATATATATATATATATATATATATATATATATATGTATATGTATATATATATATATATATATATATATATATATATATATATATATATATATATATATATATATATATATATATATCAGTTTGACACCAATGAAGGCCAAAACCCGGAACAGCATTTTACACAACTTTATAGGGACATGTTTCGAGCAGTACTCTCACTCGTTATCAACCTACAAAATTTAAATGACATTACAATTCTTATAATAAAATTCAAAATAATACAGTAAAATTACTATGAAAACAAGAATACGTTTAAAAGATGGCTAATCAAATTGGGAACGTTTGTTTAAGGCTTTACAAACGCATGATTTTTATACCAACAATCCCAAGGGCTACTCGTATGATTATTTTAGGTCAACATTGAACACCTTGCGTTTTCATCCTTTTACAATTATAAACCAGAGACCAGGTACTTACTTAGTGTTGACGAGTTTAATATCATACAAAGTCTAGCTAAAGACACATCCATTGTGGTTACAAAACGGTGTAGTCTTGCTGAATAAGACAGAGTATGTTGAGAAAATGATAGACATCCTTAACGATCAGACCAAGTTCCAGGAAGTTAAAAAAGACCCTTTCAAATGTATTGTGCATTTAGAAGATAAAGTCAATAGAATAGTAGACAAGCTACATATATAAATCTCGTTGTTTTTCTAAAGGTGTTTTTCGTGGCCTTCAAGCGTCCGGGTCTAGACCAGGACGACTTTACGGACTCCCAAAAGTCCATAAGGCAGATCGCCCATTAAGACCTATTTTATCAGCTATTGGAACTGCTAACTATAATATCGCCAAGTTTCTTGTTCCCATCCTTGCCCCGATAACTACAAATGAGTATACCTTAAATGACTCCTTTCATTTTATTAACTGCCTAAGAAACAGTAATTTTGATTATTGTGTTATGGCTTCATTTGATGTGACGTCTCTGTTTACTCAAATTCCACTGGATGAGACGATTGACATTTGCCTAAATGAGTTGTTTAAAGATAATGATTCTGTCAGTGGGTTTAACAGGTTGCAGTTAAAGGAACTTTTAGTCTTAGCTACCAAAGAATGTTACCTTTTGTTTAACGGTTTGTTATATAAGCAAATTGATGGTGTAAGCATGGGGTCCAGTATGGGACCATCTTTGGCAAATGCATTTATGTGTTTTATAGAGAAAAGATGGTTAGACGATTGTCCTTTAGCTTTTAAGCCCTTGCTGTACAGGAGGTATGTTGATGATACCTTCTTAGTTTTTAAGAGTCGTGACCAGATTCCTCGTTTTTTGGAGTACTTTAATAGTAAACATAATAATGTAGAGTTTACTTGTGAAATCGAAGATAATCATACGCTTGCTTTTCTGGATATTCAGGTAAAAAATCTTGATAATAACTTTCACACCTCAGTCTTTAGAAAGCGTACTTTCACGGGTCTTATGTCTAAATTTCAATCAGCTACACCTTTGAAATATAAGATGAATTTGATATTGACGCTAGTAACCAGAGCATATAAAATCTGTTCTAGCTTTTTGAATTTGCATGAGGAATTGGAATTTCTAAGGTCACTTTTAAAAAACAATGGCTGTCCGTTGAATTACGTAAACACATATATTGGTAAACAGCTTTCGAAATTATATGTAAACAAACAACCCGAAACTACCGCCAATGAAAAGAAACCTGTTATTTATTTACCTTTAACCTTTACTGGAACTCATAGTTACGATTTAAAAAAACAATTAATTTCTACTTTGTCCATTGGTTACCCTCAGCTAGATATCAAAATATATTTCACTTTGCAAAATAAATTAGGTAATTTCTTTAAAATTAAAGGCTCTATACCAACAAGCCTTCGGTCCCATCTGATCTATAAATGTCAGTGCGGTGGTTGTGATGCCACTTACGTTGGAAAAACTACCAGATCAGCTTGGATGAGATGGTTTGAACACCTAGGTAAGTCATATCGTACTGGCAATTATCTTTCAGGACCTAGTTACAGTGCAATTAGAGAGAACAGCGAGGAGACTGGTCATCCTTTACATATTGATGATTTTTCTGTTTTAACCACTGCTCAGTTTGCTACAGACCTCGACATTTTAGAAGTTCTATACACCATCAAGATAAAGCCTTCTTTGGCTAGAAATGTAGCTGTAACCTCACTTTTGTGTTTTTAGTCTGCGTTTTACTGGTATTGTATATTAATTAGTATGTTTGTTATGCCTTTGTACCTTCCGTTTTTGTGACTTAAATTTTTTGTATTTTGCTTTATTTTATTTTATTCTTTTATTTATTTTGATTAGCCATCTTTTAAACGTATTCTTATTTTCATAGTCATTTTACTGTATTATTTTGAATTTTATTATAAGAATTGTAATGTCATTTTAATTTTGTAGGTTGATAACGAGTGAGAGTACTGCTCGAAACATGTCCCAATAAAGTTGTGTAAAATGCTGTTCCGCGTTTTGGCCTTGATTGGTGTCCTTACTGATATGCAGATGGCGCTTCCCTGCTGGTGTATCCATTGTTATATATATATATATATATATATATATATATATATATATATATATATATATATATATATATATATATATATATATATATACTGTATATATATATATGTATATATATGTCTGTACATATATGTGTATATAATCAACACACAATCACGTGTGGAACAGAAATAAATTTCTGACTCACATCAGGATCGAACCCTGATTTTTCAGATAATTCAAGGTGTCTACTGTAAAAGGCAAGTGGGTGAATTAGGGTACATCTCATGCACACGGGAACACCCCCAGGCCATGGACTATATGCTCTCTTTGGAGAGCCTTAGTATGGAAAAGGAGCTGCTGTCATTTTCCTTTTCCCTTTCATTTACTCGTTAAGAACTGACTTGCTCCATTGGAGGCAGTCGGCCTCATTGCAACCCATGGTGGTTAGAACCTGAGTGGGGGAAGAGCTGTGAGGTCTTGGGTGACTGAAAACGAAATTGGAAGGAACTCTGACATTTCTAACTGTGGATGAAGAAGCACTCTGGGGCAAACTCGCTTCTTTGCTAGGAATGAGGTGAAGCCATGAATAAGAGAGTGAACAACTTCATTTCTACAGCGCTTGGTGAAGAGTCGTCTTCGTGTTGGCCTCCAGTGATTAGTTTGTGATGCAGTCAGTTTCTCTGGAGGCAGCGTTCTTTGGTTTCTATTCCAAGCCTGCCTCTGCCGGCCAGAATTTTAGGTCTACTAGTCACAGAACTTTGCCACTTACTTTCATAGTTGACATGGCCAAGTACTGTACGTGAGAGTAGGTGGCACGTGTTAAAGAATAATATTTAAGAAAATTAATTTTGCGAATGTCTTCTTCGGGGATTGCACTCCTTGTTATTAATATAGACTGTCTATTCTTTTGCTAACATAAATATGGGCGTTATCACATAGTGGTTTGGCCCTAGTCGGGGACGCGGATTCGAAGCCGCCCATTACCATTCCTTCCACCACCCCCTCCTCTTGTGTACTGCGAGGAGAGAGAGAGAGAGAGAGAGGGGGCTTTTTCACGTTTTCTGCAACAAATTGGTCTCGGGGCAACCAGCATTTTCTGTTTAATAATGGCAGACACGTTTTTTCAAACTGGGTCAAATTTGGGAAGTGTGGTCACAGGAAATGAAGGAAGACTGATTTCCTTTATAGAGGTAAACATCTCGAAAGATTTTATTTGTAAAATTGATTCACAGAACACTGTTTCCCATCGTACGTCTGCCCAAGTTTCAAGAGCTGAACTGTTGATGAATAAATGTCAGTAGAAGACGGAACTGGATGTGCGGGGTTCAGTACCTGGTGGGAACTGGGTCCTTGTTTGTAATCAGCTATATTATATTACTATATAATATAATATTAGACACAAATATAAAACTCTGAAAGGTAGTTTTTAAACACTGGAGTATTTTCTTTTGCGTGGGGTCTTAGACAGGGTTGACAGTCCTCCTCCTCCTCCTCCTCCTCTTCCTCTTCCTCTTCCTCTTCCTCTTCCTCTTCCTCTTCCTCTTCCTCCTCCTCCTCCTCCTCCTCCTCCTCCTCCTCCTTTCCAGGAGTGTCTTTCGATGTGAATTCCTTGCTTCCTTCCTTCCTTCTTTCTTTCCTTCCTTCCTTCCTTCCTTCCTTCTTTCCTTCCTTCCTTCCTTGTCTGGCCTTACTTTCGGAGGCATTCATTGACGTCAGTCCTTACGTGGTTCCTGTGTCTTTATCTCTTCGAGTTCATCATTTCCTGAAAGGTTTTGGGGCTCAGATGAACTTCTCAAGTCTTCAGGTGTCAAACGGCAACTTTTCACATTTTGGAATAGATGACAAACATTAGTACAAAGCATTCTCGGGTACAAGTGATTCAAGCTTATACACTTGGGGGTGATGGGCGCCTCTGTCCAGAGGACGGGGTGGGTGGGGTGTGAGATAGGGAATGAAAACCAGCGAGAATAAGAGTGGGGGGCCGTCATTTAACTCTCTCCTTCGCAAGAAGCACAGGACCAAAAATAACGAAACCTGACAGACAGTTTCCATAATGAGCGCAGATTCAATTCCTTAGTCGCAGGGGACAAAGTCTGACATGTGAACAGGGGCGCAGAAGCAAGTGCCCGAAATATATGGTTGCAACGTTTAAATAGTGTTTTATGGGCCTTCTTATATTCATATTACACTGTGGTATTACAGGAAAAAAGACATTATATATATATATATATATATATATATATATATATATATATATATATATATATATATATATATATATATATATATATATATATATATATATATATATATATATATGATGAGAGTTCATTTTTGACAGGTGTGGTTATAGTGAGATGAATGAGAACTCAGTCCTGGAACATGAATTTATCCCAACGTTTCGACCACTGAGGTCTTCTTCAGGAACTGATAAAGTACAGGTTGTAGCAAGTATAAATACAAAATCACATTCCCTAGGGCTGCACTAATGTTTTCATCTCCTTACCCTACCCTACGCTTGCAGCCCTAAGGAATATGATTTTGTATATATATTTGCTATAACCTGTGCTTTGTTAGTTCCCTGAAGGAGACCTCAGCGGTCAAAACGCTGGAATAAACTCATGTTCCAGGACCAAGTTCTTATTTATCTCCATATAACCATATATATATATATATATATATATATATATATATATATATATATATATATATATATATATATATATATATATATATATATATATTTATGATTTTCCCTGGTTTTCTGGATCTGTAGAGCACTCTGACAGGTCAGCAACGAAATTTTACACACTTGACCTCGGCAATCTGACTTTGCTGTCCAGGGAATCATAAAAAGATAAGAAAAAGGATTGTTTCATATGAGCCTAGGGCTCTACTTCATGAGGGAATGTTACGTAAACACTGGGGTAACAAAAGTAATTGTATTTACCATAAAGGATCAAAGAAATGGTAAAGTAAATAATATGGAGGCTTGAAAAGACTGGAATTCTTCCTACTGGAGACTTGAATGGTTGCAAGGCACAGCCCAAGAAGAGCCTACGGCAAATGGGTCCCTCTGCAAGAGAGATTTAAGAATTACACGTCAGTAAGGGAAAATATAAAACATACAGATGGATCGAGACTGCACTGAGGGTGCCAAGGTCTCAAGGAATGAATGAACACTTAACACTGGGATACAAACACTTGAAATAGAGCTGGGAAAAAGGGCACAGAGCATACAGAGATGCCTGGCACTCACTAAACAATTCTAAGAGCAAAATGTCATGACTGAAAAGCCTTTACTTGTACTTTACCGTGGGGGAGAGGGTCTCTGATGAAGAATGACGAAGGGCGATTGCACTCATGGCACTTTGCACCAGTTCTCATGGGAAGTCCGTCCACATGGTGATGAAGGGACTGGATCTGTTAGGAGCTTCAGGTGGGGATGGGGGAAGGGGGCGCCTCTCAGCACTTTGTAGCGATCACCCGCGCGAGTCTGGCTAACTGCAAAGACTTCCTGTCCTGGCTCCTTTTAAGGGTAGGGGCCCCGATGTCGGGACGGTATGGCGACTGTGCCCAAGATGTATCATCTTCCAGGTGTCTTGACCATCTGCTTGCATCTCATCAGGTGTCCTGTGGAAAGACAATTCAGCGCGATCACTCTGCCTCATAGAATGGTTGTTTTAAGCAGCTTAGCTCATTTAAGCTGCTTAAGGAAGCGGCACTCAAACTCTTATCCTTGTCCCTTTTTGACCGTGCCACCCAAATGTCTGTCCCAGGTAAGTAGAAGGGACAGAATAGAATACTGATAAGTTTTATGTGCTGGTATCTGGGTCAACTTATTTTTATTGTGCAATGACAAACCCACTCTTAACATTCTAAAGTGTTGGCTTTTAGCAACTTTTACAAATTATAATATATATATATATATATATATATATATATATATATATATATATATATATTTTGTGTGTGTATATATATTATAATATATTATATATATATATATATATATATATATATATATATATATATATATATATATATATATATATATATATATATATATATATATATATATATATATATATATATATATATATATATATATATATATATATATATATATATATATATATATATATATATATATATATATATATATATATATATATATATATATATATATATATATATATATATATATATATATATATATATATATATATATATATATATATATATATATATATATATATATATATATATATATATATATATATATATATATATATATATATATATATGTTATATATTATAATATATTTATATATATATATATATATATATATATATATATATATATATATATATATATATATATATATATATATATATATATATATATATATATATATATATATATATATATATATTATGTTATGCAGTGAATAAGTATGAGATTCACTGATCGGGATTATGAAAGAGAGAGAAGAGAGAGAGAGAGAGAGACGGTGTTGATAGTTTAAAATGATGAGCCATGGGACCAAGTAAATTGAAGACTAACCATAACAAACCTCCAAGATGTGGGAAAGGAAGGAGGAGTTAGAGGATAGACTAAGAAGTGAAAAGGTCAGCAAAATTGACCTGATTTGTCCTTGCCAAAAGTGGGAGTTAAGATTGAACCATTAAGAGTAAAGTAGACGTCCTCAAGGAGGCGGAGTTTTATTCAACATAGGTCCAGAGTTCATTCTGATCAATTTTTAGCCAGAGTTACTTGAAAACCAAATTGGGTAGGATTGTGTCACTCGCTCCTCTCTTAACATCAAGAAATTTCTAAGTCCAGGGTGGCTGGCCGTGTGAAATAGTTTTGTAATAAAACTTATGAAAAACCGTGCCCGGTGAATACTTACCCCCTCCTGAAAATTAAAAAATATTAATGGACAATTTCAACCTAACTTACCGAGTCCCCTGCGTTACTATCAAGTGAAAGTCAATAGACACGGTCATTCATATGTGGTGCAACGCAAAACAAAGAAAAACATAACCGCATAACATATAATTTGGTGGCAGTTTCGGAGGATTTCGCCCAGCGCACATTTGAAAAACATTAAAGTTCACGGCCCTAGAGAAATTTACAGAGAGTGAGCAGTGACGGCGCTGAAACTAACTCTCAATTTAACAGCGCAAATAATCTCAAGACGGTCTTCAGCACTAGAAACACCAATACAACATCAACACTGTAGCAGAAGGGAAACGAAGCAGAACGAAATATTCCAAGAAGCAGTGAATCTTTTTGCGTCGATCGGAATGAAAAATTGACAGCGGTAAATCTCTGCCTAGTTTGAAACTTCCGAACATTCGCATAAGATCAACCAGAAATTCAGTTTAATAATTATATATGACCATAATAAGAACAATAGTAATAATCACGGCATAGAACAGCGGTGATTTTTATAAGAAAACGAAATTTACGAAAGAAAGAATCAGCAACTCGCCCTATACTACGCCGATCGCAGAAGCGGAGAAGACCAAAACAAACTGTGTTGGCGGACGTATGAAAGTCGCTTATATCTACGTCAGTTCAGTGAACTTTTCTATCGTGTACGGACTTAAATACACGAAATTCCAAAAATTTTTGGTCGCTAAAAGAGACTTAGCGAAAAGTAGCGGTAGCAGAGCAGTGACGACGACGGCGACGAATGAGAGCGGAAGACGGCGACGAAAGAGAGTGAAGAATTCGGAACGGCGATAAAGTTTAGAAGTCAACGCGTTGATAACCGCCTCCGGAGAAAGGAAGTAACGTCTTCAATCAACAATTTGGAAGGGATTCCAAATTTTTTCTTCGCCAAATTCAGCAAGTACGGACTGGAAGTCGGCCGAGCTGTGCCGAATTATCGCTGGATGCTAACGACAAATTGCGCTCAAGTGCAATCAGCGCGATCTTCAAGTGCAAGGCGACACGAAGCTAATTGAATAGTAAACATTCATTCTAGTATCGGGGAATTATCAAGAGAATTTTTTTCTCTGTGAATAATTAAATTTTTTTGTGTGAGTGAAATTTTATATAATTATTTTTTCCTGCAGTGCGCAAATAATTTTTTTAAACATAAATGATTTAAGTAAATTATTTTTTCTTTTGAATAATATTCTGAATAATATTTCCTTATTGTTGTACATGAAGGAAATAAATTTTTTTTCTCATATTTAGTAATTTTTTTACGAAATAGAAATTTTCGTTCACTTGGTGATAGAGACAATTCTGTTTAAATTATTCTATCATGATAATTTTTTTGTTAAACACTTGGCGCAGCATTTTGCAGTGGAACCCAAACAATTGTATACATAAATACTAATATCAGACTTTTTCAGATTTGAGAGAGTCCTATGAAGGAATGAGTTAGGAAAAATTTGAATTTTTTTTTGTATAGAGGATACAGTCAACTCAGCAAACATGCAATTGAAGTAAGTACCTGATTCTCAAATTTATTTTTTTTCAATTTTTCATTCTTGGAATCATTGAATATTTTATGAATTAATATGAATAACACTTTGGACGAAGTTATCGCCCGACTGCAACAGACAAGAAGCGAAGACCAGACTCCATATAACCTAAGACCTGTACCTGAACGACTTTCTAGACCAATTGATCCTAGTAATACTAGACCCAGACGTTCTCGTAGTCAAGGTCCCCACTTAGTTTACCGAGTGCGCCTAACCCTTCAGTTGTAACCACTAACCCAATAACTTCCATTGTACCTAGAAATCCCAACATGGCGCAAGCCGCCGTAATAACCAAGCCACTAGATTTTGTGGAACGGTAGACCCAAGTAATGTAGATAAAAGTAGATTAGAAGAATATGGTGTAAATCGATGGATAGCAGACACAGAAAGCAGAATTTCAGCTGCTGGTATCACAGATGAGAGAAAGAAAATAGATGAAGCACTCTTGTATGTTAGTATGGAACATGGTGATGCACATACAGTTCTGCATTCAGTACTTTTAGGAATATTACTCTGTTTAACGAATTCAAGAAACAGTGCTTACAATTTTGGCAACCAGAAGCACAGAAAGATCCATGGTATAACATAGGAACTTTCCATCATCAGAAATATGAGGGTAATCACTTAGTTTTAGCCACTAGAGTAGAAGAAGCTATAGATAGAGTGACGACAGATATGAAAGCTGTAGGAATTGTTGTTGGAAGGAAGGATGAATTTGATGATGATGAAACAGATTTAGCTAGTATATCCAAGGTACTTAGATATATGTCATTAGGACCAATCTACGATGCTTTGGGTAAGGAAGAAAGAGTAGCCTTAAAGAAGTACTGTGATAGGAAGCCAAATGATGGAATTGTACAAACTTTGATGTACATAGAAAGGAAAGTAAAACAGAATTCATCAAGTAGTAGTGCAGATTTTACGGGAACCATAGCTAGTGGAAACCCAAGAAATAATAGCAATCAGTCCAATAGAAACCAATCAGGGCAAGCTAGGTCTAGGTATCAGGGAAATAGAAATTCGTTTGATAGAAATGGTGGGAACAACAATAGGAGATTTAATCAATCAAATAGAAACAATCAAGGTAGGCCGCCAAATAGTGGTAACAATGGGAATACCACTGGAACTAATGGAAATAACAGTGGAAATAACAGGACTCCTGGACAGAGGGGAGCTAGTCAAGGCCAAAATTCA
Organism: Macrobrachium rosenbergii; assembly: GCF_040412425.1. NCBI lineage: Eukaryota > Metazoa > Arthropoda > Malacostraca > Decapoda > Palaemonidae > Macrobrachium > Macrobrachium rosenbergii. The sequence goes on from NC_089762.1 coordinate 23,091,688, forward strand.
GGGAATAATAGGCCACAGTTCAATAGGCAGAGACAAAGTTGTGGAAATTGTGGTTATAACAACCATACAACCCAGAATTGTAGAAGAAACAAATGGTGTTCGAATTGCAATAAGACAGGACATTTGATCCAAAACTGTTGGTACAACAAACAGGGAAATTCTCAGGGTCTCAAAATAACCAAAGTACTCAGCCTAATATCCAAAATACCTCCCCAGTAACCCAAATCAGGGGATTCTCAGTGACAATCACAGAGAGTGCAGCAGAAAGGTCCATCCTTACAGAAAGAAATAGTGACAGTGATTAAGGATGTGTCCCCAACAGACATTACTCGAAGTAATGAAATAGTGTTTTCTGTAAAGAATTTTAATACGTGTCAGGAAGAGTTGCCTATCATACAAGTACACTTAGAAGGTGTACTGAGTTCCATATTGTTGGATACAGGCAGTACTGTAAGTATCATAGATAAAGGCACTTTAACAAAACATATAGGTTGTGAGCTTTCCCAAATGAGAGAATCCTATAGGACCATAAAGGGGATCGCTGGAAAGCAAATAAGGGCTATAGGCAATGTCAATTTAGAGATAGAAATTCTAAATAAGAAATACAGGGAAGAGTTTGTGGTGTTGGAAGAGAAATATTTTCCAGCTCAAGCTCTATTTTCCTTCCAGGCTATGAAAAGATGTGGAATTGCACTAGATTGTAGCAATGGAAGAATCACTATCAAGGAAATTGATAGAGGAAATGTTTGCTCTCTTGAAGAAGAGGAACAGTTTCAGATAAACTTGATCACTTTACCTGAGACAGCCTCATCTGAAGAAGTAGACATCCAACAGATAGAAATAGAATTTAATGCTAATCCGGGTAGGACAGTGAGTAGAAATTCAATGATAGAAGAAATAGGAGAAGATAGACAAACTACTTTTAAAAGCCTAGAAGCCACTCAGGAGGAATTCTCAGATAGCAGGTATGAACCTGATAACTCAAGTGCACGACAAGTAGATACCTCCGAAGAACTTAGTTCTTTTTCCCAACCTGACGATCCTGACACGCTAATAGATTGTAGTCACTTAATAATAAGAGAAGATACTGAAGAGAAGTATCTCAATGAGGTGTTGCTGTTAGGCAACCTAAAAATGACAGAGCTAGGTTCTGTGATACCACAAGATGAAAGTTCAGATGATACTGATGTCTGTTACACTGCCGATGCACAGAATGCAGAAGAGATCTGCTTAGTTAGTACTGCCGATGATAATCTTGTAAAACTCAAATTAAACAATAGCGTTATACTGCATCCACAAGGTCTGACAAAGGTTTGTCTTAGAATTGTAACAGATAAAAACCTAGGTGATACAGATGTGTTATTAGTTAATGAAGACTTACCAGACTTTGTGAAAATGGACAATTCCTAGTAAGACTTAATGGTGGAAATTGTACGACTTATGTGTATAATTATTCTGACAAGAGACTAGAATTGCATGCCGGCATAGAATTCTGTAAGGGAATTGTGATTACTAACCCTTTACTAACCCTAAGTGAAAAAGCATTTGTCTCTGTAGCTGACACAAGAATTAAATTAGAAGGGAAGTAAATAATACAGATTTTCCTCATTGTAGGGACAGGTTACTACAGATATTAGAGAAATATAGGAGTGTTGTAGCAGTAACAGGAGATAAGTTAGGAAGGACAGATGTCCTGCAGCACAAAATAGTCATAGAAGATGGTGCTAGACCTTTTTATATACCTAACTACAAACTTCCAATAAGTCAAAGACCCATTGTAGACGAGATGGTTGAAGAGATGAAGGAAGATGGAGTTGTAATACCTTCTAAGTCACCTTATAATTCACCTTTACTGCTAGTTCCAAAGAAAGACGGTACATGGAGGATGGTAATTGATTACCGTAAATTGAATTCCCACACCATCCCTGATCGAATGCCAATGCCAGTCATTAATGACATGTTAGCTCAATTAGGAGGTGCCAAGGTTTTTTCTAGCCTCGATTTACTGAGTGGATATTGGCAAGTTCCTCTCGATGAAGAATCCAAGCATCTCACGGCATTCAGTACTCACAAAGAACATTTGCAATTTGAGGTAATGCCGTTTGGTCTTACTTCAGCTCCTTTAACGTTTGTACGTTTAATGCTGCAAATCTTGGGAGATGTTGAAGACGTATCGGTTTATCTTGATGATGTAATAATTGCTAGTAAGGATGTAGAGAGTCATTTCAAGACAATAGAATTAGTATTAGATAGGCTCAGAAAGGCCGGTTTAAAGGTAAAAATTAAGAAATGTCAGTTTCTGAAGAAATCTCTAGAATATCTAGGACATGTTATCAGTGAACATGGTTTGAAAATGCAAGAAGGAAAGATTAAGGCTATTGTAGACTATCCAGCCCCAAGAAATTTGAAGGCACTAAGAAGATTCCTAGGTATGGTAGGATATTATCGACCTTTCATAAAGGGATTTGCTACCATAGCAAAACCATTAACTGAGTTAACTAGGAAAGATGCTAACTATGAGTGGAAAGATGAACAGGAAGCAGCGTTCAAAACACTAAAGGATATGTTGATAACAGATCCTATCCTAGTTTATCCAGACTTCGAGAAGGAATTCTACTTAGCCTGTGATGCTTCAAGTACAGGACTAGGTGCCGTCTTGATGCAAAAGGATAAAACAAGGATGAGGACTGTATACTATGCCAGTAGAGTTTTGAATGCAGCTGAAAGAAATTACAGTACAACAGAAAGGGAATGTTTGGCATTAGTCTGGGGATTACAGAAATTTAGACACATTTTGCTAGGACATAAAATTAATGTTCTTACAGATCATAAACCCATTTGTGATCTTTTCAAGAAAAGGGCTTTTACCAATAATATGAAGTTCAATAGATGGTTCGTTAGCGTATTAGAATTTGCCCCAGAATTTAGATACATACCTGGTAGATATAACACATTAGCTGACGCCTTATCTAGATCACAAGAAGAGAACGAGAAACAAATTACCACTCATAATTTCGCCTTCAGTTGTCAAATCACAGACTTAGATTTAGACAAAGTTCGTCAAGAACAACAAAAGGATTCTAGAATAAAGGAAGTAATTGGTAACCTCTTGCAAGGTGAGAAAAATTCAGAGTTTCAATTGATAGATGGGTTATTGTACAAGACTTCAGACGAACCAAATGCTTGTTCACGTTTGTACATTCCTAATACACTAATACAAGACGTTTTAGAACTAACCCATTCATACAAGTTATCAGGACATCCTGGAATTAAGAAAACATGTAGAACAATCACTAGAAACTATTTTTGGCCTCGATGTAGTGAAGATGCTACTCGATTTGTTCAGAATTGTACCCTATGTAATATACATAAGGGGGAATGTCAACGTCAAGGCTCCTCTGGAAATGTATCCTTCAGAATTAAATCCTTTTCAAGTAGTCACAATGGATTTCTTAGGTCCATTCCCGAACACCATCAGAGGAAATAAACAGATTTTAGTTTTCATTGACTATTTGACCAGATACGTAGAAATTGTTCCAACTAGAAACAGAGAAGCATCAACGGTGGCAGAAGCCTTTAAGTCTAGAATTATAACCAGACATTCATGTCCTCAAGTTTTGCTCTCAGACAATGCTGCTGAATTTACTAGTGACATTCTAACAAAATTGTGTGACTTTTATGAAATACAGAAATGTCAAATAACAGCATATAAGCCAAGCTCAAATGGAGCAGTAGAAAGAACAAATCGCAAGATAAAGGATGTTCTGAAAACATTGGTAACCCCTAGCACTAAAGACTGGGACTTGACTCTCGAAGACATACAATTTACTCTAAACAACACAGTAAATGAATCAATAGGAGAAACTCCTCATTTCCTATTGTATGGCTACCAAAAGAGAATGCCAAATTCACTTTTGGATGATGCCGCACCACCCAGACGTACGTACAACTACGAGGACTATATTGCTTGGAAGACAAGACGTACGTACGAGACCGTTAAAGTCACCAGGGCTAGATTAAAGGAGTTACATAAAAAATCTAGTAAGTATTACAATAACAGATCCACCATACCCTCGTTAAAGGTAGGACAACAAGTTTATGTACTCAATCATGTTCTTGAAGGACCTAATATTAAAGTATCACCAAAATTTCGAGGTCCATATAGAGTTTTAGAAGTTTTGAAGTTGAATAAGTTCAAGTTAATGCATGAAATTACCTTGAAAGAATCCATTGTACATTGGAACCACATTAAAGTAGTTCATTCAGAACCTTGGTCGTCTACCCAGTTAAAGGATTTGTCCAATAAAGATAAGATAGATAATAAAATAGAATCTTCAATGACCCCAAGGTATAATTTGAGAAGAAGGTAATGGCAAGTGCAATGGTAAACAAATGTAGTTGATAAGATTTTTACTGCTCAATAACATTATTTCAGCAAATGGATTGTATGGTGGTTGGCAGTGAGTCAAATTGTGAACTCACTCGTACAACTAAGGAAGGAGCCATCATCAAGGAGCATGGCAAGGTTAAGATGATACAGGACCTAGCCATTGTTAAGATCCAGACGGACTCCATTATCGATCAGAGAGAGCAGTTAGTCCAGCTGAGCAATCAGATACAGGCAGGATTACAAAGTGTCCAAGATAGAAATTTGTACGACATGCTCTCCAAGTTGCAGAGGGACATCGATAGTGTTATGCCAAGGAAAGTAGTAAAGCGATCACTTATACCCTTTATAGGTGTCGCTTTACACAATCTCTTTGGAGTGGCGACCGATGGTAATGTTGAAAGGCTAAAGGAAAGAGTGGCACAACTTGAAAATTGGGCTTCTGAGCAGGGCACTGTCTATAATAAAGTAATAGGAAATGTCAATCAAAATCAGAAAATGATCACAATGCTGAAAGAATTTGTGAATAGTGCCCTCCATAATGTTTCATCAGAAATTGCTAGAATCCATCAAACAGAAATGATGGAGCAACTGCTCATAGAAACAAGTAATTTCCTTCTGGAATACATGGAATTACTCAATGCAATCATGATGGCAGGTAAAACCTGCTGTCGCCTTTTCTGATAACCCCTAGTGAAATTGAAGCCATTATTCAGAAATGTGTTGTGAACAATCACTTGAAGCCACTAGTAGAAAATATAGTGGACTATTATGGCCTGATCACAGTGAAAGTGATAGCCAATCAAATTATACTAGTGATCCCTTTCAACAATCCAGACGTCAACTCATTGATGTCAGTCTATCCATTCCCAATGGTAGTAGATAATAAGTCCATTGTACTAGAAGGAACAGTTCGACACTTTGCCTTGCAGCATGATTCTTTCTAGTGACTGAAATTCCCGAACATAAATTCAGGGAATGTGTCATGCTTAATGATGGTGTATATGTTTGTAACATTGTGAATTTCTATGAACCATTGAGTGCTCTTCATTGCTTAGATGATCTTGTAAACAACAAGAATGGTAAGAACCATTGTAAATATATACCGTTTACAGAAACTTTCAAGGCTCAAATCATTGATGATGAAATTTTTGTGTTCTCAGCAAACAGATTGAATGCTAAGATTGACTGTAAGTCAAACAAAACAGAAGTAGTTTTCATTAACGTACACTCATTTTCATCTGCTTGTGAATTGGTTATTTTACATAATTTGTATTACAAACCTACAGTCTTCACGACATACAGTTTGAATTTCAGTAAAAGTGTACATCAGTTTGCAGTTATTAACGAATTTCAACTTTCAGAACTGGAATTGGAGACATTCACAAAGCTAGAAGAGGTTCATACTTTCTTTCATACATATAAGACCGAGATTTCTCCTATCATGTCATTCATAAATGTCATTCTTTTGATACTGTTTGCTTTTATTTCTTTTATAATTGTCAGGAAATTGATATTGAATAAGCTTACCATAATCAAGAACATGATGGACAGAATCCTTCCTAGAGAGTAATAGCATTTACCATTGACTTGCACTTGAACATTTGATGATTGATTTTTTTATTTTTTACAATTTATGATTGATAACCAGAGAGTAATAGGCATTTGATATATTTACTTTGCCATAATTTTCTGCATTTAGTTTGAGTATTTGATATATAATTCATGCTTATATTGTTTGTGTTAGCACTATGATGCATTATAATATTTCTTGCATTTATTGCTTGTTGATAGAAATTATTGAAATTGAAGTAATTGACTATTAGAAATTATTGAAATTGAAGTAATTGACTATGGTCAAGTTGAGTTGGTTATCTACTTGCATTGTAGTCAATGCAGGTAGGTGACCGAGTGATGTTATGCAGTGAATAAGTATGAGATTCACTGATCGGGATTATGAAAGAGAGAGAGAGAGAGAGAGAGAGAGACGGTGTTGATAGTTTAAAATGATGAGCCATGGGACCAAGTAAATTGAAGACTAACCATAACAAACCTCCAAGATGTGGGAAAGGAAGGAGGAGTTAGAGGATAGACTAAGAAGTGAAAAGGTCAGCAAAATTGACCTGATTTGTCCTTGCAAAAAGTGGGAGTTAAGATTGAACCATTAAGAGTAAAGTAGACGTCCTCAAGGAGGCGGAGTTTTATTCAACATAGGTCCAGAGTTCATTCTGATCAATTTTTAGCCAGAGTTACTTGAAAACCAAATTGGGTAGGATTGTGTCACTCGCTCCTCTCTTAACATCAAGAAATTTCTAAGTCCAGGGTGGCTGGCCGTGTGAAATAGTTTTTGTAATAAAACTTATGAAAAACCGTGCCCGGTGAATACTTACCCCCTCCTGAAAATTAAAAAATATTAATGGACAATTTCAACCTAACTTACCGAGTCCCCTGCGTTACTATCAAGTGAAAGTCAATAGACACGGTCATTCATATGTGGTGCAACGCAAAACAAAGAAATACTGCATCGCATAACATATATATATATATATATATATATATATATATATATATATATATATATATATATATATATATTATATATATATATATATATATATATATATATATATATATATATATATATATATATATATATATATATATATATATTATAATATATTTATATATATATTATATATATATTATATATATATATATATATATATATATATATATATATATATATATATATATATGTGTGTGTGTGTGTGTGTGTGTGTGTATGTATGTATAAACACACACTCATATAGTACTGTACAGTACAGTCCCTTGGGGGCTAAAATGGACTTAACACTGAGCTGAGACTTAAATTTATACAATAATGAAAGCCAAATAAAACAAACTGCATTGAAATAATATATAGGTAAATGTTCAGAGTTTGTTTATATATAGCCTATATATATTTTTTCAAATCAAAGTAGTACTTTAGGGATGAGAAAAAAAAAGTATATTGCACAGCCCTGCATATAACACTACATCCTGTCAACATTTTAGCAGCAACTTATTTCAGTTGCCCTCTAGCTCAGTAATCATTGCCATGCGACTTAGCATTTGCAACATTTCCTTTCGCCGCCAACTGGCTACAATTTATAAGAATTAAAACACTGCTTATTTTTTTCACGAAAAATGTCTTTCCATTGCTTGAATTCTTCTCTGCACTTAACATTGGTTAAGTTTCACGCAGTCTTGTTCATATTTAATGTCAACATTTTTAAAGCCGTCACTTTCAAAGTCCAAGATTTGATTCATCCTGATGGGAGTTGAAGTGCCGCGAAGTTCTTGGCCTCCTGTCTGTAGTCTGTAGTGCTAATTACAGGTCGTATACCATCATTTTTACCATACCATCGTTTTTACCATCTTGTGTTATATTGTTTTATTCATCCAATGAGTTATCGTAACCCTTTATAAATGGCATTAAACGTGCATTTTCAAGTATATAATTTAAAAACTCGCGATGAAAATATTATTTATGCAGTAAATATCGACTTTGTGAGCAGGAATTAACAGGCACTGACCACTATTACCAAGAGAGAGAAGCCAAAACCGCATAATATATTTCACGGTGTATCTCATTTGAAGAATATATTGTTGTTAAATTAGTGTTGCATTATGCTTAGATATATCTGACTAAAATGTATAAGTCATACAGGTCGTAAACTGTGAAATTGGGGAGCTTTTCTTCGGCATCGTGACGGGCAGTAATGGACATGAGATTGAGGAGCTAAAAGGCGTGGCTTGTGACGTCATGATCCCAACTACTATAACTCTTCCAGACTTGAGAAATATGCCTACGGGACAGCAGCGGTCATTCTCCAGCCAGAGACACCTACGAAATCATTCCCTCATTTGGAAGCCGAAGGGATAAGGATAAACAGAGGCCTTCGTTTTCAGACACAAGGAGACAAGGTCACAGGGAGCAGGAATGGGCCTGCTCTCTTCAATAAGGAGGAAGTTCTCCTGTCAATGTTTCTGAAGATTATCCTGGTCAAGATGCGACAATGTTTTAAGGAGGTTGCCGGTTATGTAGCTCTCCCGTTTGTGTTACAAACTGAATAACAACCAAATAACGAAACACCAAAACAGTATCTATTATAAAAAAGCGTACAACATTACACCTTTCCAACCAGCCTGTCTCCCTTAACCTAAGTGTTTACAAACAATATACAGTAATCTCCATATCTCCACCGGAAACGAAATGTCTACATAGACCAAAAATCAGTTTTACTGACCGCTTTTGACCCGGAGTTCTTAAAAGAACAGTGAGAATATAATTTCTGTTCTGTAGGTGAATGTCATAAAATCATGGAGACACACACACACACACACACACACGAAGCCGAATGGATACCGTCCCTGAAAGTCGTCGACGTGCGGTGTCGGGGGGTCCAATCTCCCAGGTGGCGAATCGTTAATCAGTTATAATTCTTCCCCTTCGGTGATATTCATGAGGTAAAGCGAACTGGCACTGAACTCCATTTGTAGCTTAATGTTTGTTAACATAAAAAAGTCACAGAGTAGGTGATAAAAATGTGTGTGTGTGTGTGTTCGTGTGAGTGATTTTATGTATATAATCTATAAAGCACAACAGTGTACCAACAACGGTGCACCGATCTTACAGAAAAATAACCAACAGTTAATGAATTTACACACACACACACACACACACACACACACACCAACTTGCTTCAGACAGTATATTTCCACAACCTTTAAATGATAGAACAAACCAAACAACACAGCACTGAATCCTTCCAACTGCGAACCAGAGGCGAGGTTTCTGTTTATTTACAAATAATCCTTCACGAATTTCGTTCTCAGGCCCAGCTGAAGAAACCACAAGATGGGCTGATCCTCACTACTTTATTTAGTTTTTGATGTTATAGCTTACATGAAAAAAATAGTCTTGATTAATCATAGATAGAACTTTTTTTTGACAAGTGTATAGAGCAGTGGTTCTTGTTTTAATTACCACGTTCTCAGAGTTGGTCCTGCCCTCCATTACATCTATGTAAAATTCCCTCCCAGATTTAAAGGAAATTGAAAAATGAAAGAATTCTTTTTAATTTTCTCTAGTCTATTTAGTAGACTATTAATGTTATAAGGCGATACTTTTGCATTTTTTCATAAACTCCTGAATATTTGTTGTCATTCTTGTTAAGAGAATAAGAATCAGAGAATTTTATTAATCATAGATCCTGGAAATTGCTGAGAACTGCAATACTTGTTGAGAACCACTGGTATAGAGTAACAAGAATAGCAAGGATACTGCACGCGTAAAAATAACAATGCTTCTGATTTTCCTTGATATAAAAAACGGATCGTACTGCATGTGAGTTGGAATGATTGTATTGTATGGTGAGATGAAATAATTGTATTTTATATTAAGTTAAACGACTAAATTGTAGAGTGAATCGAATTGGGTGTGTTTAAAAGTGAGTTTTAATTACTGCATCTTATACCTAGTACAGTAGTCATGATTGCATTTCAAAGTTAGTTGTAACGCTGTATTTAAATATGACACAACTAGACAACGCACCAACAACTACGCTCTTTACCAATGAAAACGGTTCTATTTGTTGTAGACATACGCACAAACACTATACCGTTTCTATGTGGGGAAAAACAGGAAACATCACCTAACAAATACTCGGCTCTTTTGATTTCCTTTTATTAGACATAATTTGCATGCGCAGTCAAGATCAATTTTAGCTATTAACAACTGAGATCATTTGCATACATGATTTCAGCAAATATCGCGGCAAATTTCAGGGAAATCAGAACAATTTTTGCATATATAAGCACACAGGTGTTGAAGCCTTATGCTCATCTCAGAATCTCTGATAAAAGACAATATATACGACGTTCGTCCCATAAAGGATCCATCAACACCGCAGTCAAACATGTCAAACACGCGTAGGCAACTTATCGCATACATATCACAAACAAGTCAACAACCGAAAGTGGAGAACGAACCTTTGGCCAATGCTCGATACTACTAACTATTTCAAGGCCCATAACACCCTCCTTTTTTAATACAACTAATGAACTAGGCTTCTGATTAATGTGAAACCGAAACCACCAGAGTTTGAGACACAGACCTAATTAAGAAAAATGGTTTCAAGCATCTACTCCGCTTCATTGTCTTACTTTATATCGAGAAATGTCATCTCAATTTTGTGGGCATGGTGAGAACGGAAATTAAGACCTGGGAACTAGGCGCAGAATGACTTGTGTCGACCGTGACGTGTGGCCCCGTGACGTTTACACCTGCCACGCCCCCCTTTCTTTATGGTTATCATTATATCAGTACAAGAACTTATATATATATACCTTTGATAGAGATAAGATGTTTTCATTTTTCAATACAGGTATGCAGTCATTAGTGGGTTAAAGTTATGGAATGAAAAAATGTTCGGTCTGGCAAAGTTTAAATTGGTCATATTTTATTATTCCCTGATTTCAATAACGTCACGAAAGTAATTTTAGATAAAGAGTTTAATCGTGCTATATGTGAATTGATTATTGGTGAATATGATTGCTGAGGGTGCGCACATAATATGATCATTATAAATATTTAATATGGCTGAGGATTGGATGGAGGTGAAAGGATAGTAATACTTTATTAACAATAAGTGTATTGTACACAGAGAGTAGTATAGCAGCTAACATTTTAATGAATAAAGTTACAAGACTGAAGTAGAACATATATATATACATATATAAGTAAATAAATAAATAAATATATATTTATATATGTATATATATATATATATATATATATATAGTTATATATATTATGTTTTATATTTATATATTATATATATATATATATATATATATATATTATATATATATATATATATATATATATATATATATATATATATATATATATATATATATATATATATATATATATATATGTTTATATATATATAGTTATATATATATATATATATATATATATATATATATATATATATATATATATATATATATATATATATATATATATATATATATATATTATTATGATTAGCAAGAATTCGCTTAGCAAATTGCCAACCCCCTCCTTTGTTGTGGTTGGTTGTTCTGTTTGTTTCATTTACTGCATTTACCAAAGCCGGCCTGATCGATAGACCATCTGTCTTCGACTTAAAAACAAGGGTTTAAAAGATTAAAGGTGCTCCCATTTTTGATAAAGATCTTTCCTTCGAGGCAAAAGTAATCTGGCTTGGTGTGTCTCTCCTACAGGCCAAAACCTCCTTAATAGGGGCAGCAGGTGCAATGAGTCAAACATCTGTGTTGGGCGCACCCTGCCATAGGAGGATAAAAAGCAAAGCCCACGAGGTCTCAACACACACGCGGGCTGGAGGATATGGAGTGAAGACGTCCTCAACACCTGGCCCCACCGATATATTGCATATAACCACGTATATATTTCAAATATATATATTTCCTCGTGCCCCTCGACCGCATTCCAAGTATTATATCCATATATGGCCTGCCTTCGAGCCCACACGCCATTGCTTGGAATTTCGAGGAGTCCCCATATATTATATATTTACGGAAGCCCTTGCATCTCACCACATGGAAGAAACTCGCCCTCGGAAATATAAGTCATCCACGGACTGCCTTTATACGGATTCGGAAAATCTATAAGGTAAAGTGCCCTGGAAGAGCCCCATTTCAGTCACGCTTTTGTCTCGTAATATTTTCTCAAGGAGAAAGCCAGAAATCTCCCTTGTATAATGTATATGCGCCTCTTGCATCGGCAGTATTAAGTCTTTATTACTCCTTTGGCACCCTCAGTGCAGCCTCGAATTCATTATTCTTTTGTCTATTTTCATTACTGGCGTATAATATGCATATCTCTCATTTCAGAGGGATCCTATTTCGTGGAAGTTTATCGGACTGTGTCTGAATATATAGTTTCATTCAATCCCGTAGGAATCTCCTTCAGGATAGTAATCTATTGAGTTATTTTATATACTGATATCATTTATATGTAAATACACTCCTTTAAATGTATATATATGTTTTACGTAATATTTCCCTCAGTAACAAGAGCCCTATGCTCATATGAAATTCTCCTTTGTTTTATCTTTATTTTTTTACGTTTTATATATATATACGAAGTCAGAATCACAAGGCTAAATTACATATAAATTGTTGCTACCTGTCTCACATATATATTTCAAACTAAAACCACGGAAAAACGTAAATATATATATATATATATATATATATATATATATATATATATATATATATATATATATATATATATATATATATAAGGATTCCAGGCGAAGTTATATAAAGGCATACAGCAGGGTCCATAAACCACATCAAAAAGGCCATAATTTATTCATCAGAGACGTTTCGCACATGTACTATGTGCATCTTCAATCTGCAAATACAACAAATTTCGTTAAAATTTACAAAAAACTATTTTAAAAAGATAAAGTTAAGAGAAAAAAATTTTACAAAAATTAAAAATAACTTGAAACGTATACAGTAAAAAGAAACCAGTACTCAACAAACCGTTCAAAGGAGAAGGAGAAGAACGAATGACCAAGAGCTGACCCCACCCTACGACTTCAGTTATGCTAGATAAAGAGGAGAAGCGGAAACGTTAGAGTTTAAAGACGGAACAAGTCGTTTGATGTATAAGGACTCAAGGGTGGTTAGGTAATCACTATGGCTTGTTCCACCAATAATAGAGAAATGTTTTTTATTTATTTCGATTTTACATATGGAGGCATGGTTCTTTATATTAGAAAATTCTGGTTTACTCAGTTTCTGACCCATTCTAAAACTGTATCCCACATGGCTACAATATCTTACCCGCAGTAACCTACGGCAAGATCCAACATAGATACCAGGACATCCCGGCCACTTGAATTTATAAATAATGTTAGATCTCGTGAAGGCCTGCAGTTTGTCCTTGTAGCCAAAGAATACACCGATCTTGAGTGGATTGATTGGAATAAATTGTATCTTAAGGCAGCCAAATTCCTGTTCAATTATTTGTTTAAGTTTGGCTGAAAACTTGTTGTCAAAAATAAACGGGACTGTTGCATATATATTTTTCTTTAAGACATTATAAGAGGGTGTCGGATTAGAGAAGTGTTGTGACAGCAGTCTATTAATGACTTTAAAAACCAAATTTTCAGGATAGGAGTTCTGTAAGAAAAATTCAACTAAAAATAAAATCTCATTATGTAAAAGAGACCAACTTGAAGAATAACGAAGAGCCCTATAAACCAGAATGTATATGGAATTTAGTTTGAAGTTCTGAAAACATGAACTACAGAAGTTGTTAGCAAGTCCAGTGTATGTTTTTTTCCTATACACAGATGTAGAAAATTCACCATTGTCTCTGTTTACACAGATATCTAAAAAAGCTAAAGAGTTGTTACTTTCTTTTTCAATGGTAAAGATTATATTTTGATGTTGCTTATTAAGATGGTCCAGAAACATCTCTTTATGCCAAGGTTCCCTGAACAATGCAAATGTGTTATCAACATATCGTCTATAATAGACAGGTTTACACACATCCGGACAGTTAGTTAAAAAGGTTTCTTCTAAAAAAGCCATAAGAATATTAGCAAACACAGGTCCCAAAGGGAGCCCATGGCAACTCTATCGACCTGCGAAAAGAGCTGACCATTAAAAACAAACATTGAGTCTTGCACAGCAAGCTCAAGAAACGTCTTAAAAAGTTGTCTGTTAAAACCATGAAAAACTACATGATCATCATAATAAATCTTATCTAAAATAATGCTCCACACAAGCCTTCTTCAAACATTCCTCCTCTCACATCCTCACCACAGGCCCAACCCACCTCAACATCGACACTCTCTTACCATATATCATTTAGGCTGAAGACCAAGCGCTGGGACCTATGAGGTCATTCAGCACTGAAAGGGAAAATGAGAGTAGAAAGGTTTTAAAGGAGTACCAGGAGGAAAACCTCAAAGCAGTTGAGGCACTAAGAAACACTTGCCAGGAGAGGGCTGAGGAAAGCAAAATGGAGGAAAGAGAATATGATTGGAGATACAGTAAAAGGAATGAAAAGTGTTGCAGCTAGGGGCTGAAGGGAAGCTGCAAAGAACCTTATTAAGTAACGCCTACAGTGCACCGGATGAGGTTCCCTGACGGCATTATCCCCCTACGAGTTCAGGATTTTGAAAACACGAACAAATAACATCCTGCCGTTATTATCTCCCGAGCAAGAAATGACTGAGAGATAAACAAAGAGACCCTTACAGATTCTCTCTTTCTCTCCAGCAATGTTTGTCGAAAACCTTTTGAGAGATAAAGGAGAGACAGATGGAGAGGGGAAGAGGAAGAGGAAGAGGAAGAGGAAGAGGAAGAGAGACAGGAAGCGATAGAAGGGGAGATAAGACATGTCCTCTTCTTTTTCTTCTCCTTCCGAAGGTAAATAAGTTCTAATGATTTCGATTATTCCAAATAGCACATAGTCAGTGCTGATGCAAGAGAGAGAGAGAGAGAGAGAGAGAGAGAAAAGAGAAGAGATAGAGACAGATGCAAGAGAGAGAGAGAGAGAGAGAGAGAGAGAGAGAGAGAGAGAAATTAACATTTTTGCTTTGATACGGAAATTTCCAAAATAAGTTATAGTTTTATTCTAATCACGTGACCCTACACCAATTCACGGTTAATAATAATAATAATAATAATAATAATAATAATAATAATAATAATAATAATAATAATAATAATAATATGGAAAGAGTCCCCTTTTAGGGCAGAGGATAATATAATAAGATGAACAGAGGAGACTCTCTCAAGTTAAATGCCGTTGAAGCAGCGATTGCTTTCGATGATGATAATAATAATGGAAAGAGAAACCCACAAGATTCTTGTGTATAACTTGTTTACTGGTAAATATTTACCAGTAAACAAGTTATACACAAGAATCTTGTGTGTTTCTCTTTCCATTTTCAGAAGAAAACTGAAAGAAATAATAATAATAATAATAATAATAATAATAATAATAATAATAATAATAATAATAATAATAATAATAATAGGTTCTATTGAATATTATTGCTGCTTCAGCTGCATTTATTTTGTAGAAGACTTTTTTCTATTTTCCTTATTGTGACTTTTCTCTTCAGTGAGTGTGTGTGCTAACAGCTAGGCGAGCTGTTAGCACACATGTCATCTTGCCACAGAAGGAAGGAAGGAAGGAAGGCGGAAGGAAGGCGGTATGAAGACAGATAAAGGACCGAAGCCTTCATTTGTCACATACTCGTGCATGCAGACATTCGAAGAATCTTCAGGCATACCGTGATGATGGCTCATGGACGGTGATGGCAATTGGTTCCTGAATCGCGTCATATGAGATCTTGACTAATCGAAGTTCCTTTGAGTCATGCGGGGAGGAGCGACGATGTTACGAAGCTCCTCCACGCTACCCTTCGGTTAGACCAATCCATGGAGAGAGAGAGAGAGAGAGAGAGAGAGAGAGAGAGAGAGAGAGAGAGAGAGAGAGAGAGAGAGAGAGAGAGCATCCAAGACACCTTGTCATGTTGACGACTGTCGACTCCTCCAGCGCTCAGAAGTCGCATAAAATTGTTAATTTTATCAAAACTTCTATGCTGGATTTGTCCTGCTTATTAAATGGGTTTATATAACACAATGAACCTTATCATAGGTTCCAGGGTTCACTTTGGCCCAGTTCTACGGTGTAGATTCCATTCAAAGAAGCTATTCTACAGAACGCAGCTACCTATGAGCATCAGGACCTGTTCTGTCTAGCTTATACACTTGTACGAAAGCCGAATGAAGGTGATACTATATACTTGAAGAGGTCGTTCATTAGAGGGTTAATATAAAGAAATAATTCCGCATTTCACGTGCTCAGAGAAAGAAGGTCAGATTCTAACGGGTAGAGTTGTTCAGTCAGGCTGAAGTCTTATTCAAACTCCAAGCCAAGCTTAACTCTTGACTCATGATAATTAGTGATTTGTTTTTGGTCTTTAACACGAGTGAAACGGGGACTGAAATAGAACTGGTATATACCTAGGGCTACTGATAATTTTGTACAGCTTAGTCAAAAGGTGCTGTATATTCAGGCTCTGATCTACAGGTGCCCATTATTCGTTCACGATACTCAGCTTCCATTTCCTGTATCACTGACAAAATATTTATGCCTGAGGTAAAAGCTGACCTCTCCTCGTCCACCCTTTGGAGTCACTGGGAGTGAGGAGGAGGAGGAGGTGGTCTCCAGCATTCTGACCATACTCAATTTAGCACAAAGAGAGAGAGAGAGGTGTTTGGTGTGGGGGAGGGAGCTGCCCTTGACTGCCAAGCAAAGGAAAGACCTGAAGGAATGTTCAGGACTCAGGTAGCGAGTGAGTCTCATCACTGCCGTAGGTTTGTCATTGGAACTTGGAATGTTGTAAACACAGCTCGCTTCATCTCCATCATAGCCGGAAATGAACGCTGCTAAATCTTGACGCACTGATTTGAAAAATGCTTCATAAAGGCTTTTTGGGTTAGAAGGGAGAGAACACCGCTGCTCATTCTGTAGAATGGGTAATCGCGTTTGATATCAGGAACTGATAACAGAATAGTTAAAGAGTTGCGCTTGGCGTTAATGAATGATGTTCAAACACGGTACAAGACGCCACTCATGCTTTATTTATTATTATTATTATTATTATTATTATTATTATTATTATTATTATTATTATTATTAGTCAGAAGATGAACCCTATTCATATGGAACAAGAAGCCCACCAAAGGGCCATTGACTTGAAATTCAGGCTTCCAAAGAATATGCTGCTGTGTTCATGTAGACAGTATGTTTTTTTTTTTTCAAGAGACCTTCCTGTTCGATTCTGCTTTCAGTGCATCCAAGAAATCACAAATGATGCAACTCATGCTAATGATAAGCTCAGTCAAGTCATTACTAAAAAAACGAAAAAAAGTAATAATTTATTATTGGAGGCGGAACTACAAATAGTTCCATAGATCTGCAACCCCTTTCATTCCATTTACTTTGAAAATTCTTCTATTCATATTCGCTTCCTTCCGTCTGACTTTTCCATCCTCTCTCTAACAATTGCTTCATAGTGCTACTGCGAGAGTTTTCCTCCTTCAACCACACTTTCTAAACTCTCGGTTCCCTTTCAGCGCCGAATGACCCCATAGGTCCCAGTGCTTGGCCCATGAAAAAATCCCACAAATCCTTTGTGCTATGAACACCGACTGGCTGACTACACTGAAGGAAGGTGAATGTGTAGGCTACTGTAGTTATGAGTGCGTGAAAGCGCGAACCTCAAGACTGGAAGAGATGAATAAGACTGACACAGGTAAGACTATAGTCTCACTCTACCAGAAGGCCATCTTCAACATTTACACGGAAGGTCCAGTGAGCAGCTAAAAGTAGTTTTGTCTACAACCAGATTGCGCACGCGCGCACGCACTCACCACTCATTCACGCTGTCCTCATTATGACCTTATGCCCACCGTAAGTGCTTGAGGCCATGAAGGAGACTAAAATAGAAAAAGAAAGTTTGAATGATACACCTCTGGGAGCATTAGGGGCGTGTATATGTGAAGGTGGGGAGGGGGATGACTTGCTTTTCAGAATCTTGAGACGCTACAATTATGTTTGCTTGCGCAGATCGTGGTTTGTGGAAATAAATCTCACATCATTAGATGCAGAGAGAGCTGTTAAAACTCACTATCTATTTTTCAAGTAATTAAGTACAAAACACGACAGGGATTTTCCCAATTGAAAAAATAGATAATGAATTATTTAACAGCTCTCTCTCTCTCTCTCTAATGAGGTTTATTATTGACATTTATTCTTTCCACGCTTATTACATGGGTTATGCCACTGATGCCTGTCAAACCCCCTGTTGAGTTCTATAAAGTAGACAAAAATGGGAAATGTCCCAGAAAGCTGTTTTTCAAAGCAATTGTGGATCACTGATTCTGCATCGGGGCGTGGGTCTCTGCTTCAGCGATTGGTGCCTTAACCACTGCTTCCTGGTGATCCCCACCCAGATCTATCGCTTTCTGTGAACAAAATGACGGGGATGCAAACTCTATTTATCAACTAGAATACAGCACTCACAAACACACTGCCATTTTTCTTGAACGAAGCTTGATCAGTCATATTAGCAGTTGAGTTGCTTTTCCTACTTCTGCAGACCGCCACTTGCACCGGCTGCCAAAGGGCATAAGGCCAGTTTCATCTAACCCTACCAGCTGAGAGATCAGTACTGTCCGAACATTTCGGAATTTTGAGAGCAAAATGTTTCCTATTTATTTTTCTGTAATATTTTGAAATGAAAGTGAGGTTTACAGAGAAGCACTTGAGTGCGTATTCCAGACCAACGATCACGTAGCTCTGAGTGTTCATGAATTAACGGTGACTGAGAATTTTCCCAGAGATCATCAAGCTCAGTAACTAAAACTAAAGTCATTATCTTCGTACCAATCAAGGAAGTCTTCAATTGTCTTTAATAGTTTTGTTCGAGTTGTTTGCTTGTTACCAGATGTCACTAGCGGTGTCTCATGTCCTGTACTGTCTCCGTTAAACGTGGCAGAATTTGTTAGGAGGAAAATGGTTATTCAAGACTAATATCCCCAGTGCTGCGTTTATATCCTTCATAAAATAATTTCTCTGTCATAATCTAGAAGTGTGGTCAATGCTATCTCTATCTGGTAGACTGAATTCAGCTATAGTAAAAGTCATCGTCCATGAAAATTAAATGATTTTTCTCCCCATCCCCAAAAATAATAAGTGGCTGCTCCCAGATCGAAGAAGAGGTTATTCGTAATGACTGCCACACCGACAATAGTGACGATCAAAGCCTTTCTGCTCAATTAAGGGGTCTTCTCCACTCGCTGATGGAATGTTGCTCTCTGGCGTCCTGTGGCTCTCAGAGATCAGAGAGTGACCGAGGGTGACACCTCGTTCCCCTTCTGTTGGGGGTGGGGGAGGGCTTGGACTTCTTGGGAAACAAAGTGTTGAGTGATTAATGAAAGACCCGGAGCTTCTTTAGCCGGCAGTCTTTTGCTCTTTCGAATATTTCCCGGGTTGTTTTCGCTGACTGTGGCCACCGAGGGAGGGAGCTGCTGTTTCATTGCAGAGTCAAGGTCCTGAAATGTGCTCGTGTTATATTGAAAGGACCCTTGCCTGCCTACACTGACAGTAACAGATAACAGATCCTGAAATAGTCTCATATATATATATATATATATATATATATATATATATATATACATATATATATATATATATATATATATATATATATATATATATATATATATATATACATATATATATATATATATTATATATATATATATATATATATTATATATATATATATATATATATATTATATATATATATATATATATATATATATATATATATATATATATATATATATATATATATATACACGTCTTCTCCATCCCCTGTGCGAGGCTTCTCAGAAACTGGTGCGAACGACCTCTCGACGAATGAAATTATTTACATAGAGAATATTAGCCCCGCAGGTGTGTGCTTTGAGGCTTAAAGCCCAGGCTCTCTCTCTCTGTGGGCTTTTTAAAGATAAGAAGTGAAGAGTCAGTGTTCAGTGAGTGTTCATAGTTAACCTAAACCAGTCCTGTTAGTGAGGCTCGGGGGCCGCTTCCTGTGATTTCGATAAGTGGCTTGCTTGATCATCATTTTGTTTGTTGCTGCTTGTGTTCGTGTTTGTTAGTGTTGTCGTGTGTAGTGCATTCCCGCCTGCTGCCGCTCCGTCTCTCGTCTCTGTCCGCCCGTCCGTCCGTTCCTGCAAAGCCGTCAGCTGATCTCCACTGATACAAACAGAGGGGAGATTCGATGGCTGATCCCTGTGGGCGCTTTTGTGGTGAAAACGTTTCGGGAGGCGATGTGTTGCCCCATTCACAGGCCGCTTTCTGGTCTGTCGTGTTTCTCCCAGGATTGAGGTGTCTTGAGGACTGCGGTCATCTGCTGGTGCAAGTTTCCGTTGCCGAGGAACAGAACAGAAACAGGAACAGAACAACAACAGGGCGGTAGATTTTGGAACATTGTCATCAGGTTTAGCCCAAGTTTATTCTTTCTGTGGCTCCTTAGATTATTGGTCGTCGCGGGTTAGAGAGAGTGAGGACGAGTGCACATATCCATATGTATGTGTGTGTGTGCGTGTATTATACTTTTTCATACCTTGAACTCTTGGGAAATCTATCATGATTGTACGTCTAATTTTAATGAAGCACATTCTATGTGAATTTACTGTTTACTATTTTAGGGAGTGTATGTTTGCTGAGAGGGTTCTCGTCATCATCTTTTATTTAAATTTCTTGATAAGGACTCTTTTATTTGCAGGGTGATGCAGAAGAGCCCCGCCTGAAGGCCTGGGCCTCCCCTCCGGCTTGCTTTCCATCAAGAGCCCTGGGAAGGGAAGGACTGACCTCTCAGGAAGGCTGTCAAAACAAGGTAAGTGTTCCTCTTATCATTTTTATTTGTTTTCACATCATTTTCTGAACATCTGCTTTGCCTTGCTACCTGATAAACCTGCCTCGTGTGTGTATTATGGTTGCTCTTATTTGCGTATTTGGTTGTCTGTATTTCGCATTATTATTTCATCTGTACTTATTTTTTTTTTTTTTTTTTTAGATTGATGCCTGTAGTGAAGTTGCTCATCTCTCCGGCATCCATCCCGTCGTTCCACAAGAAGCTCATGCCCAGGTGAGTCTTCCTGTGACTTTTACTTTTTTCCTTCATTTACACATTAAGAGGTCTGTTACGTATGTGCTTTGGGACAGTAGGTATGAAATGCTGTTACCAATTGCATTGGGGCAAGTGGGTAAGAATCAGATGGCTCATTCTCAGTTTTTGTAGGAGTAACGATGCAGTTACATCGAGGGTCCCTCCCTGTCCCACGCTCCTCATAGTTTCTGGTGCCACGTTTTGGAAGAACACAAGACATCCATCATAGTATCTAGTCATCTGTGAGTGACTTGGGATGTCTTCATTACTTTTTACCAAGGAGGGCTTTTTGTTTGTTTGGTTTGTGTGTTCGTTTGGTTGGTTCACAATATAACCAAAATGAGCAGATGTTTGTGGTAATATTACCAGTTGTTGGCCTTGTCTGCATCAAATGATTGGATTTTGTGAGGAGATAGCACCTTTTTTGAGGAGAAGGGACTCAGAAGGTCTTTTGCATCGTCTCCTCTCCTCCTCCTCCTCCCTCTCGGCCACAGACACAGTCTTGGTGTTCTGCCAGGTGGTTTTCACAGTTCTGTAGGGAGTCATGGCGCCTGGGGCCTGTCCTGACCAGCAGCCTCCAGTTGTCGTCACTTTCCACTGAAGGACAAATATTTGTGGCTGTTCTCTCAAGCCTCAGCCTGGGAATAACTTAGAGGCCTCAGGGCTGCCATAATAATGATGGTGATTGTTCACCAAAATGATGATGATTTTGGTTTCAACTTTTGACTGGTGGTGGCTGGGTGTTCGTTTGTGAGGCTGCTGTTGGGCAAATGGCAAGGTTGATCTCGTGTGTATCCAGTTTTGAATGAAGGTGCTTAGTACAGTGGCCTGTAGTTACTGACTTTATATCGCAATACGCTGCTGCGACTCTCTCTCTCTCTCTCTCTCTCTCTCTCTCTCTGCAGTTTCAGATTAATGGTGTTGATTTTGGTTTAATGCAAAGTAGAGCGTTTTATTGTTTTCAGAATCCAGTGGTCCCTTTACAGAGGTTAACAGACTAGAACCATTTCAGGTTAAACTTTGAAATAAATAATCTTTTGATGATGATTATTGATAGATTTTTGCCAAGAGAGAATCAAGTTCAAAAGTTATTTGTGTTTTGAACCAACGTAATTTCATCAGTTTTGTAAATAATGACTCGGCATTGCCATACCTCTCTTTTTCTCCAGCAACTGCTCCACGCGTTTATTTCTCGTAAACGTTATTATTTTAACAAGAAGCAAATCATTTTTCCTTCGAAGTGAGGGATCTGCATCTACTAATGCTCTAAGTGCCTCTAACAATTTACTGAATAGGTATTCGTTAAGTTTATGACAAGCAATATAACAAGCATTGAGACGATTCTGTCAGCGGGTAGATTCCTGACTAACCTGAGGCCACAGGTTGAGGGGACTTGAATGTTTCGGTTGGGAATAAATCCTGATGGAAATTCTCTTCTGGGTCGGGGTTCGGTTCCACTCATTTTGTGGTGAATTTCAGATTTGAGGTTCTCAGGCAGCAGTCACTGCGAAGGTCAAAGCTTTAAGCATCCTTTTGGTAAAAGAGGTACGGTGGTGTATGTTTTTATAGACGGGAAAAGAGTTCATTTGCATAAACTGAGAAATTTTGCTTTTTTATTCAAATGTTATTGGACATAAATGTCATGGGCAATCGCCATCCAGTGAGGGCTGTTCTGGTACTGACCCGGCACCAGGAGTTGATCTTTCTGATCGAGATAACTCTCTCTCTCTCTCTCTCTCTCTCTCTCTCACATGGGATACACATACACACGCATTGTCAACAATGTGTATGTATCACAGACTGTGTCTTGAGAGTTGCCGAGACACTGACTGCCTTCTCGCGCTTTTGAAACCCGACAAAGAAAGATTGTTGGTGCAGGATTCCTTTTGGTTAAACGCTTTGGTATTTACACTGCTGCCTCTTGACCCCGCGCCCATGTTCCGGGAATGCTATACCCAAGTGACCTTTGGGCAGGAACGAGGGAAGGAATCACTGAGGGTGCTTGACCATTCAAGGCAAAACCCGCATGCAATAGAGTACTTTTTAAAGAAACAATGCTGCTTCATTTATTCATGATGAAATGCTTTTTAGCCGTGTTACTGGAATCTCTCTCTCTCTCTCTTCTCTCTCTCTCTCTCTCTCTCTCACCCCTCGAGCCGAATTGTCATATCCGTTGCCACCCCACCAGACCTCTAAAGGCCGTTGCAGATGTTTCTCGTGCTGACTCATATATTGTTGATGCTTTCCAAGACAACGCCTTGTTATCTGCCACTCACTGTGGGTCGCCAGGCCTACTGTAAGCATTCACTGATTGTCAGGGATTTCTTGCCATCGTCAACTAGACGCTAACTACTTGAGTATTAGGTCTAGGTGATCGATCTAGTTTCCTCAGCTCCTGCCGGTCTCAAGTCCCTCTCACCCAGACTGTTGGCCTTCTCGCAGTCTGTCTGAGAGAGAGAGAGAGAGAGAGAGAGAGAGAGAGAGAGAGAGTGGGTAGGTGGGTTAACGTGGTTTGAGTTTTAAAGATTTTTCATCATTTTTCCCCCTTGAACAAAAACAAAGACTCAAGCGTGGTGTTATAATATTCCAATTCCATAAGAGAGAGAGAGAGAGAGAGAGGTCAGACAATGGCATAGTCAGTCTTTCGGACGGCCAGAGAGAGTCCTGCTTCCTGCCCGCCATTACAGATCGAAAGAAACGACGATCATCTCAAGGTTCACTGAGTAATATTATGTATCATCATTCAAATATTGAAGTCCATCAATTGCAGTTTCTTCGTCATTTGGGTTGATTTCGAGAGAGACAAGACTGACACTGTGGTCTTTTGGATTTTCTCTTCGAAACAGGTCTGACCGAGATGAGATGAGAATCTCTAGGCCGATGTGTTCTCGTAAAGCCACCTTCGGTCTAGGTTCACCCACATGACTCCTGTTGTGCTCAGGGGTCATTCGCCAATTCTAGGATTACATCAGAATGGACCCTGCCGTGCTGAATTAATACGTAAACATGACCATTCTGGGATAGTCAGCCAATAATGGTTACCAATCATTATTTAGATTTGCAAATGAGAACAGGGTGTCGAGATGTCTTTATTAAAGTTATATGAACGAGCCCAACAAGCAGCTCTTTATATCTGATGTCTGAAGGACCGACTGCCCATGATCTAATTATGAATTGGAATATCATAACACCACGCTTGAGTCTTTGTTTTTGTTCATAAAAAAATGCTGAAAATCTTTAATACCAAACTACGTTAACTCCACCTACCCACAACTCAATTATGGAATTGGAGCAACATAACATGATTGGGGTTTTGTTTTTCTCAGTGAAGCAAAAATGGTTTAAAGTAATCCACTTGAATTGTTACTTTTGTTTATTTAGTCCCCAGTACATCAGTGACAAGCTCATAGGCGTAAGTGTGCATTTCACAGCCTACGCAGCCACATGAGTATGTGGGACGTAGCACAAAATTCGTCTTCGACATCATAGGGGAAATGATCACTAGAGTCATTTTAAATCCGGTCTCATTCACTTCTGTACTCATACAAGATATGGAAGGTCAGCACTGTTCGCACATAGTCGGTAACAGATGGTGCTTTTTAGAAACCCAGTTGCGAGGCTTTCAAGCAAAATGATGATTGTGCAGTGGGTGGGTGGGCCTAGGAGACGCTGAAGAAAGACAAAATGAACGGTGTCATGGCAGCTAAATCAAATCGAGAACTATAATTTAAATTTGCCTGATGATAAGTAAATTATTACTTAATAGATTGCCATCTTTACGTAGAAGGTACGTGGTGTCTCCAGAGCCTTGATTCTTGATAGACAACGTAGGATGTTGTCTTGCAGCCTTCCAGTTTATGTTGCAATGAAAATTACGCATGATGGTCTATTTTTCTTGTATCCTTTTTTTCCTGCATGTATTTTATCTGGGCATAAAGTAGATAGAGAAATGCTTTGTATTAAAAAGATGAAATAAAGCGTTTGCTGTCAGTGTATCTACGTAAATGGACAGATCCTGATGGCAACGTTTCTTGTAGTGAGGATTCAGCTCTCGTGGCTCCTTATTTAACCTTTCTTTAAAGTTAACTCGTACTGCACAATTGTGTACATGGTTTTGTGTCCCAGTGACACACTGACTGCCTCCTTGCACCACAGAGCAAAGGGGGTTGTTGTAAATATGATAACTTGCGGCACGGTAGGAGCTTGCAGATCTCCAGAACACATTGTAGCATTTCACGTGACAGACCACGAAATGAGAATTGCTTTCTGATGGATTGTTCTGCCACCAAAGAACCATTTTATCTTTGACATTTATTGCTTGTTATTATTATTAGTGCTTATGTAGTCATCCTGGCCTCCTTCCTTCTCTGACTGTGTTTTTATATGAATCAAGTTAGGCTCCATTGAGGTCTCGTTTAGTGAGTGACACGCCCTCTCCCTTCCTGGAAGGAGCTCCGAGTTCGGTGGTCGAGACTTTTTTATATAAAGAAATTAAGTCATAGAAACGAGCTGGCTGGTCTTGTGTAGACTCATAGGTGGCACCCTACTTCTGGGAATGGAACCTGAATTCTCTCTACTTTACCGAGAGAGAGAGAGAGAGAGATTTTGTTCATGGAACTGATGACAAACCATTATTGTTTCCTATAGTGTATGGTTCATATGATTCAACAGTTGACAAACTGTTGGTAGATGGCAGACGAGCATTTTGTTTCTTAGGTTCCTATATAAGGTGTGAAATGGGATCTTTCTATAGGAAAGCTTTGCGATTAGACTTTTTTGTGTAGTTACAATATAAAAATTTGAAAGGCAGTTTTTTAGAATTGGAGTATTTTCCTGTATATGAAGCCAAAGTTCTTCTTGAACACATGATGCTATCCCCGCTCTCACACAGAGCACCAGACCAGGCGTAACATAGACAGCGGTGATCTCTCTCTCATCATTAAAGAGACAACGGGGACACTGAAATTTTTTTGGGGGGTGGGTTAATATGTATAGATGGAGCGTCGAATAATGTCACGCTTTGGAGGCTACTTTTTCTGTCCGCAATTTTTTCTGTCCTCCCTCAGATCTTAAAAACTGCTGAGGCTAGAGGGCTGCAAATTGATATGTTGATCATCCACCCTTCAATCATCAGACCAAATTGCAGCCCTCTAGCCTCCTCAGTGGCTTTTACTTGATTTAAGTCATGGTCGTGCCACTACTGGACCGTGGCTGAGTTTCATGGGCCGTGGCTGAGAGTTTTATGGGCCAGACAGAAAACTCGATTGCTCCAAAGAAACTTCGGCAAATTTTTTATCGATATGGAAGATTTGTTAGTAGTTTTTATTGATATGGAAGTTTTTAGATTGATTTGGGAGTTTTTTATTGTGGTTCCTATTGATACGGGAGTTTTTTTATTGGTATGGGAAATTTTTATTGGTAAGGGAAGCTTTTTTTATTAATACAGTTTCTTATCGGTATGGAAGTTGTGATGTTATTAACGTTCCCCAATATTGTGATGTTATTAAGATTCCTCTAATATCATGGTGTAATTAACATTCCCCCCAATATTGTGATGACATTAATATCCCCAATATTGTGATGTTATTAATATTTCCTCCAGTATGGTGATGTTATTAACATTCCCCAATATTGTGATGTTATTAACATTACCCCAGTATTGTGATGTTATTAACATCCCCAATATTGTGATGTTACTAACATCCCCCAATATTGTGATGTTATTAACATTGCTCTCTGGATATGGTGGGGATGTTATTAATATTCCCTGCAGCCAGATGTTATTAACATTCCCAAGCATGTGATGTTATTAACATTTCCCAATATCGTGATGTTACTAACACTTCAACATTGTAAGATGTCATTAACATTACTTCCAATATGGTGATGTTAGTTAACGCCCTAAATTAATATTGTGATATTAATAACATTAACCTAGTATTGTGATATTATTAACATTTCCTCCAATATTGTGAATTTATTAACATTCCACAATATTAAGTTATGGTTAAGTAACATTTGCTCTGATATGGTGATGTTATTAACATTCCCAATATTGTGATGTTAGGAACATTCACTCCGATATGGTGATGTTATTAATGTCCCCCAATATTGTGATGTTAATAACATTCACCCAGTATTGTGATGTTATTAACATTCTCCAATACAGATGTAAGTAACATTTCCTCTTGATATGGTGAGGATAAGACATCAATAATGTAATGTTAGTAAACATTCCCCACACAGATGTTAAGTGAACATTTCTCCAATATGGTGATGTTATTAACACCCCCGATATTGTGATGTTATGAACATTCCCCCAAGATTGTGATGTTGTTAACATTCCCCCAATGTTATGATGTTATTAACATTTCCTCTGATATGGTGATGTTCTCACTTCTAGTTTCCCCAAATGTTCCCACTTAAGTTTCCTCTAGTTCCCTCAAATGTTCCCCTTAAATTCCACCAAATGTTCCCTCTCCAAGTTCCCACCTAAAGTTCCCCTACTAGTCCCCCCTATGTTCCCCCTTTTTGATAAAAATTGTATTTATTTTTCTTTATGAAAAGTCCAAAAGAACAATATAACACAATACACACATTGCCAGGGGTATTCTGGGGTCTGCACGTATTCTGGGGCGTTCTGCATAGGGACTTCTGGGGCATTCTGGTCTAGGAATTTTGGGTATTCAATAGTGGAATTCTGGGGCATGCGGCATTGCCCTGGTGGAAGAGAAGAGAGAGAGAGAGAGAGAGAGAGAGAGAGAGAGAGAGAGAGAGAGAGAGAGAGAGAGAGAGAGAACAGACAGAAGACGGAAGTCTCTGTGAGATCTGCTCCCTAGCCTCGCACCTGCCCCTACAGGTGACGGCTTCTTCTGAGGCTTTTTTCTTCCCTTTAATTCAAATCAATTCTGGACTCACTGAGGCCTGTTCGAGGCTAGAAGTCCCAGACCAAACGGCGGTTGGGTGCCTGTGCGAGGCTACAAAAAAAAAGACGGATGGCTCGAAAAGACAAACCATACCAACATGGCTTTTGTATGCAAGAGTTCGATCACACGACTTCAGCTCCTCACATATGAAGGATCTTGCACAGTGTCCAGCAAGTGACTGAGAAAATAAAGAGACTCATAATATTTATTATATAGTGTTTATGGAAAGCACCTCATTATGGTGCTAAAGTGAGGACTGCCGAAGCTCAATTTGTAGACGACGACGGAAGACGAAGTCATAGAGCCACTGGAGCATTTCGGGAACCGTAAAAGCGTAATTACAGCGAGAGAGATAATAATGACGACGCGAGATATTAGACCTACGACTCCTAAATCAGATATGAAATATAACAGATGAAATTCCTTTTCCTTCAGAACCAAACTTGATATATGACACAGCTCTGTCGAATGGTTTGATTTAACCCAGTGAGGTTGAACAGCGGTTTCACCTCACTGACATCCGGGGTTATTATGCTCAAAGAGAAGAGCAACAGGAGGTGATGACGAGGTTGTTTTCGGAGAGAGAGTGAAGGAGTAGGAGGAGAAGAGAAGACCACCTAGACCTATGTTGTGGTGGGCGGGACAGACCTTCTAACAAGTTGATGGACTCATTGATTGATAGGTTGGACTGATCGGCTTGTCTCAAAGGGCTGGTGGTAGTGGTTGCATGTACACCAGAATGCAGAGACTACCTATTCTTTTCGGTTCACATAGTGACTTTTTCTATGAGAGAGAGAGAGAGAGAGAGAGAGAGAGTGGGACTTTCATATGAGAGAGAGAGAGACAGAGACAGAGAGAGAGAGAGAGGAGGTGATGGCAGTCACGTCACACAAGCTGCTGCATTCATAACTGAGCTTCATCATCATTCATCATAATCATTCCTCAGATGGCAAGTAACGCAAGAAGTAATCAAAGCAAGCGCAAAACAACAGTAGGCAGCAGCAAGCAAGTAAGCAAAGTAAGCAAGCAAAGCAAACTACAAGTAAAGCAAGCAAGCAATCAAAGCAAGCAAGCGTGCAAGCAACAAAGCAGGCAAGCAAAGCAACTAAGCAAGTATGCAATCAAACAAGCAAGCAAAGTGCCAAGGAGACAATCAGTAGAACAAGCAACAAGTGCTATGCCATGCACAAGTAAAAGTATGAGCAGCAAGCAATCACAAGAGAAGAAAGCTAGCAAAAGCAAGCAAAGATTCAAAGATTCAAATCACTGCCCGCTTATTAGAAGAATTTCGACCGAGAATGAATATCCAGATTAGGCCTATAGAGCTTTCATTATCTTGCTCCACGACTCAAAACTTTGCTCAGTTACTAGATGGTTGTATCACGGAACCAAATGGAAAAACAAATATATATATAAAAATGAGGCATGAAAGAGGAAGCAGGAACTCGTGCAACACACCCAAGAGAGAAATGGAAATTGATTTTCAAAAAAAAAAAAAAACAGTAGTTTAGTCATGATCCTTTTACTAGAGAAGCGATAACGCAGGGGTAGAGAGAGAGAGAGAGAGAGAGAGAGAGAGAGAGAGAGAGAGAGAGTGAGAAAATGAGACAGAGAGAGAGAAAGGAGGGGGCAGTTACACACAGGACGGAAAAGAGAAAGAGAGAGAGAGCAAGTGGGGAAATGAGAGAGTCAGAGAGAGAGAGAGGGTACACACATAGGACGGGAAAAGAGAGAGAGAGAGAGAGAGAGAGAGAGAGAGAGAGAGAGAGAGAGAGAGAGAGAGAGAGAATGGGAAATGAGTCAGGAGAGAGAGAGAGAGAGAGAGAGAGGTACAGACGGGAAAAGAGAGAGAGAGAGTGGGGAAATGAGAGTCAGAGAGAGAGAGGGGCGGTACACACAGGGACGGGAAAAAGAGAGAGAGACTCACAGACCTTACACCTGTCTGGTTGCTCCCAGGAGTGTCCCTCTCAGTGTGAGTGCCTTGATGTTCACTTCAGAGAGTTGCTAACGCATCTTTCCGGGCATATTTGCATCTTCCAGTCTTGATGGTCTGGGATGACCTTAGATATTTGTCGAGCTTATTCTTAAAACAACATCTACGCTCACCCTGCTATGTTCCTCAGATGCAGAGCTGGTAGTGTATTGAATAGACGCTGCATTATCGATGCTGGTGCGTGGTGGATTAATGTCCTGTGTGCTTTCCTTAATTTTCCTGGTATAGTTTTTGGCACTATTAATCTACCTCAGCTTGCTCTTTTTGATAATTTTAGTTCCATGATATTTTCGGTAATTCCTTCTATCTGTTTCCATGCTTGAATTACCATGTAGCGTTCTCTTCTCCTTTCAAGACTATATAAATTTAAGAATTGTAGTCTTTCCCAGTAGTCAAGGTCCTTAACTTTCTATTCTAGCTGTAAATGACCTTGTAATATCTCCTCTTCTTCTTTTCTTTTCTATTTGTGCAATATTCCTTGGTAGTGTGGGTACCATATTATATTGCAATATTCAAGTGGACTACGTACGTACGTTTTATAAAGCATACCATGTGTTCAGCTTCTTGCTTCGAAGTGCCGGAACAACATTCTATTTTTGCTTTGGTAATCTTGCTAACAGAATTAAGATGATCATTGCATAACATATCTTGTTCAACATCACACCAAGGTCTTTAACTGCTTCCTCTTGTTTGCATTGTTCTATTATTAGGTCCTTTATATGCATATAGCATCTTAATTTCTTTTATCACCATAGTTCATTGATTCGTAAATTTATCGTGAGTTAAATACCATCCCATTATCTCTGCCCATTTATATTTTATTTAGGTCTCTTTGTAGCGAGTTCCTATCTTCATCACAAGCAAATTTCTACTGGCTCTGTGTCATCTGCGAAACTTCTTTACTACTGAGTCCTTAACATTACTGTCTTATGTCTGCAACGGCAATCACAAAACAGCACGCAGCTAACACCGTACCCTGTGGTACACCGGATAATACCGTAGCTTCATCCGATTTCTCAATGCTTGCAATCACTATCTGCTTTCGTTTTGCAAAAATCTTTATCCATCTTCCTACTTTGTCAATAATGTTATGTTTTCAATTTTCTAATATATTGCGATTCACCTTTGTCAAAAGCTTTTTGCAAAGTCTAGGTAAACCACATCTGCATCTTTTTCATTTATCATATTTTTATATGTTTTCATGGTGGATCAACAGTTGGGTTTAGCACTTTTTCCGTACAAAACCATGTTGTCTCTGATATTGAACAATCTATTTTTCATTAAATGTTTCATTATATTTTTTTGTCATCTCTTCATATACTCTTCATAATATGAGATGTCAGACTCACAGGCTCATAATTACTTGCCTCTAGTTTGAACCACTTTTGAGTAGAGTACATATGGAATTATGCTCGCCATAAACTGCCTGTATCTACATTTGTCTTAATAATATTATTAGTGGTTTAGCATTGAATGAACCATTTTCTTGCACAATATGACAGGTACTCCATCTGGTCCTGGTTGATCCATTTTTGGACTTTCACCATTAGCCTGTACAATATCGGCTTCTGTAATATCTATATCTGATAAGTATTCAGTATTTTCATCTCTCTATTTCTGTATCATTATCTTCATTTTCAATTTAGTGTAAATTCACTTTATATCTTTCACATTATGTTATATATTTCCTTTTTTCTCATTCGTTAATCGCCCTTCAATTTAGAGGGCCTATTTACCTATTTTATTCAGGTTAATTAAGATATTTTCGCTTCCTTTTATTTTATAAAAGAGAGAGATGGATAGATGGGAATATAGATAATAGACACTAAATACATACTGTAGATGAATAGGACGAGAGAGAGAGAGAGAGAGAGAGAGAGAGAGAGAGAGAGAGAGAGAGAGAGAGAGGAGTGAGAGAGAGAGAGAAATGTGGCCCTCTGACGAGGTCGTCTGTCCAATCGATGAAAGCTATTTTATTCAGTTCTGTTATGGAGAGATTCTTTCTCTAATCATTTATCATTCTATTTCTTATTCATTTT
This sequence comes from Macrobrachium rosenbergii, assembly GCF_040412425.1. Lineage (NCBI taxonomy): Eukaryota > Metazoa > Arthropoda > Malacostraca > Decapoda > Palaemonidae > Macrobrachium > Macrobrachium rosenbergii. The sequence continues at coordinate 23,123,870 of NC_089762.1, forward strand.
CATTTGTATAAAAATAGCTAGATACAAAGACAGATAACAGACAGTACTGTAGATAGATAGACAGAAAGTGCGAAAGCGAGAGTGTACACTTGGAGAGAATCGAAAAGGGTGAATCAATGAAAACCTCGTTGCTAACCCAAACAAACTGTCACTATGATTCATCACGCAAGCATTGTTCTCCTCGGTCTTCCTGAGCCTCCTTTCCTGATACACACACACACACACAGACGCATGTTACATTACCCCCACCCCAACTTCGTGAACAGGCCAAGTGTGAGGAAAAAGAAAACTGGAAAAGCTGAGGCTGTCTCAAGACCCTTTGAAAGTGACGTCACCTGACCTCCCTCCTCTTTGGGGGTCGTGGGCCTTTGATATATATATATATATATATATATATATATATATATATATATATATATATATATATATACATACACACACACATATATATATATATATATATATATATATATAAATATATATATATATATATATATATATATATATATATATATATATATATATATATATCACCTTCCAAGAGAGCATTGACTCATGTTTATCTGACAGGTGGAAATGGGGGTGACCTGTCGACTGGGAGGGTGTTGCAAAGAGTGAAAGCATTGATTTGTCCATTTGCAGTGTCTGAATGTAGTTATGGGGGAAATCCACACTCAAAAGGCGTCACAACCACCAAAAGTGTGATAACCCCACTCAGGGCCTCCAGAATCCTCATTCCCTAAACCTGGTCGAGAGTTTGGCAAACAAACTGAGGAGGCTCGTTTCCTTAAACTGTTATCGAGTAATGCCTGAAATGGGACGTAAAATTGAACATGAGAGAAGAAGAAGAAGAAGAGGTAAAAGACTTTGTCGACGTCCTATAACAGAGAGAGGAACCATCCTCCTCCCCTCCTTCTCCTCCTCCTCCTTTCCCTCCTCCTCCCACTAGGGCCATGAGGCTCCAGATGGACCCCTACCTGAATTTAGGGTCTGATCATTCTGTACCACAAAATATCATCACAGTGTCTAAAAGTGTCCCTTTGAATGAAAGAAGTCTGGAAGTTGAGCGGAAAGGAGGAGGGGAATCATCCTATTTCAGAGGCTTTTTAGAAATCAGAAAAGTCCTGATCTGAGTGGCCTCACCCTCATTCCAGGTACTGACCCCTGACCTGACCTTACCTGACCCTTCCACCCCTTTCCCAAACCTGACTCTCCCTGCTTTTGATGTTTTATCATGAATTATCGTCCATTTTTGAGACTGTCATGATGAGGGAGGAAGCACAAACAGTCTGAGAGCTTTTGACAAAAGAAGAAAGGGAAATGGTTTCTAAGACAGACATCTCTCAACATCTTTGGAACTTCGAGCACTGATGTGAAGAGTTAAATTATATACATATATATATAGTATATGTATATATATATATATATATTTATATATATATATATATATATATATATATATATATTTATATATATATATATATATATATATATATATATATATATATATATATATATATATATATATATATATTTTTTTTTCCTCGATGGCACAGTCGGTTACAGCAGCTTCAGACTTCAGTAGAGGTCTGTGGGCGGGTTCAGATCCGCAGCCGACTGACAGGAGAGGCGGACACTTTACTATCCTGCAGACACCCGGGATTATGTATGTAATCAGCGGATAGGTTTGCTTAAAAAGCAAATGGGTGTTACAGACTAAATACACACACAAAACAAAGCCACTACAACATCTTCTAAAAACATAACAAACATCTCACACGTCTCGAACTCTCGACCTACCCGCGCAACAACTTCTCGCTGCTGGGAGAAGGGCGTTGTCTGGTATGATACATGTAACATACATTCAATGGGGTCTAAGCGATGTCAGGGCAGCCGATCGAGACTACGGTCTACCCTAAAGCCAAATCAAAAGTCCTTCAAAAGAGGCATCGTGCTTACCCCATACAAAAATGGGAAAAAGCACGTTAAAAGAAGAAGAAGAAGAAGATATATATATATATATATATATATATATATAGGTATATATATATATATATATATATTATATATATTTGTATATATATACATATATATTTGTATATATATATATATATATATATATATATTTATATATATATATATATATATATATATATATATATATATATATATATATATATATATATATATATAAAGCAAATAAGAGCCAAACACTTACCATAGTTCTTCTTCTTTTCTTCTTCTCGTGCTCCCGAAAATGCAGAGACACAAAAACACTCACTGAACTCAAAGCTGTCATGGGATTCACTAAACTGTCTTAGACACACGTCCCCAGGAGAGACACTGGGACGCTGCTCTATCACCCAAGACTCCCAAGAGAGACTGGAGAAGGAGAAAAATAAATAGAGAGATAGATAATACATAGTCGATAGATAGATAGAAAGAGCGATAGCGAGTATATATACTTGGAGAGAATCAATAAGAGGTGGGGCGAACGAGTGGTAACAAAACAAAATTGAGAGGTTGCTATGATTGGTCAGGCACTGGTCTCTGTCTCTCTCTCTCTCTCTTGGTGTCTCTCTCTCTCTCTCTCTCTCTCTCTCTCGTTCTTTGTCACCCTTTGCATACACATTTCCGCTGTTGCCTTACAGTCAAAATTGCTTGAAAGGAAAATCATTCCTGAACACAGACGCTATAAAACTTATTATTATTATTATTATTATTATTATTATTATTATTATTATTATTATTATTATTATTATTATTATTATTCCCAAAATCGCTGCAATGAAAGGAAATAAAGGGAAAGGCAGCCTTCATCACTGCCACACCCTGGCCTCCTCACCCAAGCGGCCAAGCGTTCTCACATTGCATTTGATTGTCAGAGTCTTATATCAGCTGAAAAACCAGCAGGGTTCAAATCAGTCAGCCCATTATTATCTCTCTCTCTCTTGTTATTTTGGGAACAACATTCATTTATCCGTGTGAAGATCTTCTGGTCAGTATGAAAGAAACTACGGGAGAAAATTTCGAGAAGTTTTCCGTGATTTATAAAAACACACACACAAATGTATACATATATTGTTTTCCTTCTGCATAACTGTAAGTCTCATTCAAAGGAACATATATACATGAGAGAGAGAGAGAGAGAGAGAGAGAGAGAGAGAGAGAGAGAGAGAGAGAGAGAATGAGGCAAAAGTTATTCATTATTCAATTCCATTTATTGAGTGATTTCCCTTTAGGCATTTAACAAGCAGTTTTCTATTATTTCCTTCTATAAAAAGAGATTGATAGATGGAAAGATAAATAACAGATAGTAGATAGAAAGACAGAAAGAACGAGAGCGGGTATACAGTATATACTTCAGGGAAAGTCAATAGGAGGTGAGCGCTTCGTTGCTGATGAAAACATCAACCTGGTTGCTAGCTATTCTCGCCGTTTTCTTGTGCGTCTTCCTCCTGGCACGCTTACACACACACACGCTCACACACACACACACACACACACACACACACACACACGCAGTCACCAGTGCATCAGTGGCGTATGGCTGGCATTCCACCAGTGGGGGGGGCGGCCTGTTAGTGAAAGACATATTTTAGGTGGCACTAAAGAAAATTACACGAAAGTAATGTACCAATTGTGTAATTAGCAAAATATACCATTCTCGAATGTATATATCCATGTGAATGAAGGGTAATAATGGCATTACAATGACAACCTGTTTGAAGTGACAGAGCTCAATTTTCAATGAGTTTTCGACTTTACTATATACAAGTGTATCAAATACTGTAATGTCAATTTCACAACCTTATATTCAACACTACCTGTAGCCTAATTCTATTATCAAGGTTTAATTTTCAACTATAGTATAATATCCTTGTCATGTAAATATATCAAAATAGTGCATAATATCATCAATAACACAAAAAGACTTTGACCTCCAATATCTTTCCAAATTTCAACCATTCCCTCTCTTCATCTCCTCCTGAAATTGACTCCAGAGCAGCAACAGCAAGGTGCAGTGCATATTCAAAGCTGTGACTATAGTTTCAGTCACTTTATACATAACTTGATAAGATTGTTGGATCAAAATATCACAAAACAAAAAAATATCATGTCATTTGTGTTAAAAACCTATAACTGTGATTCTTTTTGACCACCAAAGGGTTAAAGTTTAGCTACAAAGGGAATTTCAACTGACTGGGGTGGCCTTCCAAGCCCCCACCCATAGTGACAATTCCACTGCCTCAGTCCCACAACGATCCATGCATAGGCGTATACGTTAGCATATTATTATTATTATTATTATTATTTATTATTATTATTATTATTGAGCTCTCGTGTCTCTTTGACGGATGCGATGCCTGACCCTCTGCCTGAGGGACACCTAAATCAAAACTTTGTCATAATTGTGTCACTCTGTAAGTTCCTCTCAAACATGCACTTGATGAAGACCTAGAAATTGCTGAGAGTGTCCAGTCTCACCCACACCTGTCTTTAATCAGGATTTCTCTGTAAATCTATCTGGCTCTCTCAACTGAAGTTAAATATGAAAGAAGGAGAAATATTTCTCTCTCTCTCTCTCTCTCTCTCTCTCTCTCTCTCTCTCTCTCTCTCTGAAAACTCTCTCTCTACCTGATGGAGAGAGTGAGAAATTATTTCCTTTGAGAATGATATTTTTCCACCCATTTGTCTGGTCCTTCGATTCTGACTGACTCTTGACTTAGGCCTAATCCTGTCTATTTAAATATTTACTGGAAACGTTATGCATTAAATTCTAGTTTATTGTGTCTATAGTTATTTAAAATGTATAAAATGTATAACTTTACTCGAGTAAAAACACGTGCAAGCAAAAGTCAGATGTAAAACTGTTGAATCATATCCACACTTTCGGACAGCATCACTTGGTTGAGCTTGTCATTGGCTGCTGCCAGACGTATGTCTCAATATGCGTTCTGGTCTTAGTTGTTTTCTTCTTTTTTTTAAACGATGTCCTTAAATTCCTTTAAATTAGCATTGTTGTGAAACGAGATGTTTATTAATGGCTATAATACAGAATACAGAATAATGAATAAAAGCTTTTGAAGTCACAAAACGGCTGAAATCTTCCAACTTTGTCAGTCTAGTCATGAACAGAAACCACTGTTTACATCATTAACTTTTTGTGTGTGACTGATTTTATTAATTAACACCAGGATCTAAAGAGAGAGAGAGAGAGAGAGAGAGAGAGAGAGAGAGAGAGAAGAGAGAATATCATGTTGGAAATGAGAGGTACAAAATTAAAATGACGAGAAATGTTGAAAAAGACGAAAAATAAAACTACAAAACAATTATAAAACAAAATGTCAGTCATTTTCTAAATAGCTGATGAAAAATTTGATCAAATACTCAGACATTAGCATCGATAACTCTTGATCTGTTGCATGGGAAACCCTTACCCAACCAATCGTCAGGAATAGAAGCATTAATAATTGCAGTCACCATTTTCTATTGAGAAGACACTATTCTTGGTCGGTTGTCACCGTAATTAAGCTAATCGTGCAACACTGCTCATACAGAACATTGCCTCCCTCTCTCTTCTAACCATCCATTTTATTACCCCATCCTCTTTATCCTTTCCTTAGAATGCAGTTGACGTTTCAGGAGGAGCAGCAAGACACTCTACTATTTATGCTCCGGTTCTGTTTGTGGTTGTGGCCAGAATGAGCAGTAAAACAATTCTCTGTAGGGGAGTAGTGCCGTCAGTGAACCTCATAAGGTGCACTATAGGCGTTACTTAGGGTTCTTTGCAGAGTCCCTTCAGCCCCTAGCAGCAACCTCTTTCATTCCTTTTACTGCACCTCCATTCATATTTTCTTTCTTCCATCTTACTTTCCACCCTCTCCTATCAATTGTTTCATAGTGCAACTGCGAGGTTCTCATCCTGTTACACCTTTCAAACCTTTCTACTCTCAATTTCCCTTTCAATTCTGAATGACCTTATAGGTCCCAGTGCTTGGCCTTTAGCAAGGAAGTCTCGACGTAGTATGACAGCCAAAGAAATTTAGGACTAATAATTTTGTTGTCTTGTAGGAAACATTGATTTGAACTGGACATGTTTGTGGAGCAAAGGTGCTTCTTTGATTCTCCTATTTTGTAGTCCAAGGAATTACCGGTAACCTGGTTTGTTTTGAACATGTTCATTATAGTATGAAAAGTTGTATACTCTCTTACTTATAGCGATTTGGGGAAATCCCTGTATAATGTTGGTTGTGTTCAGATCATAAAAGTACCATTGAATGAATGTTCTTTTGATTGTCAGAATTTCGTCCTAATTATATGTAAACACGTGAAAACAATTGTTCATGAATAAACACGTGATCCTGCAGATTTATTTCAAGATTTTATTTCACATCTACAGATCTTTTATAGATTTTTTTTTTTCAAAATTATTCTAGCAACAGTGCTTCCATTGCAGACCGTGAAGGAGACCAATGCTGGAGAGGGAGGTCTGCCCTGTCCATCCCCGTCAGACATAGACACCTGGCTCCCTGAACATCTCCCATTCCCGTTCATCAATCCACCAAGTTCCCATCCGTATTGGCAGTCCGCCATATCCTCCTCCTCCTCCTTCTCCTCCTCCTCCTCCCACCATTCCCCTGTCTTCAATCCCCAGCCACCTCCCAAGGCCCTACACCCACGAATAGCAGAACACACTCCAGCATTGTATCACGAACCACCATGCCCAAATGGATGACCACAGGGAGAACATCCGCAGTACATAAAGACAAGAACAAGGAAATAGCATAGTAACTAAGGCCTATCACCTGCCTACCAATAATGTGGAAGTTACTAACAGATATCATCAGTGAAAGGCTATGCAACTATACCTAGGGGAGACACACACCATCCCCCACCAACAGAAAGGCTGCAGAAGGAAGTAAAGGGCACAAAAGACCAGCTCTCATAGACAAAATGGCGATGAAGAATAGTAAGAGAAGGAGAACTAACCTAAACATGACACGGACTGACTACAAGAAAGCCTTTGACATGATACCACACACTTGGCTAATAAGTTTAAAAGTTAAAGTCTTCCTGGACCTCTGTAGGCTAATAGGCAGGCTGATCTCCTGTTTCTAATAAAATGCCTGAAAATACTGTATATGGGGGCAGAGGAAAACACCATCAGCTTCCTGAAAAAATACAATGCGTAACTGGAAAACAAAATTACAAGCTCTGGGGTAAGACTAGCAGAGGTTAATAGCAGGAGAGAGTGCTTTCAAAGCGACTCACTGTCCCCTACTCTTCGTAGTAGCCATGATTCCCATGACAAAAAGTACTACAAAAGATGGATGCTAGATACCAACTCAAGAAAGGAGGCAGCAGAATTAACCATCTGATGTTCATGGACGACATTGAGCTGTATGGTAAGAGCATCAAGAAATAGATACCTAATCCAGACTGTAAGGATTGTACTATACCCAATAGCAAATACAGACTACACATAACAGGAAAGGAAGCAGGGACAGGGCTACTAGGCATAGAGAGGAATGCGTCAACATTGAGAGCAGAGCACTGGGGCAATATCTGAAAACCGGTGGAGACGAGCGCATGGGAAGAAGGACTGGTAAAAGTAGACGAAGACCCAGAAATATACAGAGACAGGAGAATGAAAAACAGAACAGAGGAATAGCACAGCAAACCAATGCATGGACAGTACATGAGACAGACTAAAGAACTGGCCAGCAATGAAACATGGCAATGGCAACAGAGGGGAGAACTCAAGCGGGAAACAGAAGGAATGCTACCAGCAGCAGAATATCGAACCCTGAGACTATGGTATCAGAACACAGAGGGTGATACGTGCCAGTTGACCAGACGTGACGTTGATTGACAAAATCAAGAAGAAAGTATCGTTCATTGATGTCGCAATACCATGGGACACCAGAGAAGATGAGACGGAAAGAGAGAAAATTGATAAGTATCAAGACCTTAAAACCAAAATAAGAAGGATGTGGGATGTATACCAGTGGAAATTGTACCCTGAAAAGGAATCTGGAAAAACTAGATGCCGGAGTAGCTCCAGGACTCATGCAGAAGAGTGTGCTACTAGAAACAGCGCACATAGTGAGAAAAGCGTTAGTCAGTGTTTGTCCATCTTTACATGAAATGGCAGACAGGATGGGCAATCACATGAACTTTTCAAAGCAAATTCCTTAAGGAGGAAAGGAACATAAAGGAATAATCAAGAAGAGCTAAAAGGATGAAGTGAGAGAGAGAGAGAGAGAGAGAGAGAGAGAGAGAGAGAGAGAGAAATGGTTGAGGCTCGGTGGATGGAGGACAGTGCAGGAGAAAAAAGAATGATTAGACCCTATGCATCTTAGTGAGGAGAAATGATTGATGCAGATTTTTCATTCTTGGTTTTCAAACTTCTGGGAAAGAATTTCCTGTCCCCAGAAGCTGAGAGAACAAATTGACTGACACAAAGAATAGCTTTACCTTCAGTAGCATCACCTCACAGAAATAAGAGATTGGTTTTTGGAAAAGAAAATAGCTCTTATCATTACATCAAAAGACCCCTCTGTGATCACACGTATCGATTCAAACCTCTTCCCGAGTATCCATTCATTCCCTCATTCTTCCACTTCCTCTTCCTCTTCTTCTTCCTTGATGAAAGGAGAGATTTTCTTTTGATGAAGCCACGGTGTCAGGAAACTCCGGTGGACGACTTGACCAAAGGCTGTCCTCTCGACTCGAGGTTTGTTTCTTGGACGGTGGAGCCTTTCACTATATTCAAAGTATTAAAAGGAACAGTATCATGGTGACTATAGGCAGTTATAAAGTGACATTATACGAAGGAAACTTAAAATTGGCGTCTATAGTGCAGGCGACGCCATTTTGTTTCGAGCTAAGACATCTCTCTCCTTCTACCCACACCTCCACTAAAACGTGCCAAGTACCGCCATAAAACTGAGTTTACATTGCTTATAAAAAAGACCGCTAATGATTGACTGACTGACTTAGAGTTCAAAGCTTATATGGCGTCGCAAGGCAAAAACCTTCATGAATGAATGACCTCTGTAGAAAGCGTGTGAGGAAAACACAAACTGGCAAGCTCTTCTGCTGACTACGACTGGCTCCTCGACATGAATGGAGGTGATGACGTCCTCCCATAGTACACGAGGCGTCATTCAATGACAGTATACGCATTGGCGACTACGGCCTGTGTATGCACGTGTATCTGTGTGTGTGTGCGTGTGTTTTGTGTGTGTATACCAAAAGGAGACACAGCAGTAACACTGACGACAGCAATGCTTGCTTGACCAAGCATAGCAATGCACTTACTGTATGTTTTCGTTACCAAATACGTTCTCACCTCTTATTGATTCTCTCCAAATATACTTTCTCTTTCTTTCTCTTTATCTATTTATCCATCTGTTATCTATCATTTATAGAAGGAAATGATTGAGAAAAACATTAAATGATTAAAAGAAGAAACGTCTCGATAACGAAACTGAAGAATGAACAGTTTCATCGACCAGACAGACATCCCCGTTCAAGAGCCTCCCTCTCTCTCTCTCTCTCTCTCTCTCTCTCCCCCTCTCTTGGAAGTGGAGCACTGTTACATTACATTGCATCCTTAGAGAGAGAGAGAGAGAGAGAGAGAGAGAGAGAGAAAGAGAGAGAGAAAGAGAGACAGAAAGTGGATAAGAAATCCAGCTTGAAAGGTCGACACTGACCTCTTGTCACCATACCACCAGCAATAAATGATCCATTCAGTGTCCTCCAAATGATCACCGGGTGGCAATCAGTGTTTAAAAATTATGACAAAAATAATTCATTTACCTTTTTAAATTATTAGGGGAATAATTTGAGAACTAAATAAAATTTACATAGATAACTGTTCTAATATTCTTTGGTAAACATTTACTGACTAGGTTGATCTTGCAGGCTAGTTGCAACGGTTTCAAGGCATGGACCCAAAGATTATCAAATAAAAGCATTTTTGCCGGTTTTATGCCGAAGTAAATCTTGCCCAATATTACTATCCTGAGGCTTCGAGATCTGGTGAAGCTAAATTTGAAACAATTATAGTAATGATTATTGAAATTTAACAATTGCTTTTGAAATATCTACCCTAAAGAATATTATGTGATTGTCTCGAATCCCACAGTCCCTGTCTGTTATGTATTCACCATCTTCTTTGAAGCTTCATGGAAAGACATTAAGGAAGTTCTTTAACCCAAAATCTTATAACAATGAATTTCTGCATTTTTGAACTTTGACTATATATATATATATATATATATATATATATATATATATATATATATATATATATATATATATATGCATACAATACATATATATATATACATACATATATATATATGAATGATAATATTACTTTAAACATTATTGATGAGTGGGTCAATCAGATTCCATTTAGGATTACAGTTTCAGTTTGAAAATATTGTGTCTTTTCTTCTTGTGTTTTAGATCAATTTTTCTCCTTGAATAGGTTTGATACAAAAGTTGTACTGAAACATTTTACTATGAAATGAAAAAGAAAGTTTTCTAATCCCGTTTTCTTCCTCTACCGGAATTTGTAGCAGACAAAGTATTTAGATGTTCAGAGGTGATCGAGCCAAACCTGTCTTTACTTAGTCTTCAGTTTATCTGCTTTGTCTTCTTTTGAAATGAGAGAGAGAGAAAGAGGAAGAGTTAACTGAAAACTGATTTTTATCTCTTTCATTTAAAGAATGAATCACAATTTTTACATTTACTACTGGAGAGAGAGAGAATTTCCTTCTGTTGAGAATATTTCTTAATACATGAATAACGCATATATATGGATACTACAAAATATAGTGGTTCATGTAACCGCTGGTATACATAAGAAAAATGAATGTATTTGTAAATACTGTACAAGGCATAATTTCACAAGAGGAATGTATGAGTGACGATGTAAGCAAAACAGACTTTGTCTTAATCCTCTGATTCCCAGTCTGACTCATGACTTATGTTTAATATTCACTATTTTAGCATTTCCTAGGAATCCTAGGAATCCATTGGGGTCGTTGGCTTTTCTCTTTATTTTTCCTTCTTTAACGATTTCCTTAAATGACTGATGCTATGAAGTGAAATATTAGTAAAATAAAAGTTTCTGCAATAGAGAAAATACATAAAAGCTTCTGGAGGTAACAAAAATGGCTGAAGCCTTCCAAAGCTTTATCAAGGTCTTGTCACAAACAAGAGCCGCTGTTTTACATCATCAACTTTTGTGTGTGACTCTCAACTCTTTTCGGGAACATCTTATGGGACCTAGAGGGAATATATTCCTAGAGAGAGAGAGAGAGAGAGAGAGAGAGAGAGAGAGAGAGAGAGAGAAACCAAGATTTTATTGACTCCAGACCAAACAAGCCCATACCCAGAGTTTTTTTATGGGGGTCGTTTTTCCCAAAACTGGACCTTTTCTTCTATATATGTCATTGCATATATAGATATATACAAGATGAAATACTTGAAAATGTTATTTCAGTTATATTAAGAAGAAAAACTGGGCATGCGGTTTATGCCCTTCTACCCGATTAGATGTTATTCAAAGTACTGACTTTGGTTAACAGAATTTTACTTATAATGTTGAAAGTTTGCACTGAAATAAAAAAATTATTTTTCAGTTTTATTGATTGATTCATTTAATATGCTAACAATAAGAAATATCACGCAAATTACTTTATTTATTGTTATTTTATATACTTTGACCTAACAAAAGACAATAAATATTCTAAAGCATATGTATGTGATGCAATAAAAAAATAAAGAAAATTTAGAAATGAAAAGGTGAAACTGCAATTACTATGCATAGTTATATATGAAAAATTTCAAACGAACACTACAAATGAAAATATAAGACATGCATACTTCAAATATTTCTACAAATGATAAACTACAAACACAAATAATATGTAGCAATCACTCTTGTATTTCCTACTATTAAGTTAAAGAATGATGTTACTATTTAATAACAAAATTTATAAAAGAAGACTTGCCAAAAAAACAAAAGATTGTTATTTATTACTTTATATATAAGTACAGTTCAATGAAAAGGACAGTCACAGAAAATATGGACTCGGTACACGCCTGCCAAAGTTTGTGACTCATTACAAAACTTACAGTGTAGGCAATAATTTATTCATTATATTATATTCAGACTACGAATATAGAATGAAAATAAAACATACCACAGCAGTGTTCATCATTTTTGAGAGAGAGAGAGAGAGAGAGAGAGAGAGAGAGAGAGAGAGAGAGAGAGAGAGAGAATTTTTCATAGGAGAGACAAAATAATCCTATAAACCCCCATTTACCTATACTCTATGTCAGACCGTTTTATAGAGCTGTTTGCCTGATCAGTATTCATAGAGGAGGAGACATTTTTCCATGAAATCCCGTCAAATTCTGTCAAATTTGATGGTTCCTCATTTGCTGCAACTGTCAGTTCTCCCCGCCCATCATCATCATCATTATTATTATTATTATTATTATTATTATTATTAGTATTATTATTATTATTTGAAATAAACAAATCACTTATCAAACCTTCTTCCATGATTACTTTCTCTCTAAAGTTCATGAAAATCTCTCTCTCTCTCTCTCTCTCTCACACACAGGACGCTTCATGCAGTCAATTTTTGATCTCTCTCCCTCCCCTGGAGCCTCTACAGAAGACGGGAAATCAGAGAAAAAAAGGAAATATATTTGAAGGGCGAGAAAATTAGGGAAGAAGGAATTGAAGGCAAAAGCTTCTTTGGCTCAAATAGAGAGATATAATGGAGGCTAATGCTTCAGATTCTACGTCAATCAAGCAATCAATCAGGCTTTGTGACTGATGACGTCACGATTTTCCGAAAGGCCGCAGAATCCCACTTCAGACAGAGGACTTCCTGAATATTGGTGGTATTAGGGCTTCGCAACAAAAATCTTTATGTAGCTTTTGAAAAAATCTCATCTCAAAAGGCTGGAGTTAAATCTTGTGTAATGATTGGAAATTGACGCAGATCATTCCGGCCCCTTCCACGGGAAACTTTTATCAAGGCTGGCTAGTGTTCAAACTGTCGTCTGCACGATAACGGGGTACAGTACAGTCCTTGCAAATGTCACATAATTATTTCTTTCGGTTTTGATTGAAGAAAGTTACTGAATGATTATCTCTAAACCAGTGGCTCTCAACGTTTGAGTGACGGGAGCCATAGGGGAAAATTCTTTAATTATATTCACTACCCTCTTTGCAAGAGTTGCTAAGAAGCAATGTCAATATCTCCCTAATTCATTCCCAAAAGAATAAAAACATTCCCTTCTTTCTCTTCTTTTCCCATTTTCCTTAAAATCTGGAGGGGATTTTACTCACAGATGCAAGGGGGCGTGGAGGGAAGGACCCACACTTAGAGGGGGGCGTGGTAATAAAAAGATTAAGAACCACTGCTCTGAACCATCATGTGTGACCATATTATAATATGGTTTGGATTTCTTGATTTCTATTTTAACAAAGGCTTCGGGTATATTTTAACATTCATGTACTTGTCCCAATTGATGTGAAGGGGATTATATCTATTAGAAAAACACTTGTGCTTTCTTTATGCCCAAAGAAGGGTAATAATAAACTATGAATTAATTCATTCTTTTCAGCAGAATTGAAATGGGAAAGATTCGCTTGAAGGCAATTGCTGGGACAATTTTCTTTACAATATTAATTTTTTTTTTAGAACATTCATTTTACATGATTCTCTTAAGATCTGGTGAGAGATCCATGTCATGGGAAAACAGTTTTACATTTGTAGTCATTTCCAATCTCTCATTTCTCTACGAAATTCCATCCAATTTGACGGTTCCTCATTTGCTGCAACTGTCATTCCCCCCCCACCCCGTTATTATTATTATTATTATTATTATTATTATTATAATTTGGCAGCAGACCCTCTTTGAAACAGGTTCTATTGAATATTATTGCTGCTTCAGCTGCATTTATTTTGTAGAAGACTTTTTCTATTTTCCTTATTGCGGACTTCTCTTCAGTGGGGGTGCGTGCTAACAGCTCGCCTATATTTGTCATTTCATGGGGGAAAAGTCAAAATCTGGATTCTGCTTCTTTATATATTCTATACAGTTGGTTCTATACAATTGTTGCCGCGACGCGTTTCGACAGACTCTTCTGTCATTCTCCAGCGGGAGCTAGTAGAGGACTGGCAGATTGCATAGGTCCTTCTGAATTTATACACGGGCTTCAGCGCGGCGGGGGGGGTCATGGATGGCGAATTCTGATTGGTTGCAGTCAGCGAACTTCAAGCCAAATTTCTGCGGCGAAGCTCGATCCTGACAGATCTTCGCAACCTGAGAATGTCATTCATTCCAGCGTTCCCATTGGCCTGCCGTTGCGTGATGTCATGCCGGCTGACATCATCGGTAGTTTGGCTGCTATTGGGCTGCGGATGAATGATGTCATTATCTACTCTTTCTGTCGTAGTCGGGATTGTCTCGAAGGGCGCCTCGCTCATCAGGGCATCTCCATTCTCAGGTTGTCGTTTTCAGGTATTCGTTGGATTTGGCGGGTGTTTTGCATTATTCTTCTTAAATTCGTGGGTAGGAGCGATGCCTCCTGCGTCGTATTCATTGTTGGTTTTCTCTCGGCAAATTCGAACTGGCCTGGAAAAATGGTACAACGGTGAGAACACACAACCTGCCCCCCAAGATGACATAAAGATCTATTATAAGGCCCGGATGCATCCCCAGTACCGTGAGGACGAGAACTCCATGAAGAAAATCGTCATGGAAAACGTCACCCCGACCGAAGACAGTAAGAGAATAAATCTTATAATTTATTATAAGAACCGCCGTACCCGTGATCTGGTGATGAAAAATAACCCCTCTCCGCCAGCAAGAGAACCCCTCAAGCAGAAGAACGTGGTCTACCAATTTGTATGTCCTGTCCGAGGATGCCCCGGCGCTTATATTGGAATGACCACGATGCGTCTGTCTAAAGGATCTCCTGCCACGCCCAGGAGGGTGCCATCATAAACCACGCCCGTGCTACTCACAATATTTCCATCTCCCGCGACAGTATTATACAAAATATAAGTATAATCAGGAGAGCCGCCGACCCCTCGACGTCTGCGCCTGCTAGAGGCGCTCCTCATTGCCGAGAGAAAACCAACAATGAATACGACGCAGGAGGCATCGCTCCTACCCACGAATTTAAGAAGAATAATGCAAAACACCCGCCAAATCCAACGAATACCTGAAAACGACAACCCTGAGAATGGAGATGCCCCTGATGAGCGAGGCGCCCTTCGAGACAATCCCCGACTACGACAGAAAGAGTAGATAATGACATCATTCATCCGCAGCCCAATAGCAGCCAAACTACCGATGATGTCAGCCGGCATGACATCACGCAACGGCAGGCCAATCGGGAACGCTGGAATGAATGACATTCCCAGGTTGCGAAGATCTGTCAGGATCGAGCTTCGCCGCAGAAATTTGGCTTGAAGTTCGCTGACTGCAACCAATCAGAATTCGCCATCCATGACCCCTCGCCGGGCTGAAGCCCGTGTATAAATTCAGAAGGACCTATGCAATCTGCCAGTCCTCTACTAGCTCCCGCTGGAGAATGACAGAAGAGTCTGTCAAAACGCGTCGCGGCAACAATTGTATAGAACCAACTGTATAGAATATATAAAGAAGCAGAATCCAGATTTTGACTTTTCCCCCATGAAATGACAAATATAGGCGAGCTGTTAGCACGCACCCCCACTGAAGAGAAGTCCGCAATAAGGAAAATAGAAAAAGTCTTCTACAAAATAAATGCAGCTGAAGCAGCAATAATATTCAATAGAACCTATTATTATTATTATTATTTAAATGGTATTAGTTTTTTTTGCTTTTATAAGTGAAATACTTGATTTTTTCACTATTATTATTTATTGTTGTAGTTATTTTTTATTTTTATATATGAAATATTTGATTACTTTGTAGTTTTTGTTAAGTATTATGAGTCTGGTTCTCTGTATGACCTTCAGGAATTCACAAGATTATTATTATTATTATTATTATTATCATTATTATTATTATTATTATTATTATTATTATTATTATTATTATTATTTAAATGCGTTTACTTATTTTTGCTTTTAAAAATTAAATACCTCGTTATTTTGTTATTTTTGTTAGGATTTATAGGTTTGGCTTTCTGTATATTCTTAGAAGTCCACAGGGTTTTCGTATTATTATTATTATTATTATTATTATTATTATTATTATTATTATTATTATTATTATTATTATTATTTATTATTATTATTATTTAAGTGATGTTAGTTATTTTTGCTATTAAAAATTTAATACCTGGTTTTTTAGTTACTGTTAGGAATTCCTTCGGGAATTCACTGTGGTATCGTGATATTATTGCTATAAATGTTTTAACTTAGTTTTTTGTTTTATAAATAAAATACTTGATTCGTTTGTAGTTATTTTCAGTATTCTGCTTTGAATGTCATTCAGGGATTCAGAGGGTTATATTATTATTATTTTTGTAATGTTTTTATTATTCTTTTTTATGTTCTTCGTTATATGATTGCATAGATTTTAGTCTTTCTCTTCTTACCTTAGTTTCTTTCGAGGTGTCCTTCAGATCGCTTCGCGGATGATGTGCTATCTTTGTATATTTATTCCTTTTAAATATTGATATCTCTCAGAAAGGCGTATAGAGACGAGATCGGTAATTTCTTCACTTTAATTAGTACTTAATATTATAAAGATCAGTACAAAATTAACAAGTTACAATGATGAAAACGAATCACTCTTGAATCAGTCTATATGGGGAACATGGAAGCGATTGGGAGAAGTACTCTCCCTTGAAGGACACAGTTCTGACTCTGGTCTCCTCGTCGGTCTCTCACTCGTTGAACCCTCAGGAAACTTGCTATCTGTAAATCTCCACCTCCTTCTAGCCTTATTGGAAGGATTAATCAGCAAGGCCTCCCCTTCAAGTAGCTGATTGGAAGGACTGTAGTGGGTGTGATTCAAATCTCTCCTTAGAGGACTTGATAGGAGGTGATCTTAGGAGGGTGTGGGAAAGACCCTCCCATACATAATTGATTGGAGGTTGAAGAAGTATATGGTCAACCCCAAATTCCTGGAACTTCCACGAAAACACCTTCCGGAGAAGGCGGGAATATAGAATCAGCTGTTGTAAGCATTTAGACTGTGCTGACTCATGTTTTGCTTGGCTTCAATCGTGAGGCCATTATTTCCCATTTTTACGACTGTTTTTATGGCTTAAACACGATATACTGCAATGTAAACATCTAGCGTATTGATAACACGACACAACAGCATTTGGCCGTTATCATTGTGTTTCTTTTGCTCTCTCTTTACTCTTATTTCTCTCTCCTTCTCTCTCCTAACTTTTTCTCTTTCTATCTCTCTCTCTCTCTCTCTTTTCTATTTAATTTCCCTATCTATTCTACACCACAACATTATTATTATTATTATTATTATTATTATTATTATTATTATTATTATTATTATTATTATTATTATTATTATTATTATTAAGTGTGTATCTTATTTTGCTTTTAAAAATGAAATAACTCAAATTTATTGCAATATTTCAACGCTGAATTTGAAGACGAAATTAGCGGAGTGAGTTTTCTAAAACTGGATTTCTTCGATAAGATCGTAATTTTTTTATTATAGTTTTTTTGCCGAGGGGGTTTAAGACCCCTTTTTCAAATCCCCCCCTCCCCCGGCGGGCTTTAAAGGATTGAGTTGCTTTTAGGTTTTGCTTTCCGAGAGAAAGTTCCCTTCACGTCTTTTAAGTTTCGCTTCTTTTTTTTACTTTTATCTTTTAAGTGTGTTGTTTTATTTTATTTTTTAAGTGTCACTATTTTTTACTTTTATTTTTTTAAGTTTCATTTTTCCTTTTATTTTTTAACTTTCATTTTTTTACTTTCATTTCTTAAATGTCACTATTTCTTTTACTTTTATTGTTAACTTTCACTCTTTTATCACTTATTTTTAACTTTCTTTTTGCTTTTATTGTTTTACTTTCACTTTTTCGACTTTCATTTTTAAGCTTTCACTTTTTTCAATTTTTATTTTTCAACTTTCACTATTTTTATCACATTTATTTTTTAACCTTCGCCTTTTTTACTTTTATTTTCCAACTTTCGCTTTCTTTTGCTTTTATTTTTAAATCACTTTTCTTACTTTTATTTTTTAAAGTTCACTTTTTTTACTTTTATTTTTTAACTTTAACATTTTTTAACTTCTATTTTTAACACGATAATCAGCTTTCAGATCTTAAAAATTACTGAGGCTAGAGGGCTGCAAATTGGTATGTTGACCGTCCACCTCCAATCATCAAACATATCAAATTGCAGCCCTCTAGCCTCCTCAGCAGTTTTTATTCTATTTAAGGTTAAAGTTAGCCACAATCGTACTTCTGACAACATAGGATAGGCCACCACCGGGCCGTGGATAAAAGTTTCATGGGTCGAGGCTTTCTTCAGCGCATGTTTTACTTGTTTCAATTGCTAATAAAGTACACTTTCACTCAAGCGCTCAGTGATTAGTGATTGAGGATTGGCTTACTTTGTTCACTTGTGAGAACTAAAAGTTATTGCAAAACGCACGGAAAATATAGACAAAAAATTTCCTCAGCAATTCTTCATTGGTGTTAAAAATTATTATATAATTACCAATTCTATGATAGAATATTATTTTTAAAGGAATATATCTTTATTGTCAACGCTACTATATATATATATATATATATATATATATATATATATATATATATATATATATATATATATATATATATATATATATACAGTATATATATATATATATATATATATATATATATATATATATATATATATATATATATATGCATATATATACATATATATAATTGTTTAGCGTTGACAATAAAGGGTATATTCCTTTAAAAGCAACAATCTGTCCTAGAATTGGTAATTATATAGTCATTTTTAACACCAATGAAGAAAAGCTGAAGAAATATTTTTTTGTTATATATATGCATATATACATATATTTATATATGTATATATATGTATATGTATATATATATATATATATATATATATATATATATATATATATATATATATATATATATATATATATATATATATATATATATATGGAAGGATATACATACATACATACATACATACATACATACATACATACATACATACATACATACATACACCTTCACTCCTGACTTCTTCTTCTCCTTACCTAAAGAAAGAAGGTGGGAGTCCCACCATCATCATCATCATCATCATATCATCATCATCCGGCCAATTGCTTCGAATCACTGTTATGTCTTTCGACGACCTGAAGCAGCGGCAGTGTCAAGGAAACTCCTGTCGACTGATTTCCTCCGGAGAAGTTTTCCAATTAGGACTTCCGCTCCTTCGTCATTCACGGTCCTTATTCAGATTTGTAGGATTCTTGATTTTTTTTTCGTAGGATGGGATGCAGACGGTATCCTATACTACAGTTTTATTGGGGTTTTGGGGTAGCATACCAAATCCCAGTAGATAGACATCTGTTGTTATATATATATATATATATATATATATATATATATATATATATATATATATATATATATATATATATATATATATATTTCAGAAAATATGTATATTTAACATTGTCAGGTACAGAGATGTAATGGAAGAATTTTGGTAGTGAGATGGTACTGTATGAACCCGTCACTTGCAGAATCGTTGCATTCAGCAAATAGTTGATCATATTGGCCGAGTCATATGACCGAGTTGCTATGTGGGTACATGAGTTCGTATGTTACAGAATCTCGAATTTGTCTCTAATTCTGCCCAAAAATTAGTTCGATCGTTCATTAGCGGAACTAGAGCGAGATCGTGAAGACATTATCTTTGAGTGTGGCAAGCTCTTAGAATTGGCAGAATAAGGTACAGTTCAGACTCTTCGTTTTTCTATGTGAATTGTGGACTTATGGTCTTTTACCATATTTCAAGACATTTTTGAACTTGTGTGCAAAGTTCAATATACTTTTTTTTGCCATTTCAATATTCTATTTTATTGTGTTCTATATTTTACCAGTATGCTATTTACTCATGCATTTTAGACTTTTCATTATTATGTTTTGCACTTGCATATTTTTGGGAGAGTATTATTTTGTGCTTAATTTTTTCGACAGATGTCATGGTTGTGGTGGTTGTGGTGATGACTTTGTGGGCAATGATATGATGTAGTCATGATGGTGTGATTATAGAGACATACATATGGCAAGATAGAGAGAGAGAGAAAGGAAGAAAGTCTTAGAGAGAGAGAGAAAGAGAGAGAAGAAAGTATGAGAGGGAGAGATTGGGGGAAGACAGAGAGAGAGAGAGAGAGAGAGAGAGAGAGAGAGAGAGAGAGAGAGAGAGAGAGAGAGAGAGAGAGAGAGAAAGGGAAGAAAGTGAAGAAAGACAGACAGACAGAATTTCATAAATTATTGAACTAATTCATGACTGAAAGTAGTGAAAAGGATTAATAATAATAATAATAATAATAATAATAATAATAATAATAATAATAATAATAGTGTACACCAGTATATACAACTATCTACAGTACATAGACAACCCAAACTCCCGCATACATCTCTCCTGTTCCGTCGAATTGTACATCAAAGAAAGTACATAAGTTCATGCAAATTTTTGCTTGACTGCACTCCACGCAAAGCCTTTTCCTGTCTGACGTCAGCTGAGTAAACTTCAATTAACGTCAGGCATCAGGAAAGAGACGTCCATTAGAGTGTTTTCTCCCCATTTCCCCATTTTCAGGATTTAACATTCTTCCATACCCAGAAAACCACCAGAAATGTTTTCCCCAGTTTTCAGGGTTTAACATTCTTCCATATCCAGAAAACCATTAGAATGCTTCCTCCCCATTTACCCATTTTCAGGATTGAACGTTTTTCCATATCCAGAAAACCATAAGAATGTTTTCCCCCATTTTCAGGATTTAACATTCTTCCATATCCAGAACCCCATTCGAAAGTTTCCCTTCATTTCCCAATTTTCAGGATTTAGAAACCATTAGAATATTTT
Source organism: Macrobrachium rosenbergii (assembly GCF_040412425.1). Taxonomy (NCBI): domain Eukaryota; kingdom Metazoa; phylum Arthropoda; class Malacostraca; order Decapoda; family Palaemonidae; genus Macrobrachium; species Macrobrachium rosenbergii. The sequence continues at coordinate 23,145,022 of NC_089762.1, forward strand.
CCCCCATTTTCAGGATTTAACATTCTTCCATATCCAGAACCCCATTCGAAAGTTTCCCTCCATTTCCCAATTTTCAGGATTTAGCCTTTTTCCATATCCAGAAAACCATTAGAATATTTTCCCCCATTTTCAGGAATTAACATTCTTCCATATCCAGAACCAAATTAAGATGTTTTCCTCCATTTTCAAGATTTAACATTCTTCCATATCCAGAAAACCATGAGAATGTTTTCCCCCTATTTTCAGGATTTAACATTCTTGCATATCCAGAACCCCATTAGAATGCTTTCTCCCCATTTCCCCATTTTCAGGATTGAACGTTTTTCCATATCCAGACAATCATGAGAATATTTTCCCCCAGTTTCAGGATTTAACGTTCTTCCATATCTACATGCCCATTAAAATGTTTTCTCCTCATTTCCCCATTTTCAAGATTCAACATTCTTCCATATCCAAAAAAAACCATGAGAATGTTTTCCCCATTTTCAGGAATTAACGTTTTTCCATATCCGTAACCCCATTAGAATGTTTTCTCTTCATTTCCCCATTTTCAAGATTCAACATTCTTCCATATCCAAAAAAACATGAGAATGTTTTCCCCCCATTTTCAGGAATTAACGTTTTTCCATATCCGTAACCCCATTAGAATGTTTTCCCCCATTTTTCAGATTTAACATTCTTCCATCTCCAGAAAACCATGAGAATGTTTTCTCCCCATTTCCCTATTTTCAAGATTTAACGTTTTTCCATGTCCAGGCAATCATGAGAATGTTTTCCTCTGTTTTACCCCCCTTTTCAAGGATTAACATTCTTCCATACCCAGAACCCCAATAGAATATTTTCCCTCCATTCCCCCACTTCCAAGACGTAGCGAATATGCATTTCTGGAAGGCCCCTCCAGTGAGGTGAGGAGAGAAGCTTTTAAAGGCAGACAGATGTGCGATACATTAAGGGGAAGGCCCTCTTCAATTCCACAACCTCCCAACTCCCACCGCCACCCGTCAAGTTGGCGGAGCGAACGGAGCCGAGTGGAATGACTACACCGAAATCATTTTAATCATTCTGGGGTAAGAAGTAGTTTGCTGCCACGTTCTTCTTCTTCTTCTTCTTCTTCTTCTTCTTCTTCTTCTTCTTCTTCTTCTTCTTCTTCTTCTTCGTCTCCTTCTTCTCCACTCTTCATCATCATCATCTTCTTCTTCTTCATCCCCTTCTTCTTCTTCTTCTTCTTCTTCTTCTTCTTCTTCTTCTTCTTCTTCTTCTTCACTCTTGATCATCATCATCTTCTTCATCCCCTTCTTCTTCTTCTTCTTCTTCTTCTTCACTCTTGATCATCATCATCTTCTTCATCCCCTTCTTCTTCTTCTTCTTCTTCTTTTTCTTCTTCTTCTTCTTCTTCTTCTTCTTCTTCTTCTTCTTCTTCTTCTTCTTCTTCTTCTTCTTCCTAGACTCCTACGTGCCTGGACCAACTTTTTATCATTTTTAAGGTACGTTGAGTGAGGCATATTAAATATTTTATTCGGTATTTCCAAAAGGGTGAGAGAGGTAAAAAAGAAAATACCATTTCAACTGATCATCTTCACTTTTCCTACTTGATTCCTATGTGCCTGGACCATCTTTTTAAAGTTTTCATAGTACGCGGAATGAGGCAAATTTAACATTTTATTGCATGTTTACTAAAGGGTGAGAGAGATGAAAGGGAAAAGTGTAATTGTAACATTCTTCTTCACTTCTTTTTAGATTAATTTCGTTTCTCGACCAACTTTTTAACTGTTTAAGGTACGTTCAGTGAGGCAGTTTGAACATTATATTGCATTTTTGCAAAATGATTGAGGAAAAAGGGTGAGAGAGAGAAAGCAAATTGAGGAAAACGAACAGTTCTTATTCCATATTTGCAAAAGAGTGAGAGAGAAATATAAAAGGAATTGAGGAAAATCGAACAGTTTTATTCCATATCTGCAGAAGGGTGAGAGAGATAAAATGAAAACGGAGGCGAGTTAAACAAAACAGTTTCATTCCATATTTTCAAAACCGAGATAGATAAAATGGGAAGTGTGTGATTTAAGCTTCTTTCTCTTTTGTCTGTGATTCCACTTTTCTATTCGTCTTTCTCCTTCCATAACATTCTTGGGTAACTCGTCTTATCGTCTGCATTTTTCTTACATTCAATATTCAGACCTCACTTCACTGTAGGAGTGGTGCCTTAAAAGCCTCTTTGTGCTTGTAAACTTTTGCATTTGCGTGCTCACACACACACACACACATACACATGTGTATACATACACACACACACACACACACACACACACATATATATATATATATATATATATATATATATATATATATATATATACATATATATTCTATGTATATACATACAGTATATCCATATACATATATATGTACCTGTAAATATGCATCTACATATAAATGTAAAAAGACTGTATATATATGTGTACGTGTATACATACATACATACATACATACATACATACATACATACATACATACATAGACAGGTATCAGGGGCGAGTACAAAGTACTAATAATAATAGTAATAATAAGCTGCCTGTATAAAAATTGTCATATTTCATGGTATTGCCGCTACAGACAGTTTGGACCAAACGATTGAGTTACAGCAATCGACAATATCGAATTCAGGTGCGCTGCAGTAAGATTAAAACTATGGCGAGACTTGTCAATCTTTTTGAAAGGAAAAATCTTTTTGCAAACGTGTAGTTTTTTTTTTTTGTTAATCTCTCTTGAAATGCATTCCTAAATATGAATTGAATTGAATACAGAATTTAGACCAACGGCCAAGTGGTGGGACCTATGAGGTCATTCGTCGCTGAAAAGGAAATTGAGAGTAGAAGGGTTGAAAGGTGTAACAGGAGGAAAACCTCAAAGCAGTTGCACTATGGAATAATTATTAGGAGAGGGTGCATAGCAAGATGGAAGAAAGAGAATATGAATGGAAGTACAGCAAAAGTATTAAGACCACAATTAAAGGTATTTATAAACGTTTAATAAATTCCAATATTAATAAAGGTATTTATAAACTTTTAATACATTTCAATATTGATAAACGCCATATCTCGTATCTAAAGGTCTCAAGATAACGTATTCTGAGCGGTTAATTTTATTTGTAAGTGGTTAAGAATGCATGAATGCTTCTCCTACATCTATATTTTAATATGCAATGGAAGCCCCGTTTATTAAGAGGACAATAAAACAAAAAGTGCTCTTGCAAAATGACCTCATAGGTCCCAGTGCTTGGCCCTTGGCCTAAACTCCATATTCCATTCCATTCACCTACGTCTTATGGAATGACCACTATTACGGAAGAGCAAAACACCCAGTCGACACGAATATATCTATCACATTGAGTCAAAAATCCTTTTATTTATATTTATTTTGCAAATATACACCTAAAATTCGTTCACGATTTACTCTAGATAGGATCATACGGATACGTAAAGGAACAGTGCATGTTGAATGGGTACATATAACACCTTTCACTAGTTTAAGCCCAAGGAAAGAGCTGCAAGGTGGTGTCATCTACCGGTTCCCGTGGAACTGTATTGCAATTCAATAAATGTTCAAAAGCAATTTCTCGACTAGATCGAGGTATGGTCTTTTTATATATATATATATATATATATATATATATATATATATATATATATATATATATATATATATATATATATATGTGTGTGTGTGTGTGTGTGTGTGTATGTATATATATATATATGTGTGTGTGTGTGTATAATGTATATATATGTATGTATCTATGTATGTATGTATGTATGTATGTATGTATGTATGTTCAGGTAATGAACTTGGAAAGTTAAAATAAATGTTTACGTAATTTCAGTGCTAAGAATTTTTGAAAAATAATAATAATAAATAATAAAAACTCAGATAACTACGAAAAAATATGTTGCACTTCTCTTTTAAGTAAAAGTACGTATGTATATATATATATATATATATATATATATATATATATATATATATATATATATATATATATACACACATATCACGACACAAACTCCTCCCCAAAAAACCTTTCATACACCAAAAAGAAAAACCTGTTTTTATTTCCATGGAGGCAGGAATTACCTCTCATATTTCTCGAGAACATATATCAGAGGAAGTGGAGGTGGGTGAACTTAAGGAACTGATCCACTGAGGAAAAAAAGAAGAGAAAAAAACCCACTGGAGAAGAAAAAGAAAAACTCGAATCGTACCTTGCTCTACAAAACTCCAGACTTCCCTAAGAATTCTTGTCTGGGTTTTTGTTTAGGTTGAAAAAACAGGGAAAGCATTTTTCGTCTGAATTTAGCTGCTCACTTATTGGGGAGTTTTTTTTTTTTTTTTTTTTGCTATTGGGAGGTTTTTCTGTTTTGTGTTTGTATGGGTGCGGGACAATGGTGTATGGGGATTCCTTGTCCTTCCTCCCCAGACAATGTTACGCCTGGTTTGAATGATACGTCTGTTGCACTCTTCTTTTTTTCATTTCTTTTTATTTCGTTTTCCAAATTGTTCGTTCATTTTTGCTCTGCATGGCATTGAATGGATTTTCTTTGCTTACCCTTTTAGGTTTTTTTCCCAATTCTTAGCTGTGTGTATACAAACATACACATAACACACTTACACACGCACACACATATATATATAAATAATGTGTATGTAGGTGTGTATATACATATATATATATATTTATTTATGTATATATATATATATATATATATATATATATATTTATTTATGTATGTATATATATATATATATATATATATATATATATATATATATATATATATATATATATTTATGTATGTATATATATATATATATATATATATATATATATATATATATATATATATATATATATTTATGTATGTATATATATATATATATATATATATATATATATATATATATATATATATATATATATATATATATAAACTTAAGAGAGAGAGAGAGAGAGAGAGAGAGAGAGAGAGAGAGAGAGAGAGAGAGAGAGAGAGAGAGGAGTAATAAAACAGACATAACTGCATTGAAAAAGTATTATTGGCTTATCCAGAAAATGCAGTTATTAAATAATTTTCTCTTATTTTCTCCAATATTAAAAAAAAAGTTAGCCGTAAAAAAAATTTATTTTACGGATTTTTTAAAGAAAAATAAAAAAAGATGAAAAACTATAATAAAAAATTGAGTTAATCGTAAAGAAAATGAAAAAAGATTTTTTTTTTTTAAATGGACATTTCTGTCACACATATTTCCCTTATAGGGAGGTATCAACATAAAGGACCCCCTGTGCATAGGGGACAAAACGCCGTGGTCTTCGGCCTGCCGTGAAAGATCCTCCCTGGGGAGGCCCCTAGGGGGTGGTGGGGGGAGGGGGAGGAATCCTTAGAAGGAAGAAAGGAATATGCGTCGAGGGACCTCCGATGTTCCGGTAGTCTGAGATCAAAGGGCATCGACCTTCCTCCTCCTCCTCCTCCTCCTCCTCCTCCTCCTCCTCCTCCTCCTTCGTCTTCTTCTTCTTCTCTTCTTCTTCTTCTTCTTCTTCTTCTTCTTCTTCTTCTTCTTCTTCTTCTATTCCTCCTCCTCCTCCTTCTCCTTCTCCTTTTCCTCCTCCTCTTCTCCTCCTCCTCTTCTCCTCCTCCTCCTCCTCCTCCTCCCCTTCTTCTCTTTCCCTCCTCCTCCTCCTACTTCCAGATATGACAAGTTGGGTGTACAGAGTACACACCTACACAGGGAAAATGCACAAAGACACAAACACTCGCGTGAGAAGGGGAACACTTCTTCTCTTCCTTCTTCCCTCGACACAAAGGTGACGTCCCTGAAGAAAAGACAGGGGCGTGAGGGTAGGGGTAGTGATAGGGTAGGGGCACTGAGGGACCTTGGAAAAAGGGCCGTCTCAGTGATGCCTTCTTGTTTAGTGCAGACACCTGGGAAATGAAAGATAATAGTTGCTGAAAAGTTATTAAAAGATTAAATAAAAGATTAAAGCAAAGAAGACGATTGTATGACGGATTCTCCAAAGCTTAGGAGCAGAGAGAGAGAGAGAGAGAGAGAGAGAGAGAGAGAGAGAGAGAGAGAGAGAGAGAGAGAGAGAGAGAGAGAGAGAAAGTTGAAAAAATAAGTAAAAAGGAATAAAAGTAAGAAAAGGAAGTATGACGGATTCTCCAAGGCTCAGAAGCAGAGAGAGAGAGAGAGAGAGAGAGAGAGAGAGAGAGAGAGAAAGTTGAAAAATATAAAAGAGAATAAAATTACTTTTATTCCTTTTTAGTATGACGGATTCTCCAAAGCTTAGGAGCACAGAGAGAGAGAGAGAGAGAGAGAGAGAGAGAGAGAGAGAGAGAGAGAGAGAGAGAGAGAGAGAGAGAGAAAGTTAAAAAAATGAATAAAATAAAAATGTAAAAAAAAAACGAATGTATGACGGGTTCTCCAAAGCTCAGAAGCAGAGAGAGAGAGAGAGAGAGGTGAGAAAGTTAAAAGAAATAAATAAAAAATAAAAAAATATAAACATGAAAAAAAGAATGTATGACGGATTCTTCTAAGCTCAGAAACAGAGAGAGAGAGAGAGAGAGAGAGAGAGAGAGAGAGACCTGTAGCAACTTGAGAAGGAAACGGTGATTATTTTCTCTAGAATAATGATGAATAAGTTTATTTCAGACAGACAGACAGACGGCGCCCCACCAAACCTCACGAGTTCTTCATCTCCTTCAGAATTTTGGAAGAAGAAGTAAAAGGGGGGAAAAATGAGGGAGAAATGACAAAAAAAAAAAATACATATATATCCTGAAAAAGGAGAGAGGCAAAAGTTGCCTCATTTACAAACTTTTTCCCCAAAGTTTCATCTCGTCTCGTTCGCTCCTTGTTCGGGAGAAAAGGGGTGGTTATCTTTTTAGTGAAATATTCTTTCAACACTTTGTTTTTTGGTTCCACGAACGAAATTCACTATCAAGATCGCGATTTGATACAATTTATGATATATTTTGGTATATTAAAATGTCCTGTTTTAATCCAATTTTTAATATTTTTTAGCGTATTAAAATGTCTTGTTTGAATACTGTTTATTATATTTTTAGAATACTAAAATGTCTTGTTTGAATACAGTTTATATTTTTAGTGTATTAAAATGTCTTGTTTGAATACAATTTATAATATTTTTACTGTATTAAAACGTCTTGTTTGAATACAAATGATAATATTTTTTAGTATATTAAAATGTCTTGTTCTAATACAATTTATAATATTATTTAGTATTAAAATGTTTTGTATTAAAATGTCTTGTCTGAATACAATTTGTTATATTTTTTAGTATATTAATGTCTTATTTGAATACAATTTATAATAATTTTTAGTAAATTAAAAGAATCCCTAAACACAGCTAATAAATTCCCTTCCCCACAACATGGGCCTAAAAAGAAATCCCAAAATTACAAAAAAAAAAAAATCCTTCCCCTCGAAGCTGCCCCAAAAACAGCCGTGAAATCCAGCGACGAAGCAGAAATACCCCTAAAAAAACATACCCCAAAGAATCCCCCAAAACTTCTAACAAAATCCTCCCAAAGTGAGACCTTTAGAAAAATCCACAAATGGCCCCCCCAAAAATCCTCAAAACATTCTAAAATTCCCTAAAAAAAAAGCTGCCTTGAAAAAGGCCATGAAATCCAGTGACTAAGCCAACCTAGAAATCCCCAAAAACATACCCACAAAGAACCCACCCAAAACACTGCTAATAAAATCCCCATAAAAGTAACATGAAAAATCCCCAAACCAACCCCCAGAAATCCTCAAATAATCCTGAAATTCCCCTAAAAAAGCTGCCCCCTGAAAAAAAAAAAAGCCATGAAATCCAATGACGAAGCCAAAAATATCTCCCCCAAAACTGACACAAAAATCCCCAAAGCATAATCCCCTCCCCTAAAACTGACGTAAGAAATTCCTGAACTGCCCTAAAAAAAAATCCTTCAGAACTGCCCCTAAAGTTTCCCAAAAACCACCCCTAAAAAATTGCCATGAAATACAACGATGAAGCCAAAAAATACCCCCAAAAACATACCCGAAAGTATCCCCAAACTCTGCTAACAAAATCCCCAAAACCGACCTAAAAATAATCCCCAAACCGACCCCCAAAAATCCTCAAAACATCCTGACATTCCCCAAAAGCTGTCCTGAAAGAAAGCCCAAGAAATCCAATGACGAAACTAAAAATACCTTGAAAAATCCCCAAAACTGACAAAAAAAAAAACGATACTTACCTACAAAGAATCCACAAACAATGCTAACAAAATCTTCCCCAAAACTAATCTTAAGAAAATACCCACCAAAACTTACCTCAAATTATCCCTAAACCCCTGGTAACAAAATCCCCCAAAAGCTGACTTTAAAAATCCTCAAATGGCCCCTCAAAATTCCTCAAAACATCCTAAAATTCCACCCCAAAAGCTGCCCCCAAAAATAACCATGAAATCCAGAGAGAAAGCCGAAAATACCCTAAAATTCCCCAAAATCTGACTCAAAAATCCCCTAACTGTGCAAGCAAAATCCCCCAAAACGGCCCTTAAAATCCCCAAACGGTCCCTAAAAAAATCCTCAAAACATTCTAAAAATTCCCCCCAAAAAAAAAAAAAAAAAGCTACCCCTAAAAAGAAGGCCATGAAATCCAATGGCGAGGTCACTTCCAGTTGACTTTAGTCCAGCAGTCCGGTTGTAACTTTTGGACATCATCGAGGACATCGTTTGATGTCCCTTTTACTTTCAGATCCTTTTCCTCGTTCGCCCAACTTAATTCCCTAAAATGGTCTGATGAAAATGGGGGCTTAATTAAATCAAGAGAGGTTGGCCGGCAAGAGAGAGAGAGAGAGAGAGAGAGAGAGAGAGAGAGAGAGAGAGAGAGAGGTTGGTGGGGCGAGGTAGGAACTGACCAATTGGATAAGAGAGAGAGAGAGAGAGCGAAACAAAGGTTGGATTGGGTGAGGTAGGGAAGTGGCCAGTGGAATAAGAGAGAGAGTGGAAGAGAGAGAGAGAGAGAGAGAGAGAGAGGGAGAGAGAGAGAGAGAGAGGTTGGTGGGGGAGGTAGGAACTGACCAATTGGATAACAGAGAGAGAGAGAGAGAAACAAAGGTTGGATTGGGTGAGGTAGGGAAGTGGCCAGTGGAATAAGAGAGAGAGAGAGAGAGAGAGAGAGAGAGAGAGGTTGGTGGGGGAGGTAGGAACTGACCAATTGGATAAACAGAGAGAGAGAGAGCGAAACAAAGGTTGGATTGGGTGAGGTAGGGAAGTGGCCAGTGGAATAAAGAGAGAGAGAGAGAGAGAGAGAGAGAGAGAGAGAGAGAGGTTGGTGGGGCGAGGTAGGAACTGACCAATTGGATAACAGAGAGAGAGAGAGCGAAACAAAGGTTGGATTGGGTTGGCCAGTGGAGAGAGAGAGAGAGAGAGAGAGAGAGAGAGAGAGAGAGAGAGAGAGAGAGAGAGAGAGAGAGAGAGAGAGAGGTTGGTGGGGGAGGTAGGAACTGACCAATTGATAACAGAGAGAGAGAGAGCGAAACAAAGGTTGGATTTGAGGTAGGGAAGTGGCCAGTGGAATAAGAGAGAGAGCCAGTGGAATAAGAGAGAGAGAGAGAGAGAGAGAGAGAGAGAGGTTGGTGGGGCGAGGTAGGAACTGACCAATTGGATAACAGAGAGAGAGAGAGAGCGAAACAAAGGTTGGATTGGGTGAGGTAGGGAAGTGGCCAGTGGAATAAGAGAGAGAGAGAGAGAGAGAGAGAGAGAGAGAGAGGTTGGTGGGGGAGGTAGGAACTGACCAATTGGATAACAGAGAGAGAGAGAGAGAGCGAAACAAAGGTTGGATTGGGTGAGGTAGGAAGTGGCCAGTGGAATAAAGAGAGAGAGAGAGAGAGAGAGAGGGGGGGGGAGAGAGAGAGGGAGAATAAAAAGGAAAAGGAACGCAAGAGTCAGAGAGGGAGACGGACAAAAAAATTAAGTCTCAGCTAACCAGGTCACTAGACAAAAAATGTTCCTCTTTCTCTCTATATTTATTCTCCCACGTTAATTCTCGTCTTTTCCTTTTACTTCCTTTCTTATGTTAGGTTTCTGATAGATTTTATTTAGTTTTAAGTTCCCATTACTTTTCCTTCTTTGCTTTTCCTGTGTTACTTTGGTAAGGCTCTCTCTCTCTCTCTCTCTCTCTCTCTCTCTTCCTTCTTTTTTCCTCTGTTTTTTAGTAATTCCTCTCTCTCTCTCTCTCTCTCTCTCTTCCTTCTTTTTTCCAGTGTTTTTAGTAATTCTCTCTCTCTCTCTCTCTCTCTCTCTCTCTCTTCTTCTCTCTTCTCTTTTTTCCGGTGTTTTTAGTAATTCCTCTCTCTCTCTCTCTCTCTCTCTCTCTCTCTCTCTCTCTCTCCTTCCTTCTTTTTCCGGTGTTTTTAGTAATTCTCTCTCTCTCTCTCTCTCTCTCTCTCTCTTCCATCTTTTCCGGTGTTTTTTTATTCTCTCTCTCTCTCTCTCTCTCTCTCTCTCTCTCTCTCTCTCTCTCATCACCTTTGTGATATCACCGAAAAGTGCAGCTTCCCGCTGTACAAAAGTTTAACATCTTAATCCATCACCTTATAATGTTCAAAGGATCTCATTATGAATTTAGAAAAAAATATGTAAGACTACAGTAGAACATTAAATCCAGTGTCACTCAAGAATAAAGGCTTGATTAAAAAGCTTCCCTTCATATTGTAAAGAGTCGATTATTATTATTATTATTATTAGATAGATGTAAGCTGTGCTTCTCTCATTAAATTAATGTGTGCCTTAGTTTTTTTTAAGTGAATAAATTACGAGCAGACTGAATCGATTTAACTTTTTTTATTAAAAAAAAAGATTCGGGAGTTATTAGAAGTAACCTTGGCTTCGTTTCATTAAATTAATGTGCCTTAGATTTTTTCTAGGGGCGGTGAATAAATTATGAGCAGAATGAATCGATTTGATTAATAAAAAAATGTATTAGAAGAACAAAATATTCAGTGATGCACAGTGCTCTTAGAAGATTACAGTAGATGAATAGGGAATTTTAAAAGGTTATTTGCCTATTAAGTATTTCAGATAAAATTTAGCCTAAATTAATGGATTTTCCTTTGAGAATGTAACACTGTTTTACAACAAATAGGGTCTTTGATTTTGTTAAATTTAACCTATAGCTGTTTTATATATATATATTTTTTATTGAATGTTTTATTGGCAAAAAGCAGTTAGTTAAAAATCCCCTGCAATCCAAACAACTTTACAAAAATAATATGTGATATATATATATATATATATATATATATATATATATATATATATATATATATATATATATATATATATATATATATATATATATATATATATATATATATATGACTATTTATCACATCACCGTGATTCATACACAATCGAAAAGCTACAAACGTCCTTTAATATCAATTCACTCTACCTCCGAAATAATATATTTTCATATATGTTACCGAAGGGGGAATTTTGTTTTTAGTTGATAATAAGTCCAAAAACCAGCGACGGACGAGGACTCTACTGGGACGTTAACCCAGTCGGCCGACTGGGTTAAGTCCTGAGTCCTCGTCCGTCGCTGGTTTGAACGGGACGGTGGAATTATCAACTAAAAAAAAAAAAATTTCCCCTTCGGTAACGTATATGAAAATATATTATTTCCGGAGTGTAGAGCGAATTGATATTAAAGGACGTTTATGATTATATATATATATATATATATATATATATATATATATATATATATATATATATATATATATATATATATATATATATATATATATATATATATATATATATATATATATATATATATATATATATATATATACATATATATATATATATATATATATATATCACACAAGATGCATATATGCAGATATACTCAGGAAAAATGGAACACTAGCAATGAGTCGTAACTATCCTTTTCTTTAATTTTTGAAATCATCTTGAAGACTCCCTGAAAAGCCAAAGACAAAACCTACGGTGATTCACACCCACAGAGAGAGAGAGAGAGAGAGAGAGAGAGAGAGAGATGGTGAAAGCGTGATTTGCTGGGGGTTAAATTCCTTCTCTCTCTCTCTCTCAGCAAGGCGATGATAAGACGATCCAAATCCAATGTCCCCCATTCGCCCGAACCCAGAATCTCTTGGAAAGTTAAAATGACGTCATTTTGTTTCGTCCCCCGGGTTTCGTGGGTCCTGCTTGAGAGGACGCATCCGGGAGAGACATATTGAGGGAATGGTTTCATTCTTGTTTTTCTCTTGTACATGTACGTCATTTTTACTCTCGTGCTTTTACGTTACAAAGAGCTGTTTTACGCGAGATCTCATTCAGGTTTTAGTTTTCTGTAAAAGAAAACTATTATGCCGGCTTTGTCTGCCCGTCCGCGCTTTTTCTGCCCGCCCTCAGCTCTTAAAAACTACTGAGGAGGCTAGAGGGCTGCAAATTGGTGTGTTGATCATCCACCCACCAATCATCAAATATAACAAATTGCAGCCCTCTAGCCTCAGTGATTTTTATTTTATTTAAGGTTAAATTTAGCTATAATCGTGCTTCTGGCAACGATATAGGCCAGGCCACCACCGAGCCGTGATTAAGGTTTCATGGGACGCGGCTCATACAGCATTATATCGAGACTACCTGGGGCCTTGATTGTACGATATACAGAAAACTCGATTGCTCCGCAGAAACTTCGACGTATTTTTTTACTTGTTTCAAATTGTATGTACTTTTCAACAATTATTTATTTTGTGGATATTATAAAAACTTTAGGGGAAAATATATATATATATGTATATATATATATACATATATATACTGTACATTTATATATCATAAATGAATAGTTTAATGCCAGTTGATTTTGTAGAGATAGCAATTGAAAGAAAAGTTATCATGTATTTTTTTTATTAATATTTCCACCTATTGGTTAGTCTATTAAGATCTCCTTGAGGTAAATATTTATTTATTTTATTTATTTATTCATTTATTTATTTATTTAATTTATTTCCGTATATATTTACTTATTTATTAACTAATTTTTACCCTATCATCAATAACTCGACAGTTAAATCACAGAAACCTCATTTTCATCTAAGCGAGACACATTAAGGTCATAAATTCTCTCTCTCTCTCTCTCTCTCTCTCTCTCTCTCTCTCTCTCTCTGTGTGTGTGTGTATGTGTGGTTATAGTTATTTACTTCCATCTTCTACAACTACGCTGAGTTTAAAATGAAAACCAAAATGGAAAAAAATGATAATTCATACAGAAGTGTCCAGGTTTTTTGAAGAAAGTGAAAAAATTTAAGTTATCTTTTGTAAATTGTCATCAGGAATAGAATAGAATATATATATATATATATATATATATATATATATATATATATATATATATTTATATTTATATATATATATATATATATATATTTATATACACATGTATATATATATAATCATTATTTATATTTATACACAAACATATACTGTATATATATATATATATATATATATATATATATATATATATATATATATATATATATATATATATATATATATATATATTATATATATATATATAATCATTGCACCACCACAAATATCCCCTGGTAATGAAAATAATCCTAATTCTAATTCTAATTCTAAATAGCACAATGCAATTACTTTATATTTTACTGCCGGGTAATGATTTAACTATTTACTGTTATATCTCTGTTTTCAATAACCTGACGCAATAACGGGTAATGCAGAGTTGATTGAAAATGACACCTCGGATTTCCATGTCATTAAATTGATGTAGTTATAATTACGTGCATTAAAAGTACTGAATTGTTTTTAAAATAGTTTTGTTTTTTCGGGTGTAAGTAATTCAATGCTGTTATTGTATGGGAATGTTATTGATAAATGAACGAATTGTTATTGATATCTGATGTCAAGATAATGGTCGTTAAATGCTGACACTTCTAAATGCTGACGCTTATGTACGCTTCATTATGCTGACACTTACGAACGCTGACGTTTCATCAAGCTGATACTTCAAAATGCTGACACTTCTAAATATTGACACTTTCAAATGCTGACACTTATAAATGCTAAATCTTCTAAATAATGACGCTTATAAATGCTGACACTTCTAAATGCTGACCTTTTAAATACTGACATTTCTAAATACTGACGCTGAAAAATCTGACATTTCATCATGCGGATACCTCTAAATGCTGTCACTTCTAAATGCTGACCTTTTAAATACTGACATTTCTAAATACTGACGCTGAAAAATCTGACATTTCATCATGCGGATACCTCTAAATGCTGTCACTTCTAAATGCTGGCATTTCGTAATGCAGACACTTAAAATTCTGCCACTTATAAGTTCTGACATATATAAATGCTGACACTCTTCATCACTGACACATAAATGCTGACACTTATAAATGGAAAAACAGCACGGAATGTAAGATACAAAAACAATGAAAAACAATGAAGATATTGGAGAATTTTCAGCGTGAAAAAGATCTCTCTCTCTCTCTCTCTCTCTCTCTCTCTCTCAGCGATTGACGGAAGCAATTTTCCATCACAATGGCTGGTAATAGATCTAAGTCACACCTTGACCCAATAAAAAAGTGTCAGTCAGATACAACGAGTTGTAGAGGCTGTATGGAAAGTAATTCTGTAATATAAGTGTAGCGTTCCTGTGTAATCGGGTCTTACGTATGTATATATATATATATATATATATATATATATATATATATATATATATATATACATATATATATATATATATATATATCTTTCCATAAATCATTAAGTTAATCTTGTATTTAAAATATACACACTTACGTACGCTTATGCAGTATATCAAAGTATCAAAGAATATATCGTGCTTTACCCCATATAAAAATATAAAAAAAAAGCACGTTAAAAACGAATAATATATATATATATATATATATATATATATATATATATATATATATATATATATATATATATATATATATATATATATATATATATTCAGTATGAGTATGTGTGTGCATGCACCCTCCAATCATCAAACATACCAAATTGCAGCCCTCTAGCCTCAGTAGTTTTTATTCTATTCAAGGTTAAAGGTAGCCATGATCGTGCTTCTGGCAATGCAACGACACAGGCCGCCGCGGCCGGCTGAGAGTTTCATGGACCGCGGCTTATTTAGCATTATACCGAGACCACCGAAAGATAGATCTATTTTCGGTGGACTTGATTATACGCTGTAGCGGCTGTACAGAAAACTCGATTGCGCCAAGGAAACTTCGGAGCATTTTCCACTTGTTTAAACTAGGAATGAATCTGGTTATTCAAAAATGCTTAGCATTTAAAAAAAACAGCTGCGGAATTCGTTCAAATTCTCGGAGATATTACTCGAAGAATGAGAAGGTGACTTGGGGCAGCGTTTCCCTTATGTTGTGGAAATTTGGTGGCCTGCGAATGTCAGGCGCTTGGGAGAGAGAGAGAGAGAGTGTGTGTGTGTGTGTGATGGGAGGCGAGTGGTGGTATACAAAATGCAGGTATAAACAAAAGTCATTTGAAGGTTAATGTGAGAGAACTAACAAGTGATGAGATCTTGTATTTATAATTATAATTATTATACTTAAACTTTCAGTTATGTATATATATGTATGTATATAGATATATATATATATATATATATGTATAATAAATATACATAGGCAGTATATATATTACATATATCTATATAATATATATATATAGAGAATATATATATATATGAGATATATATATTTATATATATATAATTATTATAGTATTAAACTTACAGTTATATATATATATTTATATATATATATATGTATATATATATATATATATATATATATATATATATATATATATATATATATATATATATACATATATATATATATATATATATATATTATATATGAATATATATATGTATATATATATGTATATAAATATATATATATATATATATATATATATGCATATATATATATATATATATATATATATATATATATATATATATATATATATATATATAATCAATTACGAGTCTTAAAATACATTTCCGTTCTACAATGTAAGAAAAAATAAGCCCCCTCAAAAAAATCCACTCAAACAAGTAACGTCAAAAAAGCACATTCCAGGAGCTAAATGTAGGACGTGACAGGTTTTCTCATAATAAAAAAAAAAACTACCCAAAGCCTTTTGAACTCTAATTGGAAAAAAAGGTATATTCAAAATAGCTTTCGGAACAAGGTCACCAAAAAAAAAAAAAGCTTAACACAATTCCCGTTGACGAGTTCGCACAGGAAAACCCATTTTGCAATTCCGGGAGTTTTTTTATTTCAGTCCGTCATATTCATCAGGTTAAGTATGATGGAGAGTTAGATAGGTACATAATGTTTTTTTTTTATGAGGACTGGAGTGAAATAGCACAGCATTATGGGATTATGGGGAAATTGAAGCTTTTTTATTTTTACAATTATCATTCGGTCGTTTTTTTTTCGTAGAAATGGTATATGAATGTAGATCGGGTTAAGAGGCGTATGCATTTATTTACACATATACACACACACACACACATATATATATATATATATATATATATATATATATATATGTGTGTGTGTGTGTGTGTGTGTATATTGTATATATATATATATATAAATTTATAATTATATATATATATATATATATATTTATATATATATACATATATATTTATATGTATATATATATATATATATATATATATATATATATATATATATATATAGAGAGAGAGAGAGAGAGAGAGAGAGAGAGAGAGAGAGAGAGAGAGAGAATTATTGAATGTCTAAGTTAATGATCGAAAGTGATTTCAAACCATCCATTTTTTTATAAATGCATGCTAACATCTTCAGAAGTGACTGAATAATTTTTTTTTATTTCTTTATAAAAAAAATCATATCCAAAGTTCTCAAATCTTTGTCAGGGTTATTAAATGCGAAAATATATTAATAATCATAATTTTTTCAATATTTTGATTAGATATATACCATCCTAATAATTAAGAGATCATCTTATCACAGATTATCTCCAAAATTTTTTAGAATACTTAGGTCATTGATGAAGGGTACTATAATATCACTCCCTTTAAATTTAAAAAAATCGTAAATGTTTATCTTTATATCTACAATTTAAAATGTATATTTACAATTTACGGATCTAAATATGAATTAGAAGTAACATTAACTAATAGGATGCTTCGCGTAACTGATATTAATTAGGTTGGAAACAATTCCTTAGTATTACTCTCTAAATAAAATCATAAATATCTATTCTTGTGTTTACAATTGAAAGGAACCGATATACTCGAGGGTATAAATGGGAAATTAGACCTAACGTAAACTGATAAGACTTTTCATTGTAACTTTTACCAAGGAAATGCGGGAACGTAACAACACATCGTAAAAATCCAGATTGCAAATCTACAGTCCCTCGAAAAAAAAAAATATATTACGATGCGCGAATCCCAGACAGCAAAAATGATCCCCTGAAAAGCTTGGGAGTATACGAGGTCTTCTGAACCTGTCTTGTTCCGCAAGCAATCATTTCTTTCATAGTTTACGTTGTTTTGCTTCAGAAAACTCCGCTGGGTGTCTGTTAAAGCACTCTTGAAATGGCGGGAGATAGGCGAAGGTTTGGTGCTCTGGGGATTTAGTACGCGAAGTGAAGCCCGGATGGGTCTAGAGTCGAATATTTTCGAATGTTTGCCAAACACTTCAGCTGAAACAAGCTTTGCTTTATTTTCTAATATCCGGGCAATCTTATCTCATGATTACTGCAGGTTAGCAGCAAATAACAGTCATGATAGAAAACGCAAATCTAGAAAAAGAAACCAGATAATAATTGTATGGTTGAACGGTTTCCTTCATCATGAAATCTACCTAATCACGCCCCTATGTCTGTGAGTGCTTATAGGCCTAGAAAATGGATCGTAAATACGGGAATTTACTGTTATCACCCACACAAAGCAAAGAGGAGAGAGAGAGAGAGAGAGAGAGAGAGAGAGAGAGAGAGAGAGAGAGAGAGAGAGGATACTAGACCGATAAGGTCCAGTAATGAGATACAGAGAGAGCCGTGGAGAGATACAGAGAGAAAGGGAGAGATAGAGAAAGAAAGGAGAGACAGAGCGAAAAGTTGAGAGATACCGGGAGAATAGGAGAGAGAGAGAGAGAGAGAGAGAGAGAGAGAGAGAGAGAATGCCAGTGGAGTGATGCAGAGAGAGCTGGGAGAGACAGTTGAGAAGAAAGGGAGACCTATAGGGTCCAATTAAGAGATACTGAGAGAAAGTGAGAGACAGAGAGAAGTAACTAGACCAGTAGAGAAAAATGAGAGATACTGAGAGAAAGTGAGAGACAGAGAGAAGTAACTAGACCTATAGGGTCCAGTTGAGAGATACTGAGAGAAAGTGAGAGACAGAGAGAAGTAACTAGACCAGTAGAGTCCAAATGAGAGATACTGAGAGAAAGTGAGAGACAGAGAGAAGTAACTAGACCTATAGGGTCCAGTTGAGAGATACTGAGAGAAAGTGAGAGACAGAGAGAAGTAACTAGACCAGTAGAGTCCAAATGAGAGATACTGAGAGAAAGTGAGAGACAGAGAGAGAGAGTAACTAGAGAGATAGGGTCCAGTTGAGAGATACTGAGAGAAAGTGAGAGACAGAGAGTGTTGCCTCGTCCGGATAAGTTGAGGCAAGCCCTGGAATACATTCCCGGTCGTCTGGTGGTGGGGATTCCAAGTTCCAGGCTGCAAATGGAAGTTAATAAGAGGGTGGCGGATGGTAAACTGCGTCAGCAGAAGCATTCGGGTTTATTTACGTATTTCCAGAGACGCGAGGATTAGAAATGGCTGGTTTTAGGAATCTTTTACGTTTCATTATGTAGATTCCATACTTACAGATCGCTGTTGTTTATATTAAACTTTTCACTGTAAAGGAACAGAATATGATTATAAATAGCTGGATAGCTCACGTCATTATTTTAGGTGGTTTTAGGAATCTTCTACGTTTCATTATATAGATTCTACAGTTACAGAGCTGTTGTTTATATTAAACTTTTTCTGTAAGAGAACAGAATAAAAGATTATAAATAGCTACGTAATGCGTTTTATTATATAGATTCTACAGTTACAGATCACTGGTGTTTACATTGAGTTTGTTACTATAATAGAATAAAATATAGGTTCTAAAGTTGCAGATTACTGACAAATTTGTGTTCCTGTTTACATCAAGAAATATATGTAATATAAAATAATATATATATATATGTATGTATGAATATTTATATATATATATATATATTATATATATATATATATATATATATATATATATATATATATATATATATATATATATATATATATATATATATATATATATATTACAGGAAAAGATATATATATATATATATATATATATATATATATATATATATATATATATATTTGAATATTTATATAAAATATTATATATATATATATATATATATATATATATATATATATATATATATTATATGTTATATACTGTATATATACAGACATATATATATATATATGTCACCACAAACAAAAATGAGATCATTCTCACCCTTAATCCACTGACACTTTAAATGCACACACTAACTCATGGCTACATCGATATCTGATAACGGCGTAATGACAAAATTTTTCATTCCATGGCTAAAATTCCTCGAATCATTCCATCGGTTTTATTTTCATTCCTGGCCATAGGAAATGAAAGGCTGGCTCATGATAATCCCAATAACAGCCCTGGCTGGAATCTAATAACAGCCGTCATGCACTGGAATTGTATGGGGGAGGGGGCGAGTGAGTGACTGGTTTGGTGTCATAATGGGGTGATAGAAAAGGCTGTTTAATGCTTTTATAGATGGGTGGATGGATGAGAGAAGTCAGATAAAGGGGGAAGGATGTTGATGCCAGGATGTGGAAGAATAGGTTAAAGGTTAAAGACCTCCTGGGCTTCGCAAAACTCATAGGCGCTGAACTCCGGTTTCTTAGGCCGATAGCCAGTGGGGGAGAAGTCCCGTTGTCTAAGACACGTGACCAGTGAGTCGCTAGGCCTACTGTTTAACTCCTGCAGCCCGAGGGCTGGTACCTATTTTCGTACTAACCCTCTCGAGTTTTCAGACCGCTAGGTTGGCGGGCCACCAGATTTATGCAATGGCGCCATCCCAAAGCAGCGGGATTTGAACCCCAGTCTTCTCGACTGGTAAGAACCTTACCCCAGCGCCACCACGGCAAGAATAGAGTGAGGAAAATCTGATGTTTCCTGATGAAACACTACTGATTGGGGATTGTGAAGAGAAACGGCAGAGATTGGTGAAAAAGCTGAAAAGGGTATAAAAGAGTCATAAATCAAACACTAAAACGTTAGCAAGAGTAAATGAGTTTAACATTAGATCCAGGAGGAGGGAGAAGTTAAATTTAAAATGAATGATGAGGTCAGGGAGAAATTTGTAGTCTGTGGAAGTCAAGGTTGAAATGAATGAAAGGACTGTTTAACCAATTCTCCTCTACAGAAGTGAAGTGAGGACGTTCAGCTCTAGTCTTGAAAGAAGATGGAAGCTGTGGTGATAAATTGTTTACAAAATCTTTGTGGTAGAAGAACTAAAAGGGCAAGAAATATGGAGACAAATGGTAGTGAAAGGATGGATGAAAGTGTTTTGATATGGTTTGGTCGTGTGGGAAGAATGGAGGATAAGAGTCTGACAAGCAAAATAAAAGACAAAATCAGAGATATAAGGAAGAACGAGGAGAAGAGAACCTAGAAAAGACAGATAAATGGAATAACATAAATGCTGAAAACGAGAAAGTACTTGCAAGATCTCTCTCTCTCTCTCTCTCTCTCTCTCTCTCTCTCTCTCTCTCTCTCTCTCTCTCTCTAATTTCGTGTTTCCATGATAGATTTGTTATCTGGCTTACTATAATGTTCTTTTCGAAATTTATACTTTATTCTGTACGCACTTTTCTCCGTATGTATATATACAGTATATATATACACATATATACACATACATATATACATACATATATATACAGTATATACATACATACATATAATCTACGCTTTGTCACTACAAGCCTTAGACCCAAATGCAAGAATATGAAGTAACTTCTTGAGTTCAGGTAGCAGGATCGAATCCGCATCCAGAGTACCAGAATACTCACAACATATACGTATGTACGTATACACATATATACCCTGGGTATCCGAGTTCACATGTATATCTACAAACTTCTCGTCGATACCTTCTATCGATTTCTGCATTTCAAAAGATACGCAGAATCAGTCACACCCTGAAACTTACTTTGGTGGGTAATTAGATAATACATTTCCATCTGCTATTCATCCCAGACTTTATTCTTTA
>NC_089762.1:23167063-23183063 GCF_040412425.1 Macrobrachium rosenbergii
CCTTTTTTGTTTTTTTTTGATGGGCCCAGGGGTCCAATTCAGCTGAAGAAAGAATCTTCAAGGAGTCTTCAGGGATTCTTCGGTGAAGATTTTGGCGCCAATACGAAGACTATCATTTTCTCAAACTAGAGCATAGTCATTCATGTAATGATGGCCACCTCCGGCGATTCCGGAGGAAATCTTTGCTAAGGGGTCCTTTTTGTTTTTTTTTTTGGGGCCCAGGGGTCCAATTCAGCTGAAGAAAGAATCTTCAAGGAGTCTTCAGGGATTCTTCGGTGAAGATTTTGGCGCCAATACGAAGACTATCATTTTCTCAAACTAGAGCATAGTCATTCATGTAATGATGGCCACCTCCGGCGATTCCGGAGGAAATCTTTGCTAAGGGGTCCTTTTTTTTTTTTTTTGTGGGGCCCAGGGTCCAATTCAGCTGAAGAAAGAATCTTCAAAACCCAGAGTCTTCAGGGATTCTTCGGTGAGGATTTTGGCGCCAATACGAAGACTATCATTTTCTCAAACTAGAGCATAGTCATTCATGTAATGATGGCCACCTCCGGCGATTCCGGAGGAAATCTTTGCTAAGGGGTCCTTTTTTTTTTTTTTTGGGGCCCAGGGGTCCAATTCAGCTGAAGAAAGAATCTTCAAGGAGTCTTCAGGGATTCTTCGGTGAGGATTTTGGCGCCAATACGAAGACTATCATTTTCTCAAACTAGAGCATAGTCATTCATGTAATGATGGCCACCTCCGGCGATTCCGGAGGAAATCTTTGCTAAGGGGTCCTTTTTTTTTTTTTTTTTGGGGCCCAGGGGTCCAATTCAGCTGAAGAAAGAATCTTCAAGGAGTCTTCAGGGATTCTTCGGTGAAGATTTTGGCGCCAATACGAAGACTATCATTTTCTCAAACTAGAGCATAGTCATTCATGTAATGATGGCCACCTCCGGCGATTCCGGAGGAAATCTTTGGTAAGGGGTCCTTTTTTGTGTTTGTTTGTGGGGCCCAGGGGTCCAATTCAGCTGGGACCCTTGCGTGGTGAAGGTGGCATATTCTAAACCTGGGGTGTAAAAAAAAAAAAAAAAAAAAAAAAAAAGTCAGCCTCAAAAATAGAACTTTCAAAATTTTCGACCTAACTAACCCTTGTTAGTACAGTTCTATTAATTTTGGGGATGTAAAATTTTTTGGGCCAATATTTCCAGTTTATAAAAATCGATGAATGGAAATTCAGACTTGCATAATTCTAAAATGACTCTTAGCTACGGGGCCTCAAAGTCGATTTTTAGTTTATACAATAAAAATTCAGGCATCCAAAACTCAGCAAGGCCTGAACGTATTGATGTTTTGTATGAATTTTTTTAATAGAACGGATCAAAATAAAGGGGCTCTAATTGGAGCCTCATGTCCGTGGCAGGTTCCCTCTCGGCTATGGGACCTCAAAGTTGGTGTTTTTGTTAATTTTACATATGAACCTTGCAATTTCAAAATGACACCTGCATTACTTACAAGGTTACAGGAACCTTGAAACTGAAAAATGACACATGGAATACTACAACAGAGTGCCAATGATGAAAGGCTACCAGCTATATAAATGGTAGAAATTACCCTTGAAATTGAAAAATGACACCTGTTATACTGCTGAAGAAAGAGTCTTCAAGGAGTCTTCAGGGAATCTTGGGTGAGGATTTTGGAGCCAATACGAAGACTATCATTTTCTCAAACTAGAGCATAGTCATTCATGTAATGATGGCCACCTCCGGCGATTCCGGAGGAAATCTTTGCTAAGGGGTCCTTTTTTTGTATTTTTTTGTGGGGCCCAGGGTCCAATTCAGCTGAAGAAAGAATCTTCAAGGAGTCTTCAGGGATTCTTCGGTGAAGATTTTGGCGCCAATACGAAGACTATCATTTTCTCAAACTAGAGCATAGTCATTCATGTAATGATGGCCACCTCCGGCGATTCCGGACAAATCTTTGCTAAGGGGTCCTTTTTGTTTTTTTTTTTTTGTGGGCCCAGGGGTCCAATTCAGCTGGGAGCTGAAGAAAGAATCTTCAAAGGAGTCTTCAGGGATTCTTCGGTGAAGATTTTGGCGCCAATACGAAGACTATCATTTTCTCAAACTAGAGCATAGTCATTCATGTAATGATGGCCACCTCCGGCGATTCCGGAGGAAATCTTTGCTAAGGGTCCTTTTTGTTTTTTTTTGGGGGCCAAATTCAGGGTCCAATTCAGCTGAAGAAAGAATCTTCAAGGAGTCTTCAGGGATTCTTCGGTGAAGATTTTGGCGCCAATACGAAGACTATCATTTTCTCAAACTAGAGCATAGTCATTCATGTAATGATGGCCACCTCCGGCGATTCCGGAGGAAATCTTTGCTAAGGGGTCCTTTTTTGTTTTTTTGTGGGGCCCAGGGGTCCAATTCAGCTGAACTCTTGTTATACTGCTGAAAAGAATCTTCAAGGAGTCTTCAGGGATTCTTCGGTGAAGATTTTGGCGCCAATACGAAGACTATCATTTTCTCAAACTAGAGCATAGTCATTCATGTAATGATGGCCACCTCCGGCGATTCCGGAGGAAATCTTTGCTAAGGGTCCTTTTTTTTTTTTTTTTTGTGGGGCCCAGGGTCCAATTCAGCTGAAGAAAGAATCTTCAAAGGTCTTCAGGGATTCTTCGGTGAAGATTTTGGCGCCAATACGAAGACTATCATTTTCTCAAACTAGAGCATAGTCATTCATGTAATGATGGCCACCTCCGGCGATTCCGGAGAAATCTTTGCAAGGGGTCCAATTCAGCTGAAGAAAGAATCTTCAAAGGAGTCTTCAGGGATTCTTCGGTGAAGATTTTGGCGCCAATACGAAGACTATCATTTTCTCAAACTAGAGCATAGTCATTCATGTAATGATGGCCACCTCCGGCGATTCCGGAGGAAATCTTTGCTAAGGGGGTCCTTTTTTTTTTTTTTTTTGATGGGCCCAGGGTCCAATTCAGCTGAAGAAAGAATCTTCAAGGAGTCTTCAGGGATTCTTCGGTGAAGATTTTGGCGCCAATACGAAGACTATCATTTTCTCAAACTAGAGCATAGTCATTCATGTAATGATGGCCACCTCCGGCGATTCCGGAGGAAATCTTTGCTAAGGGGTCCTTTTTTTTTTTTTTTTGGGGCCCAGGGGTCCAATTCAGCTACTGCTGAAGAAAGAATCTTCAAAGGAGTCTTCAGGGATTCTTCAGTGAGGATTTTGGCGCCAATACGAAGACTATCATTTTCTCAAACTAGAGCATAGTCATTCATGTAATGATGGCCACCTCCGGCGATTCCGGAGGAAATCTTTGCTAAGGGTCCTTTTTTTTTTTTTTTTTGTGGGGCCCAGGGTCCAATTCAGCTGAAGAAAGAATCTTCAAGGAGTCTTCAGGGATTCTTCGGTGAGGATTTTTTACGAAGACTATCATTTTCTCAAACTAGAGCATAGTCATTCATGTAATGATGGCCACCTCCGGCGATTCCGGAGGAAATCTTTGCTAAGGGGTCCTTTTTTTTTTTTTTTTTTTGGGGGCCCAGGGGTCCAATTCAGCTGAAGAAAGAATCTTCAAGGAGTCTTCAGGGATTCTTCGGTGAAGATTTTGGCGCCAATACGAAGACTATCATTTTCTCAAACTAGAGCAGTCATTCATGTAATGATGGCCACCTCCGGCGATTCCGGAGGAAATCTTTGGTAAGGGGTTCTTTTTTGTGTTTGTTTGTGAGGCCCAGGGGTCCAATTCAGCTGGGACCCTTGCGTGGTGAAGGTGGCATATTCTAAACCTGGGGTGTAAAAAAAAAAAAAAAAAAAAAAAAAAAAAAAATTCAGCCTCAAAAAATAGAACTTTCAAAATTTTCGACCTAACTAACCCTTGTTAGTACAGTTCTATTAATTTTGGGGATGTAAAATTTTTTTTTTTATTTCCAGTTTATAAAAATCGATGAATGGAAATTCAGACTTGCATAATTCTAAAATGACTCTTAGCTACGGGGCCTCAAAGTCGATTTTTAGTTTATACAATAAAAATTCAGGCATCCAAAACTCAGCAAGGCCTGAACGTATTGATGTTTTGTATGAATTTTTTTAATAGAACGGATCAAAATAAAGGGGCTCTAATTGGAGCCTCATGTCCGTGGCAGGTTCCCTCTCGGCTATGGGACCTCAAAGTTGGTGTTTTTTGTTAATTTTACATATGAACCTTGCAATTTCAAAATGACACCTGCATTACTTACAAGGTTACAGGAACCTTGAAACTGAAAAATGACACATGGAATACTACAACAGAGTGCCAATGATGAAAGGCTACCAGCTATATAAATGGTAGAAATTACCCTTGAAATTGAAAAATGACACCTGTTATACTGCTGAAGAAAGAGTCTTCAAGGAGTCTTCAGGGAATCTTGGGTGAGGATTTTGGAGCCAATATCAAGACTATCATTTTCTCAAACTAGAGCATAGTCATTCATGTAATGATGGCCACCTCCGGCGATTCCGGAGGAAATCTTTGCTAAGGGGTCCCTTTTTGTTTTTTTTTTTTGGGGCCCAGGGGTCCAATTCAGCTGAAGAAAGAATCTTCAAGGAGTCTTCAGGGATTCTTCGGTGAAGATTTTGGCGCCAATACGAAGACTATCATTTTCTCAAACTAGAGCATAGTCATTCATGTAATGATGGCCACCTCCGGCGATTCCGGAGGAAATCTTTGCTAAGGGTCCTTTTTTTTTTTTTTTTTTGTGGGGCCCAGGGGTCCAATTCAGCTGAAGAAAGAATCTTCAAAGGAGTCTTCAGGGATTCTTCGGTGAAGATTTTGGCGCCAATACGAAGACTATCATTTTCTCAAACTAGAGCATAGTCATTCATGTAATGATGGCCACCTCCGGCGATTCCGGAGGAAATCTTTGCTAAGGGTCCTTTTTTTTTTTTTTGGGGCCCAGGGGTCCAATTCAGCTGAAGAAAGAATCTTCAAGGAGTCTTCAGGGATTCTTCGGTGAAGATTTTGGCGCCAATACGAAGACTATCATTTTCTCAAACTAGAGCATAGTCATTCATGTAATGATGGCCACCTCCGGCGATTCCGGAGGAAATCTTTGGTAAGGGGTCCTTTTTGTTTTTTTTTTTTTCCAATTCAGGGGCCCAGGGGTCCAATTCAGCTGAAGAAAGAATCTTCAAAAATGAGTCTTCAGGGATTCTTCGTGAAAGATTTTGGCGCCAATACGAAGACTATCATTTTCTCAAACTAGAGCATAGTCATTCATGTAATGATGGCCACCTCCGGCGATTCCGGAGGAAATCTTTGCTAAGGGGTCCTTTTTTTTTTTTTTTTTTTGCCCAGGGGTCCAATTCAGCTGAAGAAAGAATCTTCAAACAGGGTTCTTCGGTGAAAATTTTGGCGCCAATAAAAGACTATCATTTTCTCAAACTAGAGCATAGTCATTCATGTAATGATGGCCACCTCCGGCGATTCGGAGGAAATCTTTGCTAGGGGTCCTTTTTTTTTTTTTTTTGTGGGCCCAGGGTCCAATTCAGCTGAAGAAAGAATCTTCAAGGAGTCTTCAGGGATTCTTCGGTGAAGATTTTGGCGCCAATACGAAGACTATCATTTTCTCAAACTAGAGCATAGTCATTCATGTAATGATGGCCACCTCCGGCGATTCGGAGGAAATCTTTGTAAGGGTCCTTTTTTTTTTTTTTTTTTTTAAACCCAGGGGTCCAATTCAGCTGAAGAAAGAATCTTCAAAGAGTCTTCAGGGATTCTTCGGTGAAGATTTTGGCGCCAATACGAAGACTATCATTTTCTCAAACTAGAGCATAGTCATTCATGTAATGATGGCCACCTCCAAGCGATTCCGGAGGAAATCTTTGCTAAGGGTCCTTTTTTTTTTTTTTTTTGGGGGCCCAGGGGTCCAATTCAGCTGAAGAAAAAGAATCTTCAAGGAGTCTTCAGGGATTCTTTATTGAAGATTTTGGCGCCAATACGAAGACTATCATTTTCTCAAACTAGAGCATAGTCATTCATGTAATGATGGCCACAGCGATTCCGGAGGAAATCTTTGCTAAGGGTCCTTTTTGTTTTTTTTTTGTGGGGCCCAGGGGTCCAATTCAGCTGAAGAAAGAATCTTCAAGGAGTCTTCAGGGATTCTTCGGTGAAGATTTTGGCGCCAATACGAAGACTATCATTTTCTCAAACTAGAGCATAGTCATTCATGTAATGATGGCCACCTCCAGCGATTCGGAGGAAATCTTTGCTAAGGGGTCCTTTTTGTTTTTTTTGTTTTTGTGGGGCCCAGGGGTCCAATTCAGCTGAAGAAAGAATCTTCAAGGAGTCTTCAGGGATTCTTCGGTGAAGATTTTGGCGCCAATACGAAGACTATCATTTTCTCAAACTAGAGCATAGTCATTCATGTAATGATGGCCACCTCCGGCGATTCCGGAGGAAATCTTTGCTAAGGGGTCCTTTTTTGTTTTTTTTGGGGCTCAGGGGTCCAATTCAGCTGAAGAAAGAATCTTCAAGGAGTCTTCAAGGAGGGATTCTTCGGTGAAGATTTTGGCGCCAATACGAAGACTATCATTTTCTCAAACTAGAGCATAGTCATTCATGTAATGATGGCCACCTCCGGCGATTCGGAGGAAATCTTTGCTAAGGGTCCTTTTTTGTTTTTTTTTTTGTGGGGCCCAGGGGTCCAATTCAGCTGAAGAAAGAATCTTCAAGGAGTCTTCAGGGATTCTTCGGTGAAGATTTTGGCGCCAATACGAAGACTATCATTTTCTCAAACTAGAGCATAGTCATTCATGTAATGATGGCCACCTCCGGCGATTCCGGAGGAAATCTTTGCTAAGGGGTCCTTTTTTGTTTTTTTTTTGTGGGGCCCAGGGGTCCAATTCAGCTGGGACCCTTGCGTGGTGAAGGTGGCATATTCTAAACCTGGGGTGTAAAAAAAAAAAAAAAAAAAAAAAAAAAAAAGTCCAGCCTCAAAAAATAGAACTTTCAAAATTTTCGACCTAACTAACCCTTGTTAGTACAGTTCTATTAATTTTGGGGATGTAAAATTTTTTGGGCCAATATTTCCAGTTTATAAAAATCGATGAATGGAAATTCAGACTTGCATAATTCTAAAATGACTCTTAGCTACAGGGCCTCAAAGTCGATTTTTAGTTTATACAATAAAAATTCAGGCATCCAAAACTCAGCAAGGCCTGAACGTATTGATGTTTTGTATGAATTTTTTAATAGAACGGACCAAAATAAAGAGGCTCTAATTGCAGCCTCATGTCGGTGGCAGGTTCCCTCTCGGCTATGGGACCTCAAAGTTGATGTTTATTTTTAATTATACATATGAACATTGCAATTTCAAAATGACACCTGCATTACCTGCAAGACTACAGGAACCTTGAAACTGAAAAATGACACATGGAATACTACAACAGAGTGCCATTGATGAAAGGCTACCAGCTATATTAATGGTAGAAATTACCCTTGAAATTGAAAAATGACACCTGCTATACTGCTGAAGAAAGAGTCTTCAAGGAGTCTTCAGGGAATCTTGGGTGAGGATTTTGGAGCCAATACGAAGACTATCATTTTCTCAAACTAGAGCATAGTCATTCATGTAATGATGGCCACCTCCGGCGATTCCGGAGGAAATCTTTGCTAAGGGGTCCTTTTTTTTTTTTTTTTTTTGTGGGGCCCAGGGGTCCAATTCAGCTGAAGAAAGAATCTTCAAGGAGTCTTCAGGGATTCTTCGGTGAAGATTTTGGCGCCAATACGAAGACTATCATTTTCTCAAACTAGAGCATAGTCATTCATGTAATGATGGCCACCTCCGGCGATTCCGGAGGAAATCTTTGCTAAGGGGTCCTTTTTGTTTTTTTTTGGGGCCCAGGGGTCCAATTCAGCTGAAGAAAGAAAGAATCTTCAAAGGAGTCTTCAGGGATTCTTCGGTGAAGATTTTGGCGCCAATACGAAGACTATCATTTTCTCAAACTAGAGCATAGTCATTCATGTAATGATGGCCACCTCCGGCGATTCCGGAGGAAATCTTTGCTAAGGGGTCCTTTTTTTTTTTTTTTTTTGGGGCCCAGGGGTCCAATTCAGCTGAAGAAAGAATCTTCAAGGAGTCTTCAGGGATTCTTCGGTGAAGATTTTGGCGCCAATACGAAGACTATCATTTTCTCAAACTAGAGCATAGTCATTCATGTAATGATGGCCACCTCCGGCGATTCCGGAGGAAATCTTTGCTAAAGGGTCCTTTTTTTTTTTTTTTTTGTGGGGCCCAGGGGTCCAATTCAGCTGAAGAAAGAATCTTCAAGGAGTCTTCAGGGATTCTTCGGTGAAGATTTTGGCGCCAATACGAAGACTATCATTTTCTCAAACTAGAGCATAGTCATTCATGTAATGATGGCCACCTCCAAAGCGATTCGGAGGAAATCTTTGTAAAGGGTCCTTTTTGTTTTTTTTTTAATTTGCCCAGGGGCCAATTCAGGGGACCAATTCAGCTGAAGAAAGAATCTTCAAAGGAGTCTTCAGGGATTCTTCGGTGAAGATTTTGGCGCCAATACGAAGACTATCATTTTCTCAAACTAGAGCATAGTCATTCATGTAATGATGGCCACCTCCGGCGATTCGGAGGAAATCTTTGCTAAGGGGTCCTTTTTTTTTTTTTTTTTTTTTATGGGGCCCAGGGGTCCAATTCAGCTGAAGAAAGAATCTTCATCGAGTCTTCAGGGATTCTTCGGTGAAGATTTTGGCGCCAATACGAAGACTATCATTTTCTCAAACTAGAGCATAGTCATTCATGTAATGATGGCCACCTCCGGCGATTCCGGAGGAAATCTTTGCTAAGGGGTCCTTTTTGTTTTTTTTGTTGGGGCCCAGGGGTCCAATTCAGCTGAAGCTGAAGAAAGAATCTTCAAGGAGTCTTCAGGGATTCTTCGTGAAGATTTTGGCGCCAATACGAAGACTATCATTTTCTCAAACTAGAGCATAGTCATTCATGTAATGATGGCCACCTCCGGCGATTCCGGAGGAAATCTTTGCTAAGGGGTCCTTTTTGTTTTTTTTTTTTTTTGTGGGGCCCAGGGGTCCAATTCAGCTGAAGAAAGAATCTTCAAGGAGTCTTCAGGGATTCTTCGGTGAGGATTTTGGCGCCAATACAAAGACTATCATTTTCTCAAACTAGAGCATAGTCATTCATGTAATGATGGCCACCTCCGGCGATTCCGGAGGAAATCTTTGCTAAGGGGTCCTTTTTTTTTTTTTTTTTGTGGGGCCCAGGGGTCCAATTCAGCTGAAGAAAGAATCTTCAAGGAGTCTTCAGGGATTCTTCGGTGAAGATTTTTGGCGCCAATACGAAGACTATCATTTTCTCAAACTAGAGCATAGTCATTCATGTAATGATGGCCACCTCCGGCGATTCCGGAGAAATCTTTGCTAAGGGGTCCTTTTTTTTTTTTTTTTTTGGGGGCCCAGGGGTCCAATTCAGCTGAAGAAAGAATCTTCAAGGAGTCTTCAGGGATTCTTCGGTGAAGATTTTGGCGCCAATACGAAGACTATCATTTTCTCAAACTAGAGCATAGTCATTCATGTAATGATGGCCACCTCCGGCGATTCGGAGGAAATCTTTGCTAAGGGTCCTTTTTGTGTTTTTTTTTGTTTCAGGGTCCAATTCAGCTGGGACCCTTGCGTGGTGAAGGTGGCATATTCTAAACCTGGGGTGTAAAAAAAAAAAAAAAAAAAAAAAAAAAAAAAAAAAAAAAAAAAGTCCAGCCTCAAAAATAGAACTTTCAAAATTTTCGACCTAACTAACCCTTGTTAGTACAGTTCTATTAATTTTGGGGATGTAAAATTTTTGGGCCAATATTTCCAGTTTCCAAAAATCGATGAATGGAAATTCAGACTTGCATAATTCTAAAATGACTCTTAGCTACGGGGCCTCAAAGTCGATTTTTAGTTTATACAATAAAAATTCAGGCATCCAAAACTCAGCAAGGCCTGAACGTATTGATGTTTTGTATGAATTTTTTTAATAGAACGGATCAAAATAAAGGGGCTCTAATTGGAGCCTCATGTCCGTGGCAGGTTCCTCTCGGCTATGGGACCTCAAAGTTGGTGTTTTTGTTAATTTTACATATGAACCTTGCAATTTCAAAATGACACCTGCATTACTTACAAGGTTACAGGAACCTTGAAACTGAAAAATGACACATGGAATACTACAACAGAGTGCCAATGATGAAAGGCTACCAGCTATATAAATGGTAGAAATTACCCTTGAAATTGAAAAATGACACCTGTTATACTGCTGAAGAAAGAGTCTTCAAGGAGTCTTCAAGGAATCTTGGGTGAGGATTTTGGAGCCAATACGAAGACTATCATTTTCTCAAACTAGAGCATAGTCATTCATGTAATGATGGCCACCTCCGGCGATTCCGGAGGAAATCTTTGCTAAGGGGTCCTTTTTTTTTTTTTTTTTTTGTGGGGCCCAGGGGTCCAATTCAGCTGAAGAAAGAATCTTCAAGGAGTCTTCAGGGATTCTTCGGTGAAGATTTTGGCGCCAATACGAAGACTATCATTTTCTCAAACTAGAGCATAGTCATTCATGTAATGATGGCCACCTCCGGCGATTCCGGAGGAAATCTTTGCTAAGGGGTCCTTTTTGTTTTTTTTTTTTGGGCCAGGGTCCAATTCAGCCAGGACCCTTTCATACTGCTGAAGAAAGAATCTTCAAGGAGTCTTCAGGGATTCTTCAGTGAGGATTTTGGCGCCAATACGAAGACTATCATTTTCTCAAACTAGAGCATAGTCATTCATGTAATGATGGCCACCTCCGGCGATTCCGGAGGAAATCTTTGCTAAGGGTCCTTTTTTTTTTTTTTTTTTTTTTTTTTGGGGCCAGGGGTCCAATTCAGCTGAAGAAAGAATCTTCAAAGGAGTCTTCAGGGATTCTTCGGTGAAGATTTTGGCGCCAATACGAAGACTATCATTTTCTCAAACTAGAGCATAGTCATTCATGTAATGATGGCCACCTCCGGCGATTCCGGAGGAAATCTTTGCTAAGGGGTCCTTTTTTTTTTTTTTTTTTTTTGGGGCCCAGGGGTCCAATTCAGCTGAAGAAAGAATCTTCAAAGGAGTCTTCAGGGATTCTTCGGTGAAGATTTTGGCGCCAATACGAAGACTATCATTTTCTCAAACTAGAGCATAGTCATTCATGTAATGATGGCCACCTCCGGCGATTCCGGAGGAAATCTTTGCTAAGGGGTCCTTTTTTTTTTTTTTTTTTCCAATTCCAGGGGACCAATTCAGCTGAAGAAAGAATCTTCAAAGGAGTCTTCAGGGATTCTTCGGTGAAGATTTTGGCGCCAATACGAAGACTATCATTTTCTCAAACTAGAGCATAGTCATTCATGTAATGATGGCCACCTCCGGCGATTCCGGAGGAAATCTTTGCTAAGGGGTCCTTTTTTTTTTTTTTTTGGGGGCCCAGGGGTCCAATTCAGCTGAAGAAAGAATCTTCAAAGGAGTCTTCAGGGATTCTTCGGTGAAGATTTTGGCGCCAATACAAAGACTATCATTTTCTCAAACTAGAGCATAGTCATTCATGTAATGATGGCCACCTCCGGCGATTCCGGAGGAAATCTTTGCTAAGGGGTCCTTTTTTTTTTTTTTTTTTTGTGGGGCCCAGGGGTCCAATTCAGCTGAAGAAAGAATCTTCAAAAGGAGTCTTCAGGGATTCTTCGGTGAAGATTTTGGCGCCAATACGAAGACTATCATTTTCTCAAACTAGAGCATAGTCATTCATGTAATGATGGCCACCTCCGGCGATTCCGGAGGAAATCTTTGCTAAGGGGTCCTTTTTTTTTTTTTTTTTTTTTGTGGGGCCCAGGGGTCCAATTCAGCTGAAGAAAGAATCTTCAAGGAGTCTTCAGGGATTCTTCGGTGAAGATTTTGGCGCCAATACGAAGACTATCATTTTCTCAAACTAGAGCATAGTCATTCATGTAATGATGGCCACCTCCGGCGATTCCGGAGGAAATCTTTGCTAAGGGGTCCTTTTTTTTTTTTTTTTGTGGGGCCCAGGGGTCCAATTCAGCAGGGACCCTTGCGTGGTGAAGGTGGCATATTCTAAACCTGGGGTGTAAAAAAAAAAAAAAAAAAAAGTCCACCCTCAAAAAATAGAACTTTCAAAATTTTCGACCTAACTAACCCTTGTTAGTACAGTTCTATAAATTTTGGGGATGTAAAATTTCTTGGGCCAATAATTCCAGTTTCCAAAAATCGATGAATGGAAATTCAGACTTGCATAATTCTAAAATGACTCTTAGCTACAGGACCTCAAAGTCGATTTTTTAGTTTATACAATAAAAATTCATGCATCCAAAACTCAGCAAGGCCTCAACGTATTGATGTTTTGTATGAATTTTTTTAATACAACGGATCAAAATAAAGGGGCTCTAATTGGAGCCTCATGTCCGTGGCAGGTTCCCTCTCGGCTATGGGACCTCAAAGTTGGTGTTTTTTGTTAATTTTACATATGAACCTTGCAATTTCAAAATGACACCTGCATTACTTACAAGGTTACAGGAACCTTGAAACTGAAAAATGACACATGGAATACTACAACAGAGTGCCAATGATGAAAGGCTACCAGCTATATAAATGGTAGAAATTACCCTTGAAATTGAAAAATGACACCTGTTATACTGCTGAAGAAAGAGTCTTCAAAGGAGTCTTCAGGGAATCTTGGGTGAGGATTTTGGAGCCAATACGAAGACTATCATTTTCTCAAACTAGAGCATAGTCATTCATGTAATGATGGCCACCTCTTGCGATTCCGGAGGAAATCTTTGCTAAGGGGTCCTTTTTGTTTTTTTTTTTGTGGGGCCCAGGGTCAATTCAGCTGAAGAAAGAATCTTCAAAGGAGTCTTCAGGGATTCTTCGGTGAAGATTTTGGCGCCAATACGAAGACTATCATTTTCTCAAACTAGAGCATAGTCATTCATGTAATGATGGCCACCTCCGGCGATTCCGGAGGAAATCTTTGCTAAGGGGTCCTTTTTGTTTTTTTTTTGTGGGGCCCAGGGTCCAATTCAGCTGAAGAAAAAGAATCTTCAAGGAGTCTTCAGGGATTCTTCGGTGAAGATTTTGGCGCCAATACGAAGACTATCATTTTCTCAAACTAGAGCATAGTCATTCATGTAATGATGGCCACCTCCGGCGATTCCGGAGGAAATCTTTGCTAAGGGGTCCTTTTTTTTTTTTTTTTTTTGGGGGCCCAGGGGTCCAATTCAGCTGAAGAAAGAATCTTCAAGGAGTCTTCAGGGATTCTTCGGTGAAGATTTTGGCGCCAATACGAAGACTATCATTTTCTCAAACTAGAGCATAGTCATTCATGTAATGATGGCCACCTCCGGCGATTCCGGAGGAAATCTTTGCTAAGGGGTCCTTTTTTTTTTTTTTTTTTTTGGGCCCAGGGGTCCAATTCAGCTGAAGAAAGAATCTTCAAGGAGTCTTCAGGGATTCTTCGGTGAAGATTTTGGCGCCAATACGAAGACTATCATTTTCTCAAACTAGAGCATAGTCATTCATGTAATGATGGCCACCTCCGGCGATTCCGGAGGAAATCTTTGGTAAGGGTCCTTTTTTTTTTTTTTTTTGGCCCAGGGGTCCAATTCAGCTGAAGAAAGAATCTTCAAAGGAGTCTTCAGGGATTCTTCGGTGAAGATTTTGGCGCCAATACGAAGACTATCATTTTCTCAAACTAGAGCATAGTCATTCATGTAATGATGGCCACCTCCGGCGATTCCGGAGGAAATCTTTGCTAAGGGGTCCTTTTTTTTTTTTTTTTTTTGGGGGCCCAGGGGTCCAATTCAGCTGAAGAAAGAATCTTCAAGGGTCTTCAGGGATTCTTCAGTGAAGATTTTGGCGCCAATACGAAGACTATCATTTTCTCAAACTAGAGCATAGTCATTCATGTAATGATGGCCACCTCCGGCGATTCTTCTTTGCTAAGGGTCCTTTTTGTTTTTTTTTTTTGGGGGCCCAGGGGTCCAATTCAGCTGAAGAAAAAGAATCTTCAAGGAGTCTTCAGGGATTCTTCGGTGAAGATTTTGGCGCCAATACGAAGACTATCATTTTCTCAAACTAGAGCATAGTCATTCATGTAATGATGGCCACCTCCGGCGATTCGGAGGAAATCTTTGCTAAGGGTCCTTTTTGTTTTTTTTTTTGGGGGCCCAGGGGTCCAATTCAGCTGAAGAAAGAATCTTCAAGGAGTCTTCAGGGATTCTTCGGTGAAGATTTTGGCGCCAATACGAAGACTATCATTTTCTCAAACTAGAGCATAGTCATTCATGTAATGATGGCCACCTCCGGCGATTCCGGAGGAAATCTTTGCTAAGGGGTCCTTTTTTTTTTTTTTTTTTTTTTTGGGGCCCAGGGGTCCAATTCAGCCGGGACCCTTGTTATACTGCTGAAGAAAGAATCTTCAAGGAGTCTTCAGGGATTCTTCGGTGAGGATTTTGGCGCCAATACGAAGACTATCATTTTCTCAAACTAGAGCATAGTCATTCATGTAATGATGGCCACCTCCGGCGATTCGGAGGAAATCTTTGCTAAGGGGTCCTTTTTTTTTTTTTTTTTGGGGGCCCAGGGGTCCAATTCAGCTGAAGAAAGAATCTTCAAGGAGTCTTCAGGGATTCTTCGGTGAAGATTTTGGCGCCAATACGAAGACTATCATTTTCTCAAACTAGAGCATAGTCATTCATGTAATGATGGCCACCTCCGGCGATTCCGGAGGAAATCTTTGGTAAGGGGTCCTTTTTGTGTTTGTTTGTGGGGCCCAGGGGTCCAATTCAGCTGGGACCCTTGCGTGGTGAAGGTGGCATATTCTAAACCTGGGGTG
Organism: Macrobrachium rosenbergii; assembly: GCF_040412425.1. Taxonomy (NCBI): domain Eukaryota; kingdom Metazoa; phylum Arthropoda; class Malacostraca; order Decapoda; family Palaemonidae; genus Macrobrachium; species Macrobrachium rosenbergii. The sequence continues at coordinate 23,181,961 of NC_089762.1, forward strand.
TAAAAAAAAAAAAAAAAAAAAAAAAAAGTCCAGCCTCAAAAAATAGAACTTTCAAAATTTTCGACCTAACTAACCCTTGTTAGTACAGTTCTATTAATTTTGGGGATGTAAAATTTTTTGGGCCAATATTTCCAGTTTCAAAAATCGATGAATGGAAATTCAGACTTGCATAATTCTAAAATGACTCTTAGCTACGGGGCCTCAAAGTCGATTTTTTTAGTTTATACAATAAAAATTCAGGCATCCAAAACTCAGCAAGGCCTGAACGTATTGATGTTTTGTATGAATTTTTTTAATAGAACGGATCAAAATAAAGGGCTCTAATTGGAGCCTCATGTCCATGGCAGGTTCCCTCTCGGTTATGGGACCTCAAAGTTGGTGTTTTTGTTAATTTTACATATGAACCTTGCAATTTCAAAATGACACCTGCATTACTTAAAAGGTTACAGGAACCTTGAAACTGAAAAATGACACATGGAATACTACAACAGAGTGCCAATGATGAAAGGCTACCAGCTATATAAATGGTAGAAATTACCCTTGAAATTGAAAAATGACACCTGTTATACTGCTGAAGAAAGAGTCTTCAAGGAGTCTTCAGGGAATCTTGGGTGAGGATTTTGGAGCCAATACGAAGACTATCATTTTCTCAAACTAGAGCATAGTCATTCATGTAATGATGGCCACCTCCGGCGATTCCGGAGGAAATCTTTGCTAAGGGGTCCTTTTTTTTTTTTTTTTTTTGGGGCCCAGGGGTCCAATTCAGCTGAAGAAAGAATCTTCAAGGAGTCTTCAGGGATTCTTCGGTGAAGATTTTGGCGCCAATACGAAGACTATCATTTTCTCAAACTAGAGCATAGTCATTCATGTAATGATGGCCACCTCCGGCGATTCCGGAGGAAATCTTTGCTAAGGGGTCCTTTTTGTTTTTTTTTTTTGCCCAGGGTCCAATTCAGCCAGGACCCTTGTTAACTGCTGAAGAAAGAATCTTCAAAGAGTCTTCAGGGATTCTTCAGGTGAAGATTTTGGCGCCAATACGAAGACTATCATTTTCTCAAACTAGAGCATAGTCATTCATGTAATGATGGCCACCTCCGCGATTC
>NC_089762.1:23183563-23242890 GCF_040412425.1 Macrobrachium rosenbergii
AAGAATCCCTGAAGACTCCTTGAAGATTCCTTTTTCAGCTGAATTGGAGCGCTGGGCCCCACAAAAAAAAAAAAAACAAAAAAGGACCCCTTAGCAAAGATTTCCTCCGGAATCGCCGGAGGTGGCCATCATTACATGAATGACTATGCTCTAGTTTGAGAAAATGATAGTCTTCGTATTGGCGCCAAAATCCTCACCGAAGAATCCCTGAAGATTCCTTGAAGATTCTTTCTTCAGCAGTATAACAAGGGTCCCGGCTGAATTGGACCCCTGGGCCCCAAAAAAAAAAAAAAAGGACCCCTTAGCAAAGATTTCCTCCGGAATCGCCGGAGGTGGCCATCATTACATGAATGACTATGCTCTAGTTTGAGAAAATGATAGTCTTCGTATTGGCGCCAAAATCTTCACCGAAGAATCCCTGAAGACTCCTTGAAGATTCTTTCTTCAGCTGAATTGGACCCCTGGGCCCCACAAAAAAAAAAAAAAAAAGGACCCCTTAGCAAAGATTTCCTCCGGAATCGCCGGAGGTGGCCATCATTACATGAATGACTATGCTCTAGTTTGAGAAAATGATAGTCTTCGTATTGGCTCCAAAATCCTCACCCAAGATTCCCTGAAGACTCCTTGAAGACTCTTTCTTCAGCAGTATAACAGGTGTCATTTTTCAATTTCAAGGGTAATTTCTACCATTTATATAGCTGGTAGCCTTTCATCATTGGCACTCTGTTGCAGTATTCCATGTGTCATTTTTCAGTTTCAAGGTTCCTGTAACCTTGTAAGTAATGCAGGTGTCATTTTGAAATTGCAAGGTTCATATGTAAAATTAACAAAAAACACCAACTTTGAGGTCCCATAACCGAGAGGGAACCTGCCACGGACGTGAGGCTCCAATTAGAGTCCCTTTATTTTGATCCGTTCTATTAAAAAAATTCATACAAAACATCAATACTTTCAGGCCTTACTGATTTTTGGATGCCTGAATTTTTATTGTATAAACTAAAAAATCGACTTTGAGGCCCCATAGCTAGAGTCATTTTAGAATTATGCAAGTCTGAATTTCCATTCATCGATTTTTGAAACTGGAAATATTGGCCCAAAAATTTTACATCCCCAAAATTAATAGAACTGTACTAACAAGGGTTAGTTAGGTCGAAAATTTTGAAAGTTCTATTTTTTGAGGCTGACTTTTTTTTTTTTTTTTTTTTTTTTTTACACCCCAGGTTTAGAATATGCCACCTTCACCACGCAAGGGTCCCGGCTGAATTGGACCCCTGGGCCCTACAAAACAAACCCAAAAAAGGACCCTTACAAAGATTTCCTCCGGAATCGCCGGAGGTGGCCATCATTACATGAATGACTATGCTCTAGTTTGAGAAAATGATAGTCTTCGTATTGGCGCCAAAATCTTCACCGAAGAATCCCTGAAGACTCCTTGAAGATTCTTTTTCAGCTGAATTGGACCACTGGGCCCCACAAAAAAAAAAAAAGGACCCTTTAGCAAAGATTTCCTCCGAATCGCTGGAGGTGGCCATCATTACATGAATGACTATGCTCTAGTTTGAGAAAATGATAGTCTTCGTATTGGCGCCAAAATCTTCACTGAAGAATCCCTGAAGACTCTCCTTGAAGATTCTTTTTTCAGCTGAATTGAGCGCTGGACCCTGTTTAAAAAAAAAACAAAAAGGACCCTTACAAAGATTTCTCCGGAATCTGGAGGTGGCCATCATTATGAATGACTATGCTCTAGTTTGAGAAAATGATAGTCTGAATTGGACTTCACCGAAGAATCCTGAAGACTCCTTTGAAGATTCCCAGCTGAATTGGAGGTTGGGCCCCTAGGAAAAAAACAAAAAGGACCCTTAGAAAGATTTCCTCCGGAATCGCCGGAGGTGGCCATCATTACATGAATGACTATGCTCTAGTTTGAGAAAATGATAGTCTTCGTATTGGCGCCAAAATCTTCACCGAAGAATCCCTGAAGACTCCTTTGAAGATTCTTTCTTCAGCTGAATTGGACCCTGGGCCCCACAAAAAAAAAAAAAGGACCCCTTAGCAAAGATTTCCTCCGGAATCGCCGGAGGTGGCCATCATTACATGAATGACTATGCTCTAGTTTGAGAAAATGATAGTCTTCGTGTTGGCTCCAAAATCCTCACCCAAGATTCCTGAAGACTCTTTGAAGACTCTTTCTTCAGCAGTATAACAGGTGTCATTTTTCAATTTCAAGGGTAATTTCTACCATTTATATAGCTGGTAGCCTTTCATCATTGGCACTCTGTTGTAGTATTCCATGTGTCATTTTTCAGTTTCAAGGTTCCTGTAACCTTGTAAGTAATGCAGGTGTCATTTTGAAATTCTAAGGTTCATATGTAAAATTAACAAGAAACACCAACTTTGAGGTCCCATAGCCGAGAGGAAACCTGCCACGGACATGAGGCTCCAATTAGAGCCCCTTTATTTTGATCCGTTCTATTAAAAAAATTCATACAAAACATCAATACGTTCAGGCCTTGCTGAGTTTTGGATGCCTGAATTTTTATTGTATAAACTAAAAAATCGACTTTGAGGCCCCGTAGCTAAGAGTCATTTTAGAATTATGCAAGTCTGAATTTCCATTCATCGATTTTTGGAAACTGGAAATATTGGCCCAAAAAATTTTACATCCCCAAAATTAATAGAACTGTACTAACAAGGGTTAGTTAGGTCGAAAATTTTGAAAGTTCTATTTTTTGAGGCTGGACTTTTTTTTTTTTTTTTTACACCCCAGGTTTAGAATATGCCACCTTCACCACGCAAGGGTCCCGGCTGAATTGGACCCTGGGCCCCAAAAAAAAACAAAAAGGGACCCCATTAAAGATTTCCTCCGAATCGCCGGAGGTGGCCATCATTACATGAATGACTATGCTCTAGTTTGAGAAAATGATAGTCTTCGTATTGGCGCCAAAATCTTCACCGAAGAATCCCTGAAGACTCTTTGAAGATTCTTTCTTCAGCTGAATTGGACCCTGGGCCCTACAAAAAAAAAAAGGACCCTTAGCAAAGATTTCCTCCGGAATCGCCGGAGGTGGCCATCATTACATGAATGACTATGCTCTAGTTTGAGAAAATGATAGTCTTCGTATTGGCGCCAAAATCTTCACCGAAGAATCCCTGAAGACTCCTTGAAGATTCTTTCTTCAGCTGAATTGGAGCCCTGGGCCCCACAAAAAAAAAAAAAAAAAGGACCCCTTAGCAAAGATTTCCTCCAGAATCGCCGGAGGTGGCCATCATTACATGAATGACTATGCTCTAGTTTGAGAAAATGATAGTCTTCATATTGGCGCCAAAATCTTCACCGAAGAATCCCTGAAGACTCCTTGAAGATTCTTTCTTCAGCAGAATAACAAGGGTCCTGGCTGAATTGGACCCCTGGGCCCCACAAAAAAAAAAAAAAAAAAAAGGACCCTTAGCAAAGATTTCCTCCGAATCGCCGGAGGTGGCCATCATTACATGAATGACTATGCTCTAGTTTGAGAAATGATAGTCTTCGTATTGGCGCCAAAATCTTCACCGAAGAATCCCTGAAGACTCCTTTGAAGATTCTTTCTTCAGCTGAATTGGACCCTGGGCCCCTGGGCCCCAAAAAAAAAAAAAAAAGGACCCCTTAGCAAAGATTTCCTCCGGAATCGCCGGAGGTGGCCATCATTACATGAATGACTATGCTCTAGTTTGAGAAAATGATAGTCTTCGTATTGGCTCCAAAATCTTCACCCAAGATTCCCTGAAGACTCCTTGAAGACTCTTTCTTCAGCAGTATAACAGGTGTCATTTTTCAATTTCAAGGGTAATTTCTACCATTTATATAGCTGGTAGCCTTTCATCATTGGCACTCTGTTGTAGTATTCCATATGTCATTTTTCAGTTTCAAGGTTCCTGTAACCTTGTAAGTAATGCAGTTGTCATTTTGAAATTGCAAGGATCATATGTAAAATTAACAAAAACACCAACTTTGAGGTCCCATAGCCGAGAGGAACCTGCCACGGACATGAGGCTCCAATTAGAGCCCCTTTATTTTGATCCGTTCTATTAAAAAATTCATACAAAAACATCAATACGTTCAGGCCTTGCTGAGTTTTGGATGCCTGAATTTTTATTGTATAAACTAAAAATCGACTTTGAGGCCCCGTAGCTAAGAGTCATTTTAGAATTATGCAAGTCTGAATTTCCATTCATCGATTTTTGGAAACTGGAAATATTGGCCCAAAAAATTTTACATCCCCAAAATTAATAGAACTGTACTAACAAGGGTTAGTTAGGTCGAAAATTTTGAAAGTTCTATTTTTGAGGCTGGACTTTTTTTTTTTTTTTTTTTTTTTTTTTTACCCAGGTTTAGAATATGCCACCTTCACCACGCAAGGGTCCCGGCTGAATTGGACCCTGGGCCCCACAAAAAAACCCAAAAAGGACCCCTTACAAAGATTTCCTCCGAATCGCCGGAGGTGGCCATCATTACATGAATGACTATGCTCTAGTTTGAGAAAATGATAGTCTTCGTATTGGCGCCAAAATCTTCACCGAAGAATCCCTGAAGACTCCTTGAAGATTCTTTCTTCAGCTGAATTGGACCCCTGGGCCCCACAAAAAAAATAAAAAAAGGACCCCTTAGTAAAGATTTCTTCCGGAATCGCCGGAGGTGGCCATCATTACATGAATGACTATGCTCTAGTTTGAGAAAATGATAGTCTTCATTGGCGCCAAAATCCTTCCGAAGAATCCCTGAAGACTCCTTTGAAGATTCTTTTCTTCAGCAGTATAACAAGGGTCCCTGAATTGGACCCTCAAAAAAAAAAACAAAAAGGACCCCTTATATAAAGATTTCCTCCGAATCATCATTGGCCATCATTACATGAATGACTATGCTCTAGTTTGAGAAAATGATAGTCTTCGTATTGGCGCCAAAATCTTCACCGAAGATTTTTGAAGACTCTTTTGAAGATTCTTTCTTTAACAGCTGAATTGGACCCCTGGGAACCCCACAAAAACAACAAAACAAAAAGGACCTTAGTTTTGATTTCTCCGAATTAAAGGTGGCCATCATTACATGAATGACTATGCTCTAGTTTGAGAAAATGATAGTCTTCATATTGGCTCCAAAATTAAAAATCGACTTTGAAGAATCCCTGAAGACTCTTGAAGACTCATTTTAGAATTATAACAGTTGAATTTCTTCATCGATTTTTGGAAACTGGTAGCCTTTCATATTGGCAAAAAAAAGGACCTTGTTATTAATTTCAAACTGTAAATAACAAGGGTTAGTGAAATTGAAAATTTTGAAAAAACACCAACTCCCTTTTTGACTGGAGGAATCTCCATTTAGACTCCTTTAAGATTCTTTAAAAAAGGTTCAGCAAAATATCAATTGTTCAGGCCTTGCTGAGTTTTGGATGCCTGAATTTTTATTGTATAAACAAAAAATCAAAAGGACCCTTAGCTAAAGTCATTTTAGAATTATGCAAGTCTGAATTTCATTTTTGGAAACTGGAAATATTGGCCATCATTTACAAAATTAATGACTATGCTCTAGTTTGAGAAAATGATAGTCTTCTATTTTGAGGCTGGACAAAATCTTCACCCCAGAATTACAAAGACCTTTAAGATTCAAGGGTCTTCAGCTGAATTGGACCCTGGGCCCCACAAAAAAACAAAAAAGGACCCTTACCAAAGATTTCCTCCGGAATCGCCGGAGGTGGCCATCATTACATGAATGACTATGCTCTAGTTTGAGAAAATGATAGTCTTCGTATTTGGCGCCAAAATCTTCACTGAAGAATCCTGAAGACTCCTTGAAGATTCTTTTTCAGCTGAATTGGAGTTGGGCCCCACAAAAAAAACAAAAAAAGGACCCCTTAGCAAAGATTTCCTCCAGAATCGCCGGAGGTGGCCATCATTACATGAATGACTATGCTCTAGTTTGAGAAAATGATAGTCTTCGTATTGGCGCCAAAAAAAACCGAAGAATCCCTGAAGACTCCTTGAAGATTCTTTCTTCAGCAGTATAACAAGGGTCCCGGCTGAATTGGACCCCTGGGCCCCAAAAAAAAACAAAAAGGACCCTTTAGCAAAGATTTCCTCCGAATCGCCGGAGGTGGCCATCATTACATGAATGACTATGCTCTAGTTTGAGAAAATGATAGTCTTCGTATTGGCGCCAAAATCTTCACCGAAGAATCCCTGAAGACTCCTTTGAAGATTCTTTCTTCAGCTGAATTGGACCCCTGGGCCCCACAAAAAAAAAACAAAAAAAAAGACCCTTAGCAAAGATTTCCTCCGGAATCGCCGGAGGTGGCCATCATTACATGAATGACTATGCTCTAGTTTGAGAAAATGATAGTCTTCATGTATTGGCTCAAAATCCTCACCCAAGATTCCCTGAAGACTCCTTGAAGACTCTTTCTTCAGCAGTATAACAGGTGTCATTTTTCAATTTCAAGGGTAATTTCTACCATTTATATAGCTGGTAGCCTTTCATCATTGGCACTCTGTTGTAGTATTCCATGTGTCATTTTTCAGTTTCAAGGTTCCTGTAACCTTGTAAGTAATGCAGGTGTCATTTTGAAATTGCAAGGATCATATGTAAAATTAACAAAAAACACCAACTTTGAGGTCCCATAGCCGAGAGGGAACCTGCCACGGACATGAGGCTCCAATTAGAGCCCCTTTATTTTGATCCGTTCTATTAAAAAATTCATACAAAACATCAATACGTTCAGGCCTTGCTGAGTTTTGGATGCCTGAATTTTTATTGTATAAACTAAAAAATCGACTTTGAGGCCCCGTAGCTAAGAGTCATTTTAGAATTATGCAAGTCTGAATTTCCATTCATCGATTTTTGGAAACTGGAAATATTGGCCCAAAAAATTTTATATCCCCAAAATTAATAGAACTGTACTAACAAGGGTTAGTTAGGTCGAAAATTTTGAAAGTTCTATTTTTTGAGGCTGGACTTTTTTTTTTTTTTTTTTTTTTTTTTTTTTTTACACCCCAGGTTTAGAATATGCCACCTTCACCACGCAAGGGTCCTGGCTGAATTGGACCCCTGGGCCCCACAAACAAACCCAAAAAAGGACCCCTTACCAAAGATTTCCTCCATATCGCCGGAGGTGGCCATCATTACATGAATGACTATGCTCTAGTTTGAGAAAATGATAGTCTTCGTATTGGCGCCAAAATCTTCACCGAAGAATCCCTCAAGACTCCTTGAAGATTCTTTCTTCAGCTGAATTGGACCCTGGGCCCCACAAAAAAAAAAAAAAAAAAAAAAGGACCCTTTAGCAAAGATTTCCTCCGAATCGCCGGAGGTGGCCATCATTACATGAATGACTATGCTCTAGTTTGAGAAAATGATAGTCTTCGTATTGGCGCCAAAATCTTCACCGAAGAATCCCTGAAGACTCCTTGAAGATTTCTTCAGCTTCATAACTCCCGGCTGAATTGGACCCCTGGGCCCTACAAAAAAAAAAAAAGGACCCCTTAGCAAAGATTTCTCCGGAATCGCCGGAGGTGGCCATCATTACATGAATGACTATGCTCTAGTTTGAGAAAATGATAGTCTTCGTATTGGCGCCAAAATCTTCACCGAAGAATCCCTGAAGACTCCTTTGAAGATTCTTTCTTCAGCTGAATTGGACCCTGGGCCCCAAAAAAAAAAAAAAAAGGACCCTTAGCAAAGATTTCTCCGGAATCGCCGGAGGTGGCCATCATTACATGAATGACTATGCTCTAGTTTGAGAAAATGATAGTCTTCGTATTGGCTCCAAAATCCTCACCCAAGATTCCCTGAAGACTCCTTGAAGACTCTTTCTTCAGCAGTATAACAGGTGTCATTTTTCAATTTCAAGGGTAATTTCTACCATTTATATAGCTGGTAGCCTTTCATCATTGGCACTCTGTTGTAGTATTCCATGTGTCATTTTTCAGTTTCAAGGTTCCTGTAACCTTGTGAAGTAATGCAGGTGTCATTTTGAAATTGCAAGGATCATATGTAAAATTAACAAAAAACACCAACTTTGAGGTCCCATAGCCGAGAGGGAACCTGCCACGGACATGAGGCTCCAATTAGAGCCCCTTTATTTTGATCCGTTCTATTAAAAAAATTCATACAAAACATCAATACGTTCAGGCCTTGCTGAGTTTTGGATGCCTGAATTTTTATTGTATAAACTAAAAAAATCGACTTTGAGGCCCCGTACCTAAGAGTCATTTTAGAATTATGCAAGTCTGAATTTCCATTCATCGATTATTGGAAACTGGAAATATTGGCCCGAAAAATTTTGCATCCCCAAAATTAATAGAACTGTACTAACAAGGGTTAGTTAGGTCGAAAATTTTGAAAGTTCTATTTTTTGAGGCTGGACTTTTTTTTTTTTTTTTTTTTACACCCCAGGTTTAGAATATGCCACCTTCACCACGCAAGGGTCCCGGCTGAATTGGACCCCTGGGCCCCACAAACAAACCCAAAAAAGAAACCCTTACCAAAGATTTCCTCCGGAATCGCCGGAGGTGGCCATCATTACATGAATGACTATGCTCTAGTTTGAGAAAATGATAGTCTTCGTATTGGCGCCAAAATCTTCACCGAAGAATCCCTGAAGACTCCTTGAAGATTCTTTCTTCAGCTGAATTGAACCCTGGGCCCCACAAAAAAAAAAAAAAAAAGGACCCCTTAGCAAAGATTTCCTCCGGAATCGCCGGAGGTGGCCATCATTACATGAATGACTATGCTCTATTTGAGAAAATGACTATGGCTCTAGTTTGAAAAATGATAGTCTTCGGGCCCCACAAAAAAAAAAAAAAAAAGGACAAAATTTCCTCCGGAATCGCCGGAGGTGGCCATCATTACAAGAATGACTATGCTCTAGTTTGAGAAAATGATAGTCTTCGTATTGGCGCCAAAATCTTCACCGAAGATTCTTTCTTCAGCTTCAGCTGAATTGGACCCCTGGGCCCCACAAAAAAAAAAAAAAAAAAAGGACCCCTTACAAAGATTTCCTCCGGAATCGCCGGAGGTGGCCATCATTACATGAATGACTATGCTCTAGTTTGAGAAAATGATAGTCTTCGTATTGGCGCCAAAATCTTCACCGAAGAATCCCTGAAGACTCCTTGAAGATTCTTTCTTCAGCTGAATTGGACCCTGGGCCCCAAAAAAAAAAAAAAAAAAAGGACCCCTTACAAAAGATTTCCTCCGGAATCGCCGGAGGTGGCCATCATTACATGAATGACTATGCTCTAGTTTGAGAAAATGATAGTCTTCATATTGGCGCCAAAATCTTCACCGAAGAATCCCTGAAGACTCCTTGAAGATTCTTTCTTCAGCTGAATTGGACCCCTGGGCCCCACAAAAAAACAAAAAGGACCCTTACTAAAGATTTCCTCCGGAATCGCCGGAGGTGGCCATCATTACATGAATGACTATGCTCTAGTTTGAGAAAATGATAGTCTTCGTATTGGCGCCAAAATCTTCACCGAAGAATCCCTGAAGACTCCTTGAAGATTCTTTCTTCAGCTGAATTGGACCCCTGGGCCCCACAAAAAAAAAAAAAAAAAAGGACCCCTTAGCAAAGATTTCCTCCGGAATCGCCGGAGGTGGCCATCATTACATGAATGACTATGCTCTAGTTTGAGAAAATGATAGTCTTCGTATTGGCTCCAAAATCCTCACCCAAGATTCCTTGAAGACTCCTTGAAGACTCTTTCTTCAGCAGTATAACAGGTGTCATTTTTCAATTTCAAGGGTAATTTCTACCATTTATATAGCTGGTAGCCTTTCATCATTGGCACTCTGTTGTAGTATTCCATGTGTCATTTTTCAGTTTCAAGGTTCCTGTAACCTTGTAAGTAATGCAGGTGTCATTTTGAAATTGCAAGGATCATATGTAAAATTAACAAAAACACCAACTTTGAGGACCCATAGCCGAGAGGGAACCTGCCACGGACATGAGGCTCCAATTAGAGCCCCTTTATTTTGATCCGTTCTATTAAAAAAATTCATACAAAACATCAATACGTTCAGGCCTTTCTGAGTTTTGGATGCCTGAATTTTTATTGTATAAACTAAAAATCGACTTTGAGGCCCCATAGCTAAGAGTCATTTTAGAATTATGCAAGTCTGAATTTCCATTCATCGATTTTTTTGGAAACTGGAAATATTGGCCCAAAAAATTTTTACATCCCCAAAATTAATAGAACTGTACTAACAAGGGTTAGTTAGGTCGAAAATTTTGAAAGTTCTATTTTTGAGGCTGGACTTTTTTTTTTTTTTTTTTTTTTTTGAACCCCACCCCAGGTTTAGAATATGCCACCTTCACACGCAAGGGTCCCGGCTGAATTGGACCCTGGGCCCCACAAACAAACCCAAAAAAAGGACCCCTTACAAAGATTTCCTCCGGAATCGCAAGAGGTCCATCATTACATGAATGACTATGCTCTAGTTTGAGAAAATGATAGTCTTCGTATTGGCGCCAAAATCTTCACCGAAGAATCCCTGAAGACTCCTTGAAGATTCTTTCTTCAGCTGAATTGGACCCTGGGCCCCACAAAAAAAAAAAAAAAAAAAAGGACCCCTTAGCAAAGATTTCCTCCGGAATCGCCGGAGGTGGCCATCATTACATGAATGACTATGCTCTAGTTTGAGAAAATGATAGTCTTCGTATTGGCGCCAAAATCTTCACCGAAGAATCCCTGAAGACTCCTTGAAGATTCTTTTTTCAGCTGAATTGGACCCCTCTTTCCCCTTACCAAAAGATTTCCTCCGAAATCGCCGAGGTGGAATGACTATGCTCTAGTTTGAGAAAATGATAGTCTTCAAATTGGCAAAAATCTTCAAAAGAATCCCTGAAAAGGATTCTTTCTTCAGCTAACAATTGGTCCCCTGGGGACCCCTGGGCAAAATTTTAGCAAAGATTTCCTCCGGAATCGCCGGAGGTGGCCATCATTACATGAATGACTATGCTCTAGTTTGAGAAAATGATAGTCTTCATATTGGCGCCAAAATCTTCACCAAAGAATCCCTGAAGACTCCTTGAAGATTCTTTCTTCAGCTGAATTGGACCCTGGGCCCCACAAAAAAAAAAAAAAAAAAGGACCCTTTAGCAAAGATTTCCTCCGAATCGCCGGAGGTGGCCATCATTACATGAATGACTATGCTCTAGTTTTAGAAAATGATAGTCTTCGTATTGGCTCCAAAATCCTCGCCCAAGATTCCCTGAAGACTCCTTGAAAGACTCTTTCTTCAGCAGTATAACAGGTGTCATTTTTCAATTTCAAGGATTTTCTACATTTATATAGCTGGTAGCCTTTCATCATTGGCACTCTGTTGTAGTATTCCATGTGTCATTTTTCAGTTTCAAAGGTTCCTGTAACCTTGTAAGTAATGCAGGTGTCATTTTGAAATTGCAAGGATCATATGTAAAATTAACAAAAACACCAACTTTGAGGTCCCATAGCCGAGAGGAACCTGCCACGGACATGAGGCTCCAATTAGAGCCCCTTTATTTTGATCCGTTCTATTAAAAAATTCATACAAAACATCAATACGTTCAGGCCTTGCTGAGTTTTGGATGCCTGAATTTTTATTGTATAAACTAAAAATCGACTTTGAGGCCCCATAGCTAAGAGTCATTTTAGAATTATGCAAGTCTGAATTTCCATTCATCGATTTTTGAAACTGGAAATATTGGCCCAAAAATTTTACATCCCCAAAATTAATAGAACTGTACTAACAAGGGTTAGTTAGGTCGAAAATTTTGAAAGTTCTATTTTTTGAGGCTGGACTTTTTTTTTTTTTTTTTTTTACACCCCAGGTTTAGAATATGCCACCTTCACCACGCAAGGGTCCTGGCTGAATTGGACCCCTGGGCCCCACAAAAAAAAAAAAAAAGGACCCCTTAGCAAAGATTTCCTCCGGAATCGCCGGAGGTGGCCATCATTACATGAATGACTATGCTCTAGTTTGAGAAAATGATAGTCTTCGTATTGGCGCCAAAATCTTCACCGAAGAATCCCTGAAGACTCCTTGAAGATTCTTTCTTCAGCTGAATTGGACCCCTGGGCCCCACAAAAAAAAAAAAAAAAAAGGACCCTTAGCAAAGATTTCCTCCGGAATCGCCGGAGGTGGCCATCATTACATGAATGACTATGCTCTAGTTTGAGAAAATGATAGTCTTCGTATTGGCGCCAAAATCCTCACCGAAGAATCCCTGAAGATTCCTTGAAGATTCTTTCTTCAGTAGTATAACAAGGGTCCAATTGGACCCTGGGCCCCAAAAAAAAAAAAAAAAACCCTTAGCAAAGATTTCCTCCGAATCGCCGGAGGTGGCCATCATTACATGAATGACTATGCTCTAGTTTGAGAAAATGATAGTCTTCGTATTGGCGCCAAAATCTTCACCGAAGAATCCCTGAAGACTCCTTGAAGATTCTTTCTTCAGCTGAATTGGACCCCTGGGCCCCACAAAAAAAAAAAAAAAAAAAAAGGACCCCTTAGCAAAGATTTCCTCCGGAATCGCCGGAGGTGGCCATCATTACATGAATGACTATGCTCTAGTTTGAGAAAATGATAGTCTTCATATTGGCTCCAAAATCCTCACCCAAGATTCCCTGAAGACTCCTTGAAGACTCTTTCTTCAGCAGTATAACAGGTGTCATTTTCAATTTCAAGGGTAATTTCTACCATTTATATAGCTGGTAGCCTTTCATCATTGGCACTCTGTTGTAGTATTCCATGTGTCATTTTTCAGTTTCAAGGTTCCTGTAACCTTGTAAGTAATGCAGGTGTCATTTTGAAATTGCAAGGATCATATGTAAAATTAACAAAAAACACCAACTTTGAGGTCCCATAGCCGAGAGGGAACCTGCCACGGACATGAGGCTCCAATTAGAGCCCCTTTATTTTGATCCGTTCTATTAAAAAAATTCATACAAAACATCAATACGTTCAGGCCTTGCTGAGTTTTGGATGCCTGAATTTTTATTGTATAAACTAAAAAATCGACTTTGAGGCCCCCGTAGCTAAGAGTCATTTTAAATTATGCAAGTCTGAATTTCCATTCATCGATTTTTGGAAACTGGAAATATTGGCCCAAAAATTTTATCCCCAAAATTAATAGAACTGTACTAACAAGGGTTAGTTAGGTCGAAAATTTTGAAAGTTCTATTTTTTTCAGGCTGACTTTTTTTTTTTTTTTTTTTTTTTTACACCCCAGGTTTAGAATATGCCACCTTCACCACGCAAGGGTCCTGGCTGAATTGGACCCCTGGGCCCCACAAACAAACCCAAAAAGGACCCCTTACAAAGATTTCCTCCGAATCGCCGGAGGTGGCCATCATTACATGAATGACTATGCTCTAGTTTGAAAAATGATAGTCTTCATTGGCGCCAAAATCTTCACCGAAGAATCCCTGAAGACTCCTTTGAAGATTCTTTTTCAGCTGAATTGGACCCCTGGGGCCCCAAAAAAAAAAAAAAAAAGGACCCTTATAGCAAAGATTTCCTCCGGAATCGCCGGAGGTGGCCATCATTACATGAATGACTATGCTCAGTTTGAGAAAATGACTATGCTCTAGTTTGAGAAAATGATAGTCTTCGTATTGGCGCCAAAATCTTCACACCGAAGAATCCTGAAGACTCCTTGAAGATTCTTTCTTCAGCTGAATAACAAGGGTCCAGCTGAATTGGACCCCTGGGCCCCACAAAAAAAAAAAAAAAGGACCCTTAGCAAAGATTTCCTCCGGAATCGCCGGAGGTGGCCATCATTACATGAATGACTATGCTCTAGTTTGAGAAAATGATAGTCTTCGTATTGGCGCCAAAATCTTCACCGAAGAATCCCTGAAGACTCCTTGAAGATTCTTTCTTCAGCTGAATTGGACCCTGAATTGGGCCCTGGGCAAAAAAAAAAACAAAAAGGACCCCTTAGCAAAGATTTCCTCCGGAATCGCCGGAGGTGGCCATCATTACATGAATGACTATGCTCTAGTTTGAGAAAATGATAGTCTTCGTATTGGCTCCAAAATCCTCACCCAAGATTCCCTGAAGACTCCTTGAAGACTCTTTCTTCAGCAGTATAACAGGTGTCATTTTTCAATTCAAAAACAAATTTCTACCATTTATATAGCTGGTAGCCTTTCATCATTGGCACTCTGTTGTAGTATTCCATGTGTCATTTTTCAGTTTCAAAGTTCCTGTAACCTTGTAAGTAATGCAGGTGTCATTTTGAAATTGCAAGGATCATATGTAAAATTAACAAAAACACCAACTTTGAGGTCCCATAGCCGAGAGGGAACCTGCCACGGACATGAGGCTCCAATTAGAGCCCCTTTATTTTGATCCGTTCTATTAAAAAATTCATACAAAACATCAATACGTTCAGGCCTTGCTGAGTTTTGGATGCCTGAATTTTTATTGTATAAACTAAAAATCGACTTTGAGGCCCCGTAGCTAAGAGTCATTTTAGAATTATGCAAGTCTGAATTTCCATTCATCGATTTTTGGAAACTGGAAATATTGGCCCAAAAATTTACATCCCCAAAATTAATAGAACTGTACTAACAAGGGTTAGTTAGGTCGAAAATTTTGAAAGTTCTATTTTTGAGGCTGGACTTTTTTTTTTTTTTTTTTTTTTTACACCCCAGGTTTAGAATATGCCACCTTCACCACGCAAGGGTCCTGGCTGAATTGGACCCCTGGGCCCCACAAAACAAAAAGGACCCCTTACAAAGATTTCCTCCGGAATCGCCGGAGGTGGCCATCATTACATGAATGACTATGCTCTAGTTTGAGAAAATGATAGTCTTCGTATTGGCGCCAAAATCTTCACCGAAGAATCCCTGAAGACTCCTTGAAGATTCTTTCTTCAGCTAAATTGGACCTCGGGCCCCACAAAAAAAAAAAAAAAAAGGACCCTTTAGCAAAGATTTCCTCCGGAATCGCCGGAGGTGGCCATCATTACATGAATGACTATGCTCTAGTTTGAGAAAATGATAGTCTTCGTATTGGCGCCAAAATCTTCACCGAAGAATCCTGAAGACTCCTTGAAGATTCTTTCTTCAGCTAAATTGGGTCCCCTGAATTGGACCCCTGGGCCCCAAAAAAACAAAAAAGGACCCTTAGCAAAGATTTCCTCCGGAATCGCCGAGGTGGCCATCATTACATGAATGACTATGCTCTAGTTTGAGAAAATGATAGTCTTCGTATTGGCGCAAAATCTTCACCGAAGTATCCCTGAAGACTCCTTGAAGATTCTTTCTTCAGCTGAATTGGACCCCTGGGCCCCAAAAAAAAAAAAAAAAAAAAGGACCCTTAGCAAAGATTTCCTCCGGAATCGCCGGAGGTGGCCATCATTACATGAATGACTATGCTCTAGTTTGAGAAAATGATAGTCTTCGTATTGGCTCCAAAATCCTCACCCAAGATTCCTGAAGACTCCTTGAAGACTCTTTCTTCAGCAGTATAACAGGTGTCATTTTTCAATTTCAAGGGTAATTTCTACCATTTATATTGGTAGCCTTTCATCATTGGCACTCTGTTGTAGTATTCCATGTGTCATTTTTCAGTTTCAAGGTTCCTGTAACCTTGTAAGTAACGCAGGTGTCATTTTGAAATTGCAAGGATCATATGTAAAATTAACAAAAAACACCAACTTTGAGGTCCCATAGCCGAGAGGAAACCTGCCACGGACATGAGGCTCCAATTAGAGCCCCTTTATTTTGATCCGTTCTATTAAAAAAATTCATACAAAACATCAATACGTTTCAGGCCTTGCTGAGTTTTGGATGCCTGAATTTTTATTGTATAAACTAAAAATCGACTTTGAGGCCCCCTGTAGCTAAGAGTCATTTTAGAATTATGCAAGTCTGAATTTCCATTCATCGATTTTTGGAAACTGGAAATATTGGCCCAAAAATTTTACATCCCCAAAATTAATAGAACTGTACTAACAAAACAAAAGTTAGGTCGAAAATTTTGAAAGTTCTATTTTTTGAGGCTGGACTTTTTTTTTTTTTTTTTCTTTTACACCCCAGGTTTAGAATATGCCACCTTCACCACGCAAGGGTCCCTTCAGCTGAATTGGACCCCTGGGCCCCAAAAAAAAAAACCCAAAAAGGACCCTTACAAAGATTTCCTCCGGAATCGCCGGAGGTGGCCATCATTACATGAATGACTATGCTCTAGTTTGAGAAAATGATAGTCTTCGTATTGGCGCCAAAATCTTCACCGAAGAATCCCTGAAGACTCCTTGAAGATTCTTTTTCAGCTGAATTGGACCCTGGGCCCCACAAAAAAAAAAAAAAAGACCCTTAGCAAAGATTTCCTCCGGAATCGCCGGAGGTGGCCATCATTACATGAATGACTATGCTCTAGTTTGAGAAAATGATAGTCTTCGTATTGGCGCCAAAATCTTCACCGAAGAATCCCTGAAGACTCCTTGAAGATTCTTTCTTCAGCTGAATTGGACCCCTGGGCCCCCTGGGCCCAAAAAAAAAAAAAAAAAAAGACCCCTTACAAAGATTTCCTCCGAATCGCCGGAGGTGGCCATCATTACATGAATGACTATGCTCTAGTTTGAGAAAATGATAGTCTTCATATTGGCGCCAAAATCTTCACCGAAGAATCCCTGAAGACTCCTTGAAGATTCTTTCTTCAGCTGAATTGGACCCTGGGCCCCACAAAAAAAAAAAAAAAAAAAGGACCCCTTAGCAAAGATTTCCTCCGGAATCGCCGGAGGTGGCCATCATTACATGAATGACTATGCTCTAGTTTGAGAAAATGATAGTCTTCGTATTGGCTCCAAAATCCTCACCCAAGATTCCTGAAGACTCCTTGAAGACTCTTTCTTCAGCAGTATAACAGGTGTCATTTTTTCAATTTCAAGGTAATTTCTAGATTTATATAGCTGGTAGCCTTTCATCATTGGCACTCTGTTGTAGTATTCCATGTGTCATTTTTCAGTTTCAAGGTTCCTGTAACCTTGTAAGTAATGCAGGTGTCATTTTGAAATTGCAAGGATCATATGTAAAATTAACAAAAACACCAACTTTGAGGTCCCATAGCCGAGAGGAACCTGCCACGGACATGAGGCTCAATTAGAGCCCCTTTATTTTGATCCGTTCTATTAAAAAAATTCATACAAAACATCAATACGTTCAGGCCTTGCTGAGTTTTGGATGCCTGAATTTTTATTGTATAAACTAAAAATCGACTTTGAGGCCCCATAGCTAAGAGTCATTTTAGAATTATGCAAGTCTGAATTTCCATTCATCGATTTTTGAAACTGGAAATATTGGCCCAAAAAATTTTACATCCCCAAAATTAATAGAACTGTACTAACAAGGGTTAGTTAGGTCAGAAAATTTTGAAAGTTCTATTTTTGAGGCTGGACTTTTTTTTTTTTTTTTTTTTTTTTTTACACCCCAGGTTTAGAATATGCCACCTTCACCAGATTCAAGGGTCCTGGCTGAATTGGACCCCTGGGCCCCACAAACAAACCCAAAAAGGACCCCTTACAAAGATTTCCTCCGGAATCGCCGGAGGTGGCCATCATTACATGAATGACTATGCTCTAGTTTGAGAAAATGATAGTCTTCGTATTGGCGCCAAAATCTTCACCGAAGAATCCTGAAGACTCCTTGAAGATTCTTTCTTCAGCTGAATTGGACCCTGGGCCCCACAAAAAAAAAAAAAAAAAAAGGACCCTTAGCAAAGATTTCCTCCGGAATCGCCGGAGGTGGCCATCATTACATGAATGACTATGCTCTAGTTTGAGAAAATGATAGTCTTCGTATTGGCGCCAAAATCTTCACCGAAGAATCCCTGAAGACTCCTTGAAGATTCTTTCTTCAGCTGAATTGGACCCTGGACCCCCAAAAAAAAACAAAAAAAAGGACCCCTTAGCAAAGATTTCCTCTGGAATCGCCAGAGGTGGCCATCATTACATGAATGACTATGCTCTAGTTTGAGAAAATGATAGTCTTCGTATTGGCGCCAAAATCTTCACCGAAGAATCCCTGAAGACTCCTTGAAGATTCTTTCTTCAGCTGAATTGGACCCCTGGGCCCCACAAAAAAAAAAAAAAAAAAAAAGGACCCCTTAGCAAAGATTTCCTCCGGAATCGCCGGAGGTGGCCATCATTACATGAATGACTATGCTCTAGTTTGAGAAAATGATAGTCTTCGTATTGGCTCCAAAATCCTCACCCAAGATTCCCTGAAGACTCCTTGAAGACTCTTTCTTCAGCAGTATAACAGGTGTCATTTTTTCAATTTCAAAAAATTTCATCATTTGGCACTCTGTTGTAGTATTCCATGTGTCATTTTTCAGTTTCAAGGTTCCTGTAACCTTGTAAAAATGCAGGTGTCATTTTGAAATTGCAAGGATCATATGTAAAATTAACAAAAACACCAACTTTGAGGTCCCATAGCCGAGAGGGAACCTGCCACGGACATGAGGCTCCAATTAGAGCCCCCTTTATTTTGATCCGTTCTATTAAAAAAATTCATACAAAACATCAATACGTTCAGGCCTTGCTGAGTTTTGGATGCCTGAATTTTTATTGTATAAACTAAAAATCGACTTTGAGGCCCGTAGCTAAGAGTCATTTTAGAATTATGCAAGTCTGAATTTCCATTCATCGATTTTTGGAAACTGGAAATATTGGCCCAAAAAATTTTGCATCCCCAAAATTAATAGAACTGTACTAACAAGGGTTAGTTAGGTCGAAAATTTTTAAAGTTCTATTTGTTGAGGCTGGCCTTTTTTTTTATTTTTTTCCTTTACACCTAAGGTTTAAAATATGCCACCTTCACCATGCAAGGGTCCCGGCTGAATTGGACCCCTGGGCCCCACAAACAAACCAAAAATGGACCCCTTACCAAAGATTTCCTCCGGAATCGCCGGAGGTGGCCATCATTACATGAATGACTATGCTCTAGTTTGAGAAAATGATAGTCTTCGTATTGGCGCCAAAATCTTCACCGAAGAATCCCTGAAGACTCCTTGAAGATTCTTTCTTCAGCTGAATTGGACCCTTGGGCCCCACAAAAAAAAAAAAACAAAAAGGGACCCTTAGCAAAGATTTCCTCCGGAATCGCCGGAGGTGGCCATCATTACATGAATGACTATGCTCTAGTTTGAGAAAATGATAGTCTTCGTATTGGCGCCAAAATCTTCATCGAGGAATCCCTGAAGACTCCTTGAAGATTCTTTCTTAAGCTGAACTGGACCCCTGGGCTCAACAACAACAAAAAAAAAAAAAAGGACCACTTTAGCAAAGATTTCCTCCGGAATCACAGGAGGTGGCCATCATTACATGAATGACTATGCTCTAGTTTGAGAAAATGATAGTCTTCGTATTGGTGCCAAAATCTTCACCGAAGAATCCCTGAAGACTTCTTGAAGATTCTTTCTTCAGCTGAATTGGACCCCTGGCCCCACAAAAAAAAAAAAAAAAGGACCCTTAGCAAAGATTTCCTCCGGAATCGCCGGAGGTGGCCATCATTACATGAATGACTATGCTCTAGTTTGAGAAAATGATAGTCTTCGTATTGGCGCCAAAATCTTCACCGAAGAATCCTGAAGACTCCTTTGAAGATTCTTTCTTCAGCTGAATTGGAACAAGGGTCCTGGCTGAAAAAAAAAAAAAAAAAGGACCCCTTAGCAAAAGATTTCCTCCGGAATCGCCGGAGGTGGCCATCATTACATGAATGACTATGCTCTAGTTTGAGAAAATGATAGTCTTCGTATTGGCGCCAAAATCTTCACCGAAGAATCCTGAAGACTCCTTGAAGATTCTTTCTTCAGCTGAATTGGACCCCTGGGCCCCACAAAAAAAAAAAAAAAAAAAAGGACCCTTAGCAAAGATTTCCTCCGGAATCGCCGGAGGTGGCCATCATTACATGAATGACTATGCTCTAGTTTGAGAAAATGATAGTCTTCGTATTGGCTCCAAAATCCTCACCCAAGATTCCCTGAAGACTCCTTGAAGACTCTTTCTTCAGCAGTATAACAGGTGTCATTTTTCAATTTCAAGGTAATTTCTACCATTTATATAGCTGGTAGCCTTTCATCATTGGCACTCTGTTGTAGTATTCCATGTGTCATTTTTCAGTTTCAAGGTTCCTGTAACCTTGTGAAGTAATGCAGGTGTCATTTTGAAATTGCAAGGTTCATATGTAAAATTAACAAAAACACCAACTTTGAGGTCCCATAGCCGAGAGGAACCTGCCACGGACATGAGGCTCCAATTAGAGCCCCTTTATTTTGATCCGTTCTATTAAAAAAATTCATACAAAACATCAATACGTTCAGGCCTTGCTGAGTTTTGGATGCCTGAATTTTTATTGTATAAACTAAAAATCGACTTTGAGGCCCTGTAGCTAAGAGTCATTTTAGAATTATGCAAGTCTGAATTTCCATTCATCGATTTTTGAAACTGGAAATATTGGCCCAAAAATTTTACATCCCCAAAATTAATAGAACTGTACTAACAAGGGTTAGTTAGGTCGAAAATTTTGAAAGTTCTATTTTTTGAGGCTGGACTTTTTTTTTTTTTTTTTTTTTTTTAGAATATGCCACCTTCACCACGCAAGGGTCCCAGCTGAATTGGACCCCTGGGCCCCACAAAAAAAAAAAAAAGGACCCCCTTAAAAGATTTCCTCCGGAATCGCCGGAGGTGGCCATCATTACATGAATGACTATGCTCTAGTTTGAGAAAATGATAGTCTTCGTATTGGCGCCAAAATCTTCACCGAAGAATCCCTGAAGACTCCTTGAAGATTCTTTCTTCAGCTGAATTGGACCCTGGGCCCCAAAAAAAAAAAAAAAAAAAAGGACCCCTTAGCAAAGATTTCCTCCGGAATCGCCGGAGGTGGCCATCATTACATGAATGACTATGCTCTAGTTTGAGAAAATGATAGTCTTCGTATTGGCGCCAAAATCTTCACCGAAGAATCCTGAAGACTCCTTTTGAAGATTCTTTCTTCAGCTGAATTGGACCCCTGGGCCCCAAAAAAAAAAAAAAAAAGGACCCTTACCAAAGATTTCCTCCGGAATCGCCGGAGGTGGCCATCATTACATGAATGACTATGCTCTAGTTTGAGAAAATGATAGTCTTCGTATTGGCGCCAAAATCTTCACCGAAGAATCCCTGAAGACTCCTTGAAGATTCTTTTTCTTCAGCTGAATTGGACCCCTGGGCCCCACAAAAAAAAAAAAAAAGGACCCCTTAGCAAAAGATTTCCTCCGGAATCGCCGGAGGTGGCCATCATTACATGAATGACTATGCTCTAGTTTGAGAAAATGATAGTCTTCATATTGGCTCCAAAATCCTCACCCAAGATTCCCTGAAGACTCCTTGAAGACTCTTTCTTCAGCAGTATAACAGGTGTCATTTTTCAATTTCAAAAAGGACCCTTGGCACTTTCATCATGGCACTGTTGTAGTATTCCATGTGTCATTTTTCAGTTTCAAGGTTCCTGTAACCTTGTAAGTAATGCAGGTGTCATTTGAAATTGCAAGGATCATATGTAAAATTAACAAAAACACCAACTTTGAGGTCCCATAGCCGAGAGGAACCTGCCACGGACATGAGGCTCCAATTAGAGCCCTTTATTTTGATCCGTTCTATTAAAAAAATTCATACAAAACATCAATACGTTCAGGCCTTGCTGAGTTTTGGATGCCTGAATTTTTATTGTATAAACTAAAAATCGACTTTGAGGCCCCGTAGCTAAGAGTCATTTTAGAATTATGCAAGTCTGAATTTCCATTCATCGATTTTTGAAACTGGAAATATTGGCCCAAAAAATTTTACATCCCCAAAATTAATAGAACTGTACTAACAAAAGGGTTAGTTAGGTCGAAAATTTTGAAAGTTCTATTTTTTGAGGCTGGACTTTTTTTTTTTTTTTTTTTTACACCCCAGGTTTAGAATATGCCACCTTCACCACGCAAGGTCCCCTGGCTGAATTGGACCTGGGCCCCACAAACAAACCAAAAAGGACCCCTTACCAAAGATTTCCTCCGGAATCGCCGGAGGTGGCCATCATTACATGAATGACTATGCTCTAGTTTGAGAAAATGATAGTCTTCGTATTGGCGCCAAAATCTTCACCGAAGAATCCCTGAAGACTCCTTGAAGATTCTTTCTTCAGCTGAATTGGACCCCTGGGCCCATCAAAAAAAAAAAACTAGAACCCCTTAGCAAAGATTTCCTCCGGAATCGCCGGAGGTGGCCATCATTACATGAATGACTATGCTATAGTTTGAGAAAATGATAGTCTTCGTATTGGCGCCAAAATCTTCACCGAAGAATCCCTGAAGACTCCTTGAAGATTCTTTCTTCAGCTGAATTGGACCCCTGGGCCCCACAAAAAAAAAAAAAAAGGACCCCAACAAAAGATTTCCTCCGGAATCGCCGGAGGTGGCCATCATTACATGAATGACTATGCTCTAGTTTGAGAAAATGATAGTCTTCGTATTGGCTGCCAAAATCTTCACCGAAGAATCCCTGAAGACTCCTTGAAGATTCTTTCTTCAGCTGAATTGGACCCTGGGCCCCAACAAAAAAAAAAAAAAAAAAGGACCCCTTAGCAAAGATTTCCTCCGGAATCGCCGGAGGTGGCCATCATTACATGAATGACTATGCTCTAGTTTGAGAAAATGATAGTCTTCGTATTGGCGCCAAAATCTTCACCGAAGAATCCCTGAAGACTCCTTGAAGATTCTTTCTTCAGCTGAATTGGACCCTGGGCCCCAAAAAAAAAAAAAAAAAAAGGACCCCTTAGCAAAGATTTCCTCCGGAATCGCCGGAGGTGGCCATCATTACATGAATGACTATGCTCTAGTTTGAGAAAATGATAGTCTTCTTTGGCTCCAAAATCCTCACCCAAGATTCCCTGAAGACTCCTTGAAGACTCTTTCTTCAGCAGTATAACAGGTGTCATTTTTCAATTTCAAAAACAATTTCTACCATTTATATAGCTGCTAGCCTTTCATCATTGGCACTCTGTTGTAGTATTCCATGTGTCATTTTTCAGTTTCAAGGTTCCTGTAACCTTGTAAGTAATGCAGGTGTCATTTTGAAATTGCAAGGATCATATGTAAAATTAACAAAAAACACCAACTTTGAGGTCCCATAGCCGAGAGGGAACCTGCCACGGACATGAGGCTCCAATTAGAGCCCCTTTATTTTGATCCGTTCTATTAAAAAAAATTCATACAAAACATCAATACGTTCAGGCCTTGCTGAGTTTTGGATGCCTGAATTTTTATTGTATAAACTAAAAAATCGACTTTGAGGCCCCGTAGCTAAGAGTCATTTTAGAATTATGCAAGTCTGAATTTCCATTCATCGATTTTTGGAAACTGGAAATATTGGCCCAAAAAATTTTACATCCCCAAAATTAATAGAACTGTACTAACAAGGGTTAGTTAGGTCGAAAATTTTGAAAGTTCTATTTTTTGAGGCTGGACTTTTTTTTTTTTTTTTTTTTTTTTTTACACCCCAGGTTTAGAATATGCCACCTTTACCACGCAAGGGTCCCGGCTGAATTGGACCCCTGGGCCCCAAAAACAAACCCAAAAAAGGAACCCTTACCAAAGATTTCCTCCGGAATCGCCGGAGGTGGCCATCATTACATGAATGACTATGCTCTAGTTTGAGAAAATGATAGTCTTCGTATTGGCGCCAAAATCTTCACCGAAGAATCCCTGAAGACTCCTTGAAGATTCTTTCTTCAGCTGAATTGGACCCCTGGGCCCCACAAAAAAAAAAAAAAAAAAAAAGGACCCCTTAGCAAAGATTTCCTCCGAATCGCCGGAGGTGGCCATCATTACATGAATGACTATGCTCTAGTTTGAGAAAATGATAGTCTTCGTATTGGCGCCAAAATCTTCACCGAAGAATCCCTGAAGACTCCTTGAAGATTCTTTCTTCAGATTCTAACAAGCTCCTGGCTGAATTGGACCCCTGGGCCCCACAAAAAAAAAAAAAAAGGACCCCTTAAAAGATTTCCTCCGGAATCGCCGGAGGTGGCCATCATTACATGAATGACTATGCTCTAGTTTGAGAAAATGATAGTCTTCGTATTGGCGCCAAAATCTTCACCGAAGAATCCCTGAAGACTCCTTGAAGATTCTTTCTTCAGCTGAATTGGACCCTGGGCCCCAAAAAAAAAAAAAAAAAAAAAGGACCCTTTAGCAAAGATTTCCTCCGGAATCGCCGGAGGTGGCCATCATTACATGAATGACTATGCTCTAGTTTGAGAAAATGATAGTCTTCGTATTGGCGCCAAAATCCTCACCCAAGATTCCCTGAAGACTCCTTGAAGACTCTTTCTTCAGCAGTATAACAGGTGTCATTTTTCAATTTCAAGGGTAATTTCTACCATTTATATAGCTGGTAGCCTTTCATCATTGGCACTCTGTTGTAGTATTCCATGTGTCATTTTTTAGTTTCAAGGTTCTTGTAACCTTGTAAGTAATGCAGGTGTTATTTTGAAATTGCAAGGATCATATGTAAAATTAACAAAAAACACCAACTTTGAGGTCCCATAGCCGAGAGGGAACCTGCCACGGACATGAGGCTCCAATTAGAGCCCTTTATTTTGATCCGTTCTATTAAAAAAATTCATACAAAACATCAATACGTTCAGGCCTTGCTGAGTTTTGGATGCCTGAATTTTTATTGTATAAACTAAAAATCGACTTTGAGGCCCCGTAACTAAGAGTCATTTTAGAATTATGCAAGTCTGAATTTCCATTCATCGATTTTTGGAAACTGGAAATATTGGCCCAAAAAATTTTACATCCCAAAATTAATAGAACTGTACTAACAAGGGTTAGTTAGGTCGAAAATTTTGAAAGTTCTATTTTTTGAGGCTGGACTTTTTTTTTTTTTTTTTTTTTTTTTACACCCCAGGTTTAGAATATGCCACCTTCACCACGCAAGGGTCCCGGCTGAATTGGACCCTGGGCCCCACAAAAAAACCCAAAAAGGACCCTTACCAAAGATTTCCTCCGGAATCGCCGGAGGTGGCCATCATTACATGAATGACTATGCTCTAGTTTGAGAAAATGATAGTCTTCGTATTGGCGCCAAAATCTTCACCGAAGAATCCCTGAAGACTCCTTGAAGATTCCTTCTTCAGCTGAATTGGACCCCTGGGCCCCACAAAAAAAAAAAAAAAAAAAGGACCCTTAGCAAAGATTTCCTCCGGAATCGCCGGAGGTGGCCATCATTACATGAATGACTATGCTCTAGTTTGAGAAAATGATAGTCTTCGTATTGGCGCCAAAATCTTCACCGAAGAATCCCTGAAGACTCCTTGAAGATTCTTTCTTCAGCTGAATTGGACCCCTGGGCCCCACAAAAAAAAAACAAAAAGGACCCCTTACCAAAGATTTCCTCCGGAATCGCCGGAGGTGGCCATCATTACATGAATGACTATGCTCTAGTTTGAAAAATGATAGTCTTCGTATTGGCGCCAAAATCTTCACCGAAGAATCCCTGAAGATTCCTTGAAGATTCTTTCTTCAGCAGTATACAAGGGTCCTGGACCCTGGACCCCTGGGCCCCAAAAAAAAAAAAGGACCCCTTAGCAAAGATTTCCTCCGGAATCGCCGGAGGTGGCCATCATTACATGAATGACTATGCTCTAGTTTGAGAAAATGATAGTCTTCGTATTGGCGCCAAAATCTTCACCGAAGAATCCCTGAAGACTCCTTGAAGATTCTTTCTTCAGCTGAATTGGACCCCTGGGCCCCACAAAAAAAAAAAAAAAAAAAAAACCCCTTAGCAAAGATTTCCTCCGGAATCGCCGGAGGTGGCCATCATTACATGAATGACTATGCTCTAGTTTGAGAAAATGATAGTCTTCGTATTGGCTCCAAAATCCTCACCCAAGATTCCCTGAAGACTCCTTGAAGACTCTTTCTTCAGCAGTATAACAGGTGTCATTTTTCAATTTCAAGGGTAATTTCTACCATTTATATAGCTGGTAGCCTTTCATCATTGGCACTCTGTTGTAGTATTCCATGTGTCATTTTTCAGTTTCAAGGTTCCTGTAACCTTGTAAGTAATGCAGGTGTCATTTTGAAATTGCAAGGATCATATGTAAAATTAACAAAAACACCAACTTTGAGGTCCCATAGCCGAGAGGGAACCTGCCACGGACATGAGGCTCAATTAGAGCCCCTTTATTTTGATCCGTTCTATTAAAAAAATTCATACAAAACATCAATACGTTCAGGCCTTGCTGAGTTTTGGATGCCTGAATTTTTATTGTATAAACTAAAAATCGACTTTGAGGCCCCGTAGCTAAGAGTCATTTTAGAATTATGCAAGTCTGAATTTCCATTCATCGATTTTTGGAAACTGGAAATATTGGCCCAAAAATTTTACATCCCCAAAATTAATAGAACTGTACTAACAAGGGTTAGTTAGGTCGAAAATTTTGAAAGTTCTATTTTTTGAGGCTGGACTTTTTTTTTTTTTTTTTTTTTTTTTTACACCCAGGTTTTAGAATATGCCACCTTCACCACGCAAGGGTCCTGGCTGAATTGGACCCCTGGGCCCCAAAACAAACCCAAAAAGGACCCTTACAAAAGATTTCCTCCGGAATCGCCGGAGGTGGCCATCATTACATGAAATGACTATGCTCTAGTTTGAGAAAATGATAGTCTTCGTATTTCACCGAAGAATCCCTGAAGACTCCTTGAAGATTCTTTCTTCAGCTGAATTGGACCCTGGGCCCCAAAAAAAAAAAAAGGACCCCTTAGCAAAGATTTCCTCCGGAATCGCCGGAGGTGGCCATCATTACATGAATGACTATGCTCTAGTTTGAGAAAATGATAGTCTTCGTATTGGCGCCAAAATCTTCACCGAAGAATCCCTGAAGACTCCTTGAAGATTCTTTCTTCAGCTGAATTGGACCCCTGGGCCCCACAAAAAAAAAAAAAAAAAAAAAAAGGACCCCTTACCAAAGATTTCCTCCGGAATCGCCGGAGGTGGCCATCATTACATGAATGACTATGCTCTAGTTTGAGAAAATGATAGTCTTCGTATTGGCGCCAAAATCTTCACCGAAGAATCCCTGAAGACTCCTTGAAGATTCTTTCTTCAGCTGAATTGGACCCCTGGGCCCCAAAAAAAAAAAAAAAAAAGGACCCCTTAAAAGATTTCCTCCGGAATCGCCGGAGGTAGCCATCATTACATGAATGACTATGCTCTAGTTTGAGAAAATGATAGTCTTCGTATTGGTCCAAAATCTTCACCGAAGAATCCCTGAAGACTCCTTGAAGATTCTTTTTCAGCTGAATTGGACCCCTGGGCCCCACAAAAAAAAAAAAAAAAAAGGACCCTTACAAAAGATTTCCTCCGGAATCGCCGGAGGTGGCCATCATTACATGAATGACTATGCTCTAGTTTGAGAAAATGATAGTCTTCGTATTGGCGCCAAAATCTTCACCGAAGAATCCCTGAAGACTCCTTGAAGATTCTTTCTTCAGCTGAATTGGACCCCTGGGCCTACAAAAAAAAAAAAAAAAAGGACCCTTAGCAAAGATTTCCTCCGGAATCGCCGGAGGTGGCCATCATTACATGAATGACTATGCTCTAGTTTGAGAAAATGATAGTCTTCGTATTGGCTCCAAAATCCTCACCCAAGATTCCCTGAAGACTCCTTGAAGACTCTTTCTTCAGCAGTATAACAGGTGTCATTTTTTCAATTTCAAGGGTAATTTCTACCATTTATATAGCTGGTAGCCTTTCATCATTGGCACTCTGTTGTAGTATTCCATGTGTCATTTTTCAGTTTCAAGGTTCCTGTAACCTTGTAAGTAATGCAGGTGTCATTTTGAAATTGCAAGGATCATATGTAAAATTAACAAAAAACACCAACTTTGAGGTCCCATAGCCGAGAGGAACCTGCCACGGACATGAGGCTCCAATTAGAGCCCCTTTATTTTGATCCGTTCTATTAAAAAAATTCATACAAAACATCAATACGTTCAGGCCTTGCTGAGTTTTGGATGCCTGAATTTTTATTGTATAAACTAAAAAATCGACTTTGAGGCCCCATAGCTAAGAGTCATTTTAGAATTATGCAAGTCTGAATTTCCATTCATCGATTTTTGGAAACTGGAAATATTGGCCCAAAAAATTTTACATCCCCAAAATTAATAGAACTGTACTAACAAGGGTTAGTTAGGTCGAAAATTTTGAAAGTTCTATTTTTTGAGGCTGGACTTTTTTTTTTTTTTTTTTTTTTTTTACACCCCAGGTTTAGAATATGCCACCTTCACCACGCAAGGGTCCCGGCTGAATTGGACCCCTGGGCCCCACAAACAAACCCAAAAAAGGACCCCTTACCAAAGATTTCCTCCGGAATCGCCGGAGGTGGCCATCATTACATGAATGACTATGCTCTAGTTTGAGAAAATGATAGTCTTCGTATTGGCGCCAAAATCTTCACCGAAGAATCCCTGAAGACTCCTTGAAGATTCTTTCTTCAGCTGAATTGGACCCTGGACCCCACAAAAAAAAAAAAAAAAGGACCCTTTAGCAAAGATTTCCTCCGGAATCGCCGGAGGTGGCCATCATTACATGAATGACTATGCTCTAGTTTGAGAAAATGATAGTCTTCGTATTGGCGCCAAAATCTTCACCGAAGAATCCCTGAAGACTCCTTGAAGATTCTTTCTTCAGCTGAAAAGGGACCCTGGGCCCTCTGGGCAAAAAAAAAAAAAAAAAAGGACCCTTTAGCAAAGATTTCCTCCGGAATCGCCGGAGGTGGCCATCATTACATGAATGACTATGCTCTAGTTTGAGAAAATGATAGTCTTCGTATTGGCGCCAAAATCTTCACCAAGAATCCCTGAAGACTCCTTGAAGATTCTTTCTTCAGCTGAATTGGACCCTGGGCCCCAAAAAAAAAAAAAAAAAAGGACCCTTAGAAAGATTTCCTCCGGAATCGCCGGAGGTGGCCATCATTACATGAATGACTATGCTCTAGTTTGAGAAAATGATAGTCTTCGTATTGGCGCCAAAATCTTCACCGAAGAATCCCTGAAGACTCCTTGAAGATTCCTTTTTCAGCTGAATTGGAGCGCTGGGCCCCAAAAAAAAAAAAAAAAAAAAAAGGACCCCTTAGCAAAGATTTCCTCCGGAATCGCCGGAGGTGGCCATCATTACATGAATGACTATGCTCTAGTTTGAGAAAATGATAGTCTTCGTATTGGCGCCAAAATCTTCACCGAAGAATCCCTGAAGACTCCTTGAAGATTCTTTCTTCAGCTGAATTGGACCCCTGGGCCCCACAAAAAAAAAAAAAAAAGGACACTTAGCAAAGATTTCCTCCGGAATCGCCGGAGGTGGCCATCATTACATGAATGACTATGCTCTAGTTTGAGAAAATGATAGTCTTCGTATTGGCTCCAAAATCCTCACCCAAGATTCCCTGAAGACTCCTTGAAGACTCTTTCTTCAGCAGTATAACAGGTGTCATTTTTCAATTTCAAGGGTAATTTCTACCATTTATATAGCTGGTAGCCTTTCATCATTGGCACTCTGTTGTAGTATTCCATGTGTCATTTTTCAGTTTCAAGGTTCCTGTAACCTTGTAAGTAATGCAGGTGTCATTTTGAAATTGCAAGGATCATATGTAAAATTAACAAAAACACCAACTTTGAGGTCCCATAGCCGAGAGGGAACGTGCCACGGACATGAGGCTCCAATTAGAGCCCCTTTATTTTGATCCGTTCTATTAAAAAATTCATACAAAACATCAATACGTTCAGGCCTTGCTGAGTTTTGGATGCCTGAATTTTTATTGTATAAACTTAAAAATCGACTTTGAGGCCCCGTAGCTAAGAGTCATTTTAGAATTATGCAAGTCTGAATTTCCATTCATCGATTTTTGGAAGCTGGAAATATTGGCCTAAAAAATTTTACATCCCCAAAATTAATAGAACTGTACTAACAAGGGTTAGTTAGGTCGGAAATTTTGAAAGTTCTATTTTTTGAGGCTGGACTTTTTTTTTTTTTTTTTTTACACCCCAGGTTTAGAATATGCCACCTTCACCACGCAAGGGTCCCAGGCTGAATTGGACCCCTGGGCCCCACAAAAACAAACCAAAAAGGACCCCTTACAAAGATTTCCTCCGGAATCGCCGGAGGTGGCCATCATTACATGAATGACTATGCTCTAGTTTGAGAAAATGATAGTCTTCGTATTGGCGCCAAAATCTTCACCGAAGAATCCATGAAGACTCCTTGAAGATTCTTTTTTCAGCTGAATTGGACCCTGGGCCCCAAAAAAAAAAAAAAAAAAAAAAAAGGACCCCTTTAGCAAAGATTTCCTCCGGAATCGCCGGAGGTGGCCATCATTACATGAATGACTATGCTCTAGTTTGAGAAAATGATAGTCTTCGTATTGGCGCCAAAATCTTCACCGAAGAATCCCTGAAGACTCCTTGAAGATTCTTTCTTCAGCTGTATAAATTGGACCCTGAATTGGACCCCTGGGCCCCAAAAAAAAAAAAGGACCCCTTACAAAGATTTCCTCCGGAATCGCCGGAGGTGGCCATCATTACATGAATGACTATGCTCTAGTTTGAGAAAATGATAGTCTTCGTATTGGCGCCAAAATCTTCACCGAAGAATCCCTGAAGACTCCTTGAAGATTCTTTCTTCAGCTGAATTGGACCCTGGGCCCCAAAAAAAAAACAAAAAAAAAAGGACCCCTTAGCAAAGATTTCCTCCGGAATCGCCGGAGGTGGCCATCATTACATGAATGACTATGCTCTAGTTTGAGAAAATGATAGTCTTCGTATTGGCTCCAAAATCCTCACCCAAGATTCCCTGAAGACTCCTTGAAGACTTTTCTTCAGCAGTATAACAGGTGTCATTTTCAATTTCAAGGGTATTGGCCATTTATATAGCTGGTAGTTTTCATTGGCACTCTGTTGTATTCCATTTTTTTTCAGTTTCAAGGTTCCTGTAACCTTGTAAGTAATGCAGGTGTCATTTTGAAATTGCAAGGTTCATATGTAAAATTAACAAAAAAACACCAACTTTGAGGTCCCATAGCCGAGAGGGAACCCTGCCACGGACACGAGGCTCCAATTAGAGCCCCTTTCTTTTGATCCGTTCTATTAAAAAAATTCATACAAAACATCAATACGTTCAGGTCTTGCTGAGTTTTGGATGCCTGAATTTTTATTGTATAAACTAAAAAATCGACTTTGAGGCCCCATAGCTAAGAGTCATTTTAGAATTATGCAAGTCTGAATTTCCATTCATCGATTTTTGGGAACTGGAAATATTGGGAAAAAAATTTTGCATCCCCAAAATTAATAGAACTGTACTAACAAGGGTTAGTTAGGTCGAAAATTTTGAAAGTTCTATTTCTTGAGGCTGGATTTTTTTTTTTTTTTTTTTTTTTTTTACCCCCAGGTTTAGAATATGCCACCTTCACCACGCAAGGGTCCCAGCTGAATTGGACCCTGGGCCCCACAAAAAAACAAAAAAAGGACCCCTTACAAAGATTTCCTCCGGAATCGCCGGAGGTGCCATCATTACATGAATGACTATGCTCTAGTTTGAGAAAATGATAGTCTTCGTATTGGCAAAAATCTTCACCGAAGAATCCCTGAAGACTCCTTTGAAGATTCTTTCTTCAGCTGAATTGGACCCCTGGGCCCCACAAAAAAAAAAAAAAAAAAAAAAAAAAGACCCCTTAGCAAAGATTTCCTCCGGAATCGCCGGAGGTGGCCATCATTACATGAATGACTATGCTCTAGTTTGAGAAAATGATAGTCTTCGTATTGGCGCCAAAATCTTCACCGAAGAATCCCTGAAGACTCCTTGAAGATTCTTTCTTCAGCTGAATTGGACCCTGGGCCCCACAAAAAAAAAAAAAAAAAAAAAAAGGACCCTTACAAAGATTTCCTCCGGAATCGCCGGAGGTGGCCATCATTACATGAATGACTATGCTCTAGTTTGAGAAAATGATAGTCTTCGTTATTGGCGCCAAAATCTTCACCGAAGAATCCCTGAAGACTCCTTGAAGATTCTTTCTTCAGCAGTATAACAAGGGTCCCATTACATGCTGAATTGGACCCCTGGACCCCCAAAAAAAAAAAAAAACAAAAAAGGACCCATACCAAAGATTTCCTCCGGAATCGCCGGAGGTGGCCATCATTACATGAATGACTATGCTCTAGTTTGAGAAAATGATAGTCTTCGTATTGGCGCCAAAATCTTCACCGAAGAATCCCTGAAGACTCCTTGAAGATTCTTTCTTCAGCTGAATTGGACCCCTGGGCCCCACAAAAAAAAAAAAAAAAAAAAAAGGACCCCTTAGCAAAGATTTCCTCCGGAATCGCCGGAGGTGGCCATCATTACATGAATGACTATGCTCTAGTTTGAGAAAATGATAGTCTTCGTATTGGCTCCAAAATCCTCACCCAAGATTCCCTGAAGACTCCTTGAAGACTCTTTCTTCAGCAGTATAACAGGTGTCATTTTTCAATTTCAAGGGTAATTTCTACCATTTATATAGCTGGTAGCCTTTCATCATTGGCACTCTGTTGTAGTATTCCATGTGTCATTTTTCAGTTTCAAGGTTCCTGTAACCTTGTAAGTAATGCAGGTGTCATTTTGAAATTGCAAGGATCATATGTAAAATTAACAAAAACACCAACTTTGAGGTCCCATAGCCGAGAGGAACCTGCCACGGACATGAGGCTCCAATTAGAGCCCCTTTATTTTGATCCGTTCTATTAAAAAAATTCATACAAAACATCAATACGTTCAGGCCTTGCTGAGTTTTGGATGCCTGAATTTTTATTGTATAAACTAAAAATCGACTTTGAGGCCCCCGGATAGCTAAGAGTCATTTTAGAATTATGCAAGTCTGAATTTCCATTCATCGATTTTTGGAAACTGGAAATATTGGCCCAAAAATTTTACATCCCCAAAATTAATAGAACTGTACTAACAAGGGTTAGTTAGGTCGAAAATTTTTGAAAGTTCTATTTTTGAGGCTGGACTTTTTTTTTTTTTTTTTTTTTTTTTTTACCCCCAGGTTTAGAATATGCCACCTTCACCACGCAAAGGGTCCCGGCTGAATTGGACCCCTGGGCCCCACAAACAAACCCAAAAAAGGACCCCTTACAAAGATTTCCTCCGGAATCGCCGGAGGTGGCCATCATTACATGAATGACTATGCTCTAGTTTGAGAAAATGATAGTCTTCGTATTGGCGCCAAAATCTTCACCGAAGAATCCCTGAAGACTCCTTGAAGATTCTTTCTTCAGCTGAATTGGACCCCTGGGCCCCACAAAAAAAAAAAAAAAAAAGGACCCCTTAGCAAAGATTTCCTCCGGAATCGCCGGAGGTGGCCATCATTACATGAATGACTATGCTCTAGTTTGAGAAAATGATAGTCTTCGTATTGGCGCCAAAATCTTCACCGAAGAATCCCTGAAGACTCCTTGAAGATTCTTTCTTCAGCAGTATTTGGACCCTGAATTGGACCCCTGGGCCCAAAAAAAACAAAAAGGACCCCTTACCAAAAGATTTCCTCCGGAATCGCCGGAGGTGGCCATCATTACATGAATGACTATGCTCTAGTTTGAGAAAATGATAGTCTTCGTATTGGCGCCAAAATCTTCACCGAAGAATCCCTGAAGACTCCTTGAAGATTCTTTCTTCAGCTGAATTGGACCCCTGGGCCCCACAAAAAAAAAAAAAAAAAAAAGGACCCTTAGCAAAGATTTCCTCCGGAATCGCCGGAGGTGGCCATCATTACATGAATGACTATGCTCTAGTTTGAGAAAATGATAGTCTTCGTATTTTCTCCAAAATCCTCACCCAAGATTCCCTGAAGACTCCTTGAAGACTCTTTCTTCAGCAGTATAACATTTTTCAATTTCAAAAAAATTTCTACCATTTATATAGCTGGTAGCCTTTCATCATTGGCACTCTGTTGTAGTATTCCATGTGTCATTTTTCAGTTTCAAGGTTCCTGTAACCTTGTAAGTAATGCAGGTGTCATTTTGAAATTGCAAGGATCATATGTAAAATTAACAAAAACACCAACTTTGAGGTCCCATAGCCGAGAGGGAACCTGCCACGGACATGAGGCTCCAATTAGAGCCCCTTTATTTTGATCCGTTCTATTAAAAAAAATTCATACAAAAACATCAATACGTTCAGGCCTTGCTGAGTTTTGGATGCCTGAATTTTTATTGTATAAACTAAAAAAATCGACTTTGAGGCCCCATAGCTAAGAGTCATTTTAGAATTATGCAAGTCTGAATTTCCATTCATCGATTTTTGGAAACTGGAAATATTGGCCCAAAAATTTTACATCCCAAAATTAATAGAACTGTACTAACAAGGGTTAGTTAGGTCGAAAATTTTGAAAGTTCTATTTTTGAGGCTGGACTTTTTTTTTTTTTTTTTTTTACACCCCAGGTTTAGAATATGCCACCTTCACCACACAAAGGGTCCTTGCTGAATTGGACCCCTGGGCCCCACAAACAAACCCAAAAAGGACCCCTTAGCAAAGATTTCCTCCGGAATCGCCGGAGGTGGCCATCATTACATGAATGACTATGCTCTAGTTTGAGAAAATGATAGTCTTCGTATTGGCGCCAAAATCTTCACCGAAGAATCCCTGAAGACTCCTTGAAGATTCTTTCTTCAGCTGAATTGGACCCTGGGCCCCACAAAAAAAAAAAAAAAAAAAAAAGGACCCTTAGCAAAGATTTCCTCCGGAATCGCCGGAGGTGGCCATCATTACATGAATGACTATGCTCTAGTTTGAGAAAATGATAGTCTTCGTATTGGCGCCAAAATCTTCACCGAAGAATCCCTGAAGACTCCTTGAAGATTCTTTCTTCAGCTGAAAAATGACCCCTGAATTGGACCCCTAAAAAAAAAAAAAAAAAAAAAGGACCCTTAGCAAAGATTTCCTCCGGAATCGCCGGAGGTGGCCATCATTACATGAATGACTATGCTCTAGTTTGAGAAAATGATAGTCTTCGTATTGGCGCCAAAATCTTCACCGAAGAATCCCTGAAGACTCCTTGAAGATTCTTTCTTCAGCTGAATTGGACCCCTGGGCACCACAAAAAAAAAAAACAAACAAAAAAGGACCCCCTTAGCAAAGATTTCCTCCGGAATCGCCGGAGGTGGCCATCATTACATGAATGACTATGCTCTAGTTTGAGAAAATGATAGTCTTCATATTGGCTCCAAAATCCTCACCCAAGATTCCTGAAGACTCCTTGAAGACTTTTCTTCAGCAGTATAACAGGTGTCATTTTTCAATTTCAAAAAAATTTCTACCATTTATATAGCTGGTAGCCTTTCATCATTGGCACTCTGTTGTAGTATTCCATGTGTCATTTTTTCAGTTTCAAAGTTCCTGTAACCTTGTAAGTAATGCAGGTGTCATTTTGAAATTGCAAGGATCATATGTAAAATTAACAAAAACACCAACTTTGAGGTCCCATAGCCGAGAGGAACCTGCCACGGACATGAGGCTCCAATTAGAGCCCCCTTTATTTTGATCCGTTCTATTAAAAAAATTCATACAAAACATCAATACGTTCAGGCCTTGCTGAGTTTTGGATGCCTGAATTTTTATTGTATAAACTAAAAATCGACTTTGAGGCCCCATAGCTAAGAGTCATTTTAGAATTATGCAAGTCTGAATTTCCATTCATCGATTTTTGGAAACTGGAAATATTGGCCCAAAAAATTTTACATCCCCAAAATTAATAGAACTGTACTAACAAGGGTTAGTTAGGTCGAAAATTTTGAAAGTTCTATTTTTTGAGGCTGGACTTTTTTTTTTTTTTTTACACCCCAGGTTTAGAATATGCCACCTTCACCCTGCACGCAAGGGTCCCATTACTGGACTGAATTGGACCCCTGGGCCCCTTCACAAAAAAACCCAAAAAGGACCCTTACAAAAAAAAATTTCCTCCGGAATCGCCGGAGGTGGCCATCATTACATGAATGACTATGCTCTAGTTTGAGAAAATGATAGTCTTCGTATTGGCGCCAAAATCTTCACCGAAGAATCCCTGAAGACTCCTTGAAGATTCTTTCTTCAGCTGAATTGGACCCTGGGCCCCCAAAAAAAAAAAAAAAAAAAAAAAAAAGGACCCCTTACAAAGATTTCCTCCGGAATCGCCGGAGGTGGCCATCATTACATGAATGACTATGCTCTAGTTTGAGAAAATGATAGTCTTCGTATTGGCGCCAAAATCTTCACCGAAGAATCCTGAAGACTCCTTGAAGATTCTTTCTTCAGCTGAATTGGACCCCTGGGCCCCAAAAAAAACAAAAAAAGGACCCTTACCAAAGATTTCCTCCGGAATCGCCGGAGGTAGCCATCATTACATGAATGACTATGCTCTAGTTTGAGAAAATGATAGTCTTCGTATTGGCAAAAATCTTCACCGAAGAATCCCCTGAAGACTCCTTGAAGATTCTTTCTTCAGCTGAATTGGACCCTGGGCCCCACAATTAAATCAAGAAAAAAAAAAAAAAAAAAAAAAAGGACCCCTTACCAAAGATTTCCTCCGGAATCGCCGGAGGTGGCCATCATTACATGAATGACTATGCTCTAGTTTGAGAAAATGATAGTCTTCGTATTGGCGCCAAAATCTTCACCGAAGAATCCCTGAAGACTCCTTGAAGATTCTTTCTTCAGCTGAATTGGACCCCTGGGCCCCACAAAAAAAAAAAAAAAAAAATGACCCCTTAACAAAGATTTCCTCCGGAATCGCCGGAGGTGGCCATCATTACATGAATGACTATGCTCTAGTTTGAGAAAATGATAGTCTTCATATTGGCTCCAAAATCCTCACCCAAGATTCCCTGAAGACTCCTTGAAGACTCTTTCTTCAGCAGTATAACAGGTGTCATTTTCAATTTCAAGGGTAATTTCTACCATTTATATAGCTGGTAGCCTTTCATTATTGGCACTCTGTTGTAGTATTCCATGTGTCATTTTTCAGTTTCAAGGTTCCTGTAACCTTGTAAGTAATGCAGAAACATTTTGAAATTGCAAGGATCATATGTAAAATTAACAAAAAACACCAACTTTGAGGTCCCATAGCCGAGAGGGAACCTGCCACGGACATGAGGCTCCAATTAGAGCCCCTTTATTTTGATCCGTTCTATTAAAAAATTCATACAAAACATCAATACGTTCAGGCCTTGCTGAGTTTTGGATGCCTGAATTTTTATTGTATAAACTAAAAAATCGACTTTGAGGCCCCGTAGCTAAGAGTCATTTTAGAATTATGCAAGTCTGAATTTCCATTCATCGATTTTTGGAAACTGGAAATATTGGCCCAAAAAATTTTACATCCCCAAAATTAATAGAACTGTACTAACAAGGGTTAGTTAGGTCGAAAATTTTGAAAGTTCTATTTTTGAGGCTGGACTTTTTTTTTTTTTTTTTTTTTTTAGAATATGCCACCTTCACCACGGGGTCCCGGCTGAATTGGACCCTGGGCCCTACAAACAAACCCAAAAAGGACCCTTACAAAGATTTCCTCCGGAATCGCCGGAGGTGGCCATCATTACATGAATGACTATGCTCTAGTTTGAGAAAATGATAGTCTTCGTATTGGCGCCAAAATCTTCACCGAAGAATCCCTGAAGACTCCTTGAAGATTCTTTCTTCAGCTGAATTGGACCCTGGGCCCCACAAAAAAAAAAAAAAAAAAACAAAAAGGACCCCTTAGCAAAGATTTCCTCCGGAATCGCCGGAGGTGGCCATCATTACATGAATGACTATGCTCTAGTTTGAGAAAATGATAGTCTTCGTATTGGCGCCAAAATCTTCACCGAAGAATCCCTGAAGACTCCTTGAAGATTCTTTCTTCAGCTGAATTGGACCCCTGGGCCCCACAAAAAAAAAAAAACAAAAAAGGACCCCTTAGCAAAGATTTCCTCCGGAATCGCCGGAGGTGGCCATCATTACATGAATGACTATGCTCTAGTTTGAGAAAATGATAGTCTTCGTATTGGCGCCAAAATCTTCACCGAAGAATCCATGAAGACTCCTTTGAAGATTCTTTCTTCAGCTGAATTGGACCCCTGGGCCCCACAAAAAAAAAAAAAAAAAAGGACCCCTTAGCAAGATTTCCTCCGGAATCGCCGGAGGTGGCCATCATTACATGAATGACTATGCTCTAGTTTGAGAAAATGATAGTCTTCATATTGGCTCCAAAATCCTCACCCAAGATTCCCTGAAGACTCCTTTGAAGACTCTTTCTTCAGCAGTATAATAGGTGTCATTTTCAATTTCAAGGGTAATTTCTACCATTTATATAGCTGGTAGCCTTTCATCATTGGCACTCTGTTGTAGTATTCCATGTGTCATTTTTCAGTTTCAAGGTTCCTGTAACCTTGTAAATAATGCAGGTGTGTCATTTTGAAATTGCAAGGATCATATGTAAAATTAACAAAAACACCAACTTTGAGGTCCCATAGCCGAGAGGAACCTGCCACGGACATGAGGCTCCAATTAGAGCCCCTTTATTTTGATCCGTTCTATTAAAAAAAATTCATACAAAACATCAATACGTTCAGGCCTTGCTGAGTTTTGGATGCCTGAATTTTTATTGTATAAACTAAAAAATCGACTTTGAGGCCCTGTAGCTAAGAGTCATTTTAGAATTATGCAAGTCTGAATTTCCATTCATCGATTTTTGGAAACTGGAAATATTGGCCCAAAAAATTTTACATCCCCAAAATTAATAGAACTGTACTAACAAGGGTTAGTTAGGTCGAAAATTTTGAAAGTTCTATTTTTGAGGCTGGACTTTTTTTTTTTTTTTTTACACCCCAGGTTTAGAATATGCCACCTTCACCACGCAAGGGTCCCCGCTGAATTGGACCCTGGGCCCCAAAAAAAAACCAAAAAGGACCCCTTACCAAAGATTTCCTCCGGAATCGCCGGAGGTGGCCATCATTACATGAATGACTATGCTCTAGTTTGAGAAAATGATAGTCTTCGTATTGGCGCCAAAATCTTCACCGAAGAATCCCTGAAGACTCCTTGAAGATTCTTTTCTTCAGCTGAATTGGACCCCTGGGCCCCAAAAAAAAAAAACAAAAAAGGACCCCTTAGCAAAGATTTCCTCCGGAATCGCCGGAGGTGGCCATCATTACATGAATGACTATGCTCTAGTTTGAGAAAATGATAGTCTTCGTTTGGCGCCAAAATCTTCACCGAAGAATCCCTGAAGACTCCTTGAAGATTCTTTCTTCAGCTGAATTGGACCCCTGGGCCCCACAAAAAAAAAAAAAAAATGACCCTTAGCAAAGATTTCCTCCGGAATCGCCGGAGGTGGCCATCATTACATGAATGACTATGCTCTAGTTTGAGAAAATGATAGTCTTCGTATTGGCGCCAAAATCTTCACCGAAGAATCCTGAAGACTCCTTGAAGATTCTTTCTTCTTCAGCTGAATTGGACCCCTGGGCCCCACAAAAAAAAAAAAAAGGACCCCTTACCAAAGATTTCCTCCGGAATCGCCGGAGGTGGCCATCATTACATGAATGACTATGCTCTAGTTTGAGAAAATGATAGTCTTCGTATTGGCTCCAAAATCCTCACCCAAGATTCCCTGAAGACTCCTTGAAGACTTTTTCTTCAGCAGTATAATAGGTGTCATTTTTCAATTTCAAAAAAAATTTCTACCATTTATATAGCTGGTAGCCTTTCATCATTGGCACTCTGTTGTAGTATTCCATGTGTCATTTTTTCAGTTTCAAGGTTCCTGTAATTGTAAAATGCAGGTGTCATTTTGAAATTGCAAGGATCATATGTAAAATTAACAAAAACACCAACTTTGAGTCCCATAGCCGAGAGGGAACCCTGCCACGGACAAAAAGGCTCCAATTAGAGCCCCTTTATTTTGATCCGTTCTATTAAAAATTCATACAAAACATCAATACGTTCAGGCCTTGCTGAGTTTTGGATGCCTGAATTTTTATTGTATAAACTAAAAAATCGACTTTGAGGCCCTGTAGCTAAGAGTCATTTTAGAATTATGCAAGTCTGAATTTCCATTCATCGATTTTTGAAAACTGGAAATATTGGCCCAAAAAATTTTACATCCCCAAAATTAATAGAACTGTACTAACAAGGGTTAGTTAGGTCGAAAATTTTGAAAGTTCTATTTTTTGAGGCTGGACTTTTTTTTTTTTTTTTTTTACAATCCCAGGTTTAGAATATGCCACCTTCACCACTTTCTCCTGCTGAATTGGACCCTGGGCCCCACAAAAAAAACCAAAAAAGACCCCTTACAAGGTGGCCATCATTACATGAATGACTATGCTCTAGTTTGAGAAAATGATAGTCTTCGTATTGGCGCCAAAATCTTCACCGAAGAATCCCTGAAGACTCCTTGAAGATTCTTTCTTCAGCTGAATTGGACCCCTGGGCCCCAAAAAAAAAAAAAAGGACCCCTTACCAAAGATTTCCTCCGGAATCGCCGGAGGTGGCCATCATTACATGAATGACTATGCTCTAGTTTGAGAAAATGATAGTCTTCGTATTGGCGCCAAAATCTTCACCGAAGAATCCCTAAAGACTCCTTGAAGATTCTTTCTTCAGCTGAATTGGACCCTGGGCCCCACAAAAAAAAAAAAAAAAAAGGACCCCTTACTAAAGATTTCCTCCGGAATCGCCGGAGGTGGCCATCATTACATGAATGACTATGCTCTAGTTTGAGAAAATGATAGTCTTCGTATTGGCGCCAAAATCTTCACCGAAGAATCCCTGAAGACTCCTTGAAGATTCTTTCTTCAGCTGAATATAACAAAAAAAAACAAAGGGTCCCTTCAAAAGATTTTCTTCGAATTGGACCCTTTGGGCCCCAAAAAAAAAAAAAAGGACCTTTGGGGCTGGGCCCCCAAGATTTCCTCCGGAATCGCCGGAGGTGGCCATCATTACATGAATGACTATGCTCTAGTTTGAGAAAATGATAGTCTTCGTATTGGCGCCAAAATCTTCACCGAAGAATCCCTGAAGACTCCTTGAAGATTCTTTCTTCAGCTGAATTGGACCCCTGGGCCCCACAAAAAAAAAAAAAAAAAAAAGGACCCCTTAGCAAAGATTTCCTCCGGAATCGCCGGAGGTGGCCATCATTACATGAATGACTATGCTCTAGTTTGAGAAAATGATAGTCTTCATATTGGCTCCAAAATCCTCACCCAAGATTCCCTGAAGACTCCTTGAAGACTCTTTTTTCAGCAGTATAACAGGTGTCATTTTTCAATTTCAAGGGTAATTTCTACCATTTATATAGCTGGTAGCCTTTCATCATTGGCACTCTGTTGTAGTATTCCATGTGTCATTTTTCAGTTTCAAGGTTCCTGTAACCTTGTAAGTAATGCAGGTGTCATTTTGAAATTGCAAGGATCATATGTAAAATTAACAAAAAACACCAACTTTGAGGTCCCATAGCCGAGAGGGAACCTGCCACGGACATGAGGCTCCAATTAGAGCCCCTTTATTTTGATCCGTTCTATTAAAAAATTCATACAAAACATCAATACGTTCAGGCCTTGCTGAGTTTTGGATGCCTGAATTTTTATTGTATAAACTAAAAATCGACTTTGAGGCCCCGTAGCTAAGAGTCATTTTAGAATTATGCAAGTCTGAATTTCCATTCATCGATTTTTGAAACTGAAATATTGGCCCAAAAATTTTACATCCCCAAAATTAATAGAACTGTACTAACAAGGGTTAGTTAGGTCGAAAATTTTGAAAGTTCTATTTTTTTGAGGCTGGACTTTTTTTTTTTTTTTTTTTTTTACACCCCAGTTTAGAATATGCCACCTTCACCACGCAAGGGTCCTGGCTGAATTGGACCCTGGGCCCCACAAACAAACCCAAAAAAAGGACCCTTACCAAAGATTTCCTCCGGAATCGCCGGAGGTGGCCATCATTACATGAATGACTATGCTCTAGTTTGAGAAAATGATAGTCTTCGTATTGGCGCCAAAATCTTCACCGAAGAATCCCCTGAAGACTCCTTGAAGATTCTTTCTTCAGCTGAATTGGACCCCTGGGCCCCACAAAAAAAAAAAAAAAAGGACCCCTTAAAAGATTTCCTCCGGAATCGCCGGAGGTGGCCATCATTACATGAATGACTATGCTCTAGTTTGAGAAAATGATAGTCTTCGTATTGGCGCCAAAATCTTCACCGAAGAATCCCTGAAGACTCCTTGAAGATTCTTTTTCAGCTGAATTGGCTGAATTGGACCCCTGGGCCCCAAAAAAAAAACAAAAAAGGACCCCTTTGCAAAGATTTCCTCCGAAATCGCCGGAGGTTAGCCATCATTACATGAATGACTATGCTCTAGTTTGAGAAAATGATAGTCTTCGTATTGGCGCCAAAATCTTCACCGAAGAATCCCTGAAGACTCCTTTGAAGATTCTTTTTCAGCAGTATAACAAGCCTGAATTGGACCCCTGGGCCCCAAAAAAAAAAAAAAAAGGACCCTTAGCAAAGATTTCCTCCGGAATCGCTGGAGGTGGCCATCATTACATGAATGACTATGCTCTAGTTTGAGAAAATGATAGTCTTCGTATTGGCGCCAAAATCTTCACCGAAGAATCCCTGAAGACTCCTTGAAGATTCTTTCTTCAGCTGAATTGGACCCCTGGGCCCCACAAAAAAAAAAAAAAAAAAAAAAACCCCTTAGCAAAGATTTCCTCCGGAATCGCCGGAGGTGGCCATCATTACATGAATGACTATGCTCTAGTTTGAGAAAATGATAGTCTTCGTATTGGCTCCAAAATCCTCACCCAAGATTCCCTGAAGACTCCTTGAAGACTCTTTTTTCAGCAGTATAACAGGTGTCATTTTTCAATTTCAAGGGTAATTTCTACCATTTATATAGCTGGTAGCCTTTCATCATTGGCACTCTGTTGTAGTATTCCATGTGTCATTTTTCAGTTTCAAGGTTCCTGTAACCTTGAAAGTAATGCAGGTGTCATTTTGAAATTGGAAGGTTCATATGTAAAATTAACAAAAACACCAACTTTGAGGTCCCATAGCCGAGAGGGAACCTGCCACGGACATGAGGCTCCAATTAGAGCCCCTTTATTTTGATCCGTTCTATTAAAAATTCATACAAAACATCAATACGTTCAGGCCTTGCTGAGTTTTGGATGCCTGAATTTTTATTGTATAAACTAAAAATCGACTTTGAGGCCCCGTAGCTAAGAGTCATTTTAGAATTATGCAAGTCTGAATTTCCATTCATCGATTTTTGGAAACTGGAAATATTGGCCCAAAAAATTTTACATCCCAAAATTAATAGAACTGTACTAACAAGGGTTAGTTAGGTCGAAAATTTTGAAAGTTCTATTTTTTGAGGCTGGACTTTTTTTTTTTTTTTTTTTTTTTTTTTTTACCCAGGTTTAGAATATGCCACCTTCACCACGCAAGGGTCCCAGCTTGAATTGGACCCCTGGGCCCCACAAACAAACCCAAAAACCCCTTACAAAGATTTCCTCCGGAATCGCCGGAGGTGGCCATCATTACATGAATGACTATGCTCTAGTTTGAGAAAATGATAGTCTTCGTATTGGCGCCAAAATCTTCACCGAAGAATCCATGAAGACTCCTTGAAGATTCTTTCTTCAGCTGAATTGGACCCCTGGGCCCTACAAAAAAAAAAAAAAAAAAGGACCCCTTAGCAAAGATTT
Organism: Macrobrachium rosenbergii; assembly: GCF_040412425.1. NCBI lineage: Eukaryota > Metazoa > Arthropoda > Malacostraca > Decapoda > Palaemonidae > Macrobrachium > Macrobrachium rosenbergii. The sequence goes on from NC_089762.1 coordinate 23,227,358, forward strand.
CCTCCGGAATCGCCGGAGGTGGCCATCATTACATGAATGACTATGCTCTAGTTTGAGAAAATGATAGTCTTCGTATTGGCGCCAAAATCTTCACCGAAGAATCCTGAAGACTCCTTGAAGATTCTTTCTTCAGCTGAATTGGACCCCTGGGCCCCACAAAAAAAAAAAAAAAAAAAAAGGACCCCTTACAAAGATTTCCTCCGAATCGCCGGAGGTGGCCATCATTACATGAATGACTATGCTCTAGTTTGAGAAAATGATAGTCTTCGTATTGGCGCCAAAATCTTCACCGAAGAATCCCTGAAGACTCCTTGAAGATTCTTTCTTCAGCTGAATTGGACCCCTGGGCCCCACAAAAAAAAACAAAAAAGAACCCCTTAGCAAAGATTTCCTCCGGAATCGCCGGAGGTGGCCATCATTACATGAATGACTATGCTCTAGTTTGAGAAAATGATAGTCTTCGTATTGGCTCCAAAATCCTCACCCAAGATTCCCTGAAGACTCCTTGAAGACTCTTTCTTCAGCAGTATAACAGGTGTCATTTTTCAATTTCAAAAAAAATTTCTACCATTTATATAGCTGGTAGCCTTTCATCATTGGCACTCTGTTGTAGTATTCCATGTGTCATTTTTCAGTTTCAAGGTTCCTGTAACCTTGTAAATGTAATGCAGGTGTCATTTTGAAATTGCAAGGTTCATATGTAAAATTAACAAAAAAACCAACTTTGAGGTCCCATAGCCGAGAGGGAACCTTTCTTGAGGCTCCAATTAGAGCCCCTTTATTTTGATCCGTTCTATTAAAAAAAAACAAAAACATCAATACGTTCAGGCCTTGCTGAGTTTTGGATGCCTGAATTTTTATTGTATAAACTAAAAATCGACTTTGAGGCCCCGTAGTTAAGAGTCATTTTAGAATTATGCAAGTCTGAATTTCCATTCATCGATTTTTGGAAACTGAAAATATTGGCCCAAAAAATTTTTCCCCAAAATTAATAGAACTGTACTAACAAGGGTTAGTTAGGTCGAAAATTTTGAAAGTTCTATTTTCTGAGGCTGGACTTTTTTTTTTTTTTTTTTTATTCACCCCAGGTTTAGAATATGCCACCTTCACCACGCAAAGGTTCCTCAGCTGAATTGGACCCTGGGCCCCACAAAAAAAACAAAAAGGACCCTTATGTAAAGATTTCCTCCGGAATCGCCGGAGGTGGCCATCATTACATGAATGACTATGCTCTAGTTTGAGAAAATGATAGTCTTCGTATTGGCGCCAAAATCTTCACCGAAGAATCCTGAAGACTCCTTTGAAGATTCTTTCTTCAGCTGAATTGGACCCCTGGGCCCACAAAAAAAAACAAAAAGGACCCTTACTGAAAGATTTCCTCCGGAATCGCCGGAGGTGGCCATCATTACATGAATGACTATGCTCTAGTTTGAGAAAATGATAGTCTTCGTATTGGCGCCAAAATCTTCATGAAGAATCCTGAAGACTCCTTTGAAGATTCTTTCTTCAGCTGAATTGGACCCCTGGCCCCAAAAAAAAAAAAAAAGGACCCTCTTAAAAGATTTCCTCCGGAATCGCCGGAGGTGGCTATCATTACATGAATGACTATGCTCTAGTTTGAGAAAATGATAGTCTTCAGTATTGGCGCCAAAATCTTCACCAAAGAACCCTGAAGACTCCTTTGAAGATTCCTTCAGCTGAATTGGACCCCTGGGCCCCACAAAAAAAACAAAAAGGACCCCTTACAAAGATTTCCTCCGGAATCGCCGGAGGTGGCCATCATTACATGAATGACTATGCTCTAGTTTGAGAAAATGATAGTCTTCGTATTGGCGCCAAAATCTTCACCGAAGAATCCCTGAAGACTCCTTGAAGATTCTTTTTCAGCTGAATTGGACCCCCTGGGCCCCACAAAAAAAAACAAAAAAAGGACCCCTTACTAAAGATTTCCTCCGAATCGCCGGAGGTGGCCATCATTACATGAATGACTATGCTCTAGTTTGAGAAAATGATAGTCTTCGTATTGGCGCCAAAATCTTCACCGAAGAATCCCTGAAGACTCCTTGAAGATTCTTTCTTCAGCTGAATTGGACCCTGGGCCCCACAAAAAAAACAAAAAAAAGGACCCTTACAAAGATTTCCTCCGGAATCGCCGGAGGTGGCCATCATTACATGAATGACTATGCTCTAGTTTGAGAAAATGATAGTCTTCAATTGGCGCCAAAATCTTCACCAAAGAATCCCTGAAGACTCCTTGAAGATTCCTTTTTCAGCTGAATTGGACCCTGGGCCCCAAAAAAAAAAAAAAAAAGGACCCTTAGCAAAGATTTCCTCCGGAATCGCCGGAGGTGGCCATCATTACATGAATGACTATGCTCTAGTTTGAGAAAATGATAGTCTTCGTATTGGCGCCAAAATCTTCACCGAAGAATCCCTGAAGACTCCTTGAAGATTCTTTCTTCAGCTGAATTGGACCCCTGGGCCCCAAAAAAAAAAAAAAAAAGACCCCTTTAGCAAAAGATTTCCTCCGGAATCGCCGGAGGTGGCCATCATTACATGAATGACTATGCTCTAGTTTGAGAAAATGATAGTCTTCGTATTGGCGCCAAAATCTTCACCGAAGAATCCCTGAAGACTCCTTTGAAGATTCTTTCTTCAGCTGAATTGGACCCCTGGGCCCCAAAAAAAAACAAAAAAAAGGACCCTTTACAAAGATTTCTCCCGGAATCGCCGGAGGTGGCCATCATTACATGAATGACTATGCTCTAGTTTGAGAAAATGATAATCTTCATTGGCGCCAAAATCTTCACCGAAGAATCCCTGAAGACTCCTTGAAGATTCTTTCTTTCAGCTGAATTGGACCCTGGGCCCCACAAAAAAAAACAAAAAGGACCCTTATAGCAAAGATTTCCTCCGGAATCGCCGGAGGTGGCCATCATTACATGAATGACTATGCTCTAGTTTGAGAAAATGATAGTCTTCGTATTGGCGCCAAAATCTTCACCGAAGAATCCCTGAAGACTCCTTGAAGATTCTTTCTTCAGCTGAATTGGACCCCTGGGCCCCACAAAAAAAAACAAAAAGGACCCCTTTACCAAAGATTTCCTCCGAATCGCCGGGAGGTGGCCATCATTACATGAATGACTATGCTCTAGTTTGAGAAAATGATAGTCTTCAGTTATTTTGGCATTTATTATCTTCACCGAAGAATCCCTGAAGACTCCTTGAAGATTCTTTCTTCAGCTGAGGAATTTTACCCTGGGCCCCAAAAAAAAAAAAAAATTCCCCCTTACAAAGATTTCCTCCGAATCGCCGGAGGTGGCCATCATTACATGAATGACTATGCTCTAGTTTGAGAAAATGATAATCTTCGTTTATTGGCGCCAAAATCTTCACTGAAGAATCCCTGAAGACTCCTTGAAGATTCTTTCTTCAGCTGAATTGGACCCTGGGCCCCAATTTTAAAACAAAAAAACCCATTATTAAAGATTTCCTCCGGAATCGCCGGAGGTAGCCATCATTACATGAATGACTATGCTCTAGTTTGAGAAAATGATAATCTTCGTATTGGCGCCAAAATCTTCACCGAAGAATCCCTAAAGACTCCTTGAAGATTCTTTCTTTCCCAGCTGAATTGGACCCCTGGGCCCCAAAAAAAAAAAAAAAAAGGACCCCTTAGCAAAGATTTCCTCTGGAATCGCCGGAGGTGGCCATCATTACATGAATGACTATTCTCTAGTTTGAGAAAATGATAGTCTTCGTATTGGCGCCAAAATCTTCACCAAGAAGAATCCTGAAGACTCCTTGAAGATTCTTTCTTCAGCTGAATTGGACCCTGGGCCCCACAAAAAAAAAACAAAAAGGACCCTTAGCAAAGATTTCCTCCGGAATCGCCGGAGGTGGCCATCATTACATGAATGACTATGCTCTAGTTTGAGAAAATGATAGTCTTCGTATTGGCGCAAAATCTTCACCGAAGAATCCCTGAAGACTCCTTGAAGATTCTTTCTTCAGCTGAATTGTACCCCTGGGCCCCACAAAAAAAAAAAAAAAAGGGACCCATTAGCAAAGATTTCCTCCGGAATCGCCGGAGGTGGCCATCATTACATGAATGACTATGCTCTAGTTTGAGAAAATGATAATCTTCGTATTGGCGCCAAAATCTTCACCGAAGAATCCCTGAGGACTCCTTGAAGATTCCTTTTTAGCTGAATTGGAGCGCTGGGCCCCACAAAAAAAAAAAACAAAAAGGACCCCTTACCAAAGATTTCCTCTGGAATCGCCGGAGGTGGCCATCATTACATGAATGACTATGCTCTAGTTGGAGAAAATGATAGTCTTCGTATTGGCGCCAAAATCTTCACCGAAGAATCCCTGAAGACTCCTTGAAGATTCTTCCTTCAGCTGAATTGGACCCCTGGGCCCCACAAAAAAAAAAACAAAAAAAGGACCCCTTAGCAAAGATTTCCTCCGGAATCGCCGGAGGTGGCCATCATTACATGAATGACTATGCTCTAGTTTGAGAAAATGATAGTCTTCGTATTGGCTCCAAAATCCTCACCCAAGATTCCCTGAAGACTCCTTGAAGACTCTTTCTTCAGCAGTATAACAGGTGTCATTTTCAATTTCAAGGGTAATTTCTACCATTTATATAGCTGATAGCCTTTCATCATTGGCACTCTGTTGTAGTATTCCATGTGTTATTTTTCAGTTTCAAGGTTCCTGTAACCTTGTAAGTAATGCAGGTGTCATTTGAAATTGCAAGGATCATATGTAAAATTAACAAAAAACACCAACTTTGAGGTCCCATAGCCGAGAGGAACCTGCCACGGACATGAGGCTCCAATTAGAGCCCTCTTTATTTTGATCCGTTCTATTAAAAAAATTCATACAAAACATCAATACGTTCAGGCATTACTGAGTTTTGGATGCCTGAATTTTTATTGTATAAACTAAAAAATCGACTTTGAGGCCCCGTAGCTAAGAGTCATTTTAGAATTATGCAAGTCTGAATTTCCATTCATCGATTTTTGGAAACTGGAAATATTGGCCCAAAAATTTTACATCCCAAAATTAATAGAACTGTACTAACAAGGGTCAGTTAGGTCGAAAATTTTGAAAGTTCTATTTTTTGAGGCTGGACTTTTTTTTTTTTTTTTTACACCCCAGGTTTAGAATATGCCACCTTCACCACGCAAAGGGTCCCGCTGAATTGGACCCTGGGCCCCAAAAACAAAACCAAAAAGGACCCCTTTACAAAGATTTCTCCGGAATCGCCGGAGGTGGCCATCATTACATGAATGACTATGCTCTAGTTTGAGAAAATGATAGTCTTTGTATTGGCGCCAAAATCTTCACCGAAGAATCCCTGAAGACTCCTTGAAGATTCTTTCTTCAGCTGAATTGGACCCCTGGGCCCCCAAAAAAACCCAAAAAGGACCCTTTATAAAAGATTTCTCCGGAATCGCCGGAGGTGGCCATCATTACATGAATGACTACGCTCTAGTTTGAGAAAATGATAGTCTTTGTATTGGCGCCAAAATCTTCACCGAAGAATCCTGAAGACTCCTTTGAAGATTCCTTTTCAGTTGAATTGGAGCGCTGGGCCCCACAAAAAAAAAAAAAAAAAAGGACCCCTTAGCAAAGATTTCCTCCGAATCGCCGGAGGTGGCCATCATTACATGAATGACTATGCTCTAGTTTGAGAAAATGATAGTCTTCGTATTGGCGCCAAAATCCTCACCAAAGAATCCTGAAGATTCATTGAAGATTCTTTCTTCAGCAGTATAACAAGGGTCCTGGCTGAATTGGACCCCTGGGCCCCACAAAAAAAAAAAATGGACCACTTAAAAGATTTCCTCCGGAATCGCCGGAGGTGGCCATCATTACATGAATGACTATGCTCTAGTTTGAGAAAATGATAGTCTTCATTGGCTCCAAAATCCTCACCCAAGATTCCCTGAAGACTCCTTGAAGACTCTTTCTTCAGTAGTATAACAGGTGTGATTTTTCAATTTCAAGGGTAATTTCTACCATTTATATAGCTGGTAGCCTTTCATCATTGGCACTCTGTTGCAGTATTCCATGTGTCATTTTTCAGTTTCAAGGTTCTGTAACCTTGTAAGTAATGCAGGTGTTATTTTGAAATTGCAAGGTTCATATGTAAAATTAACAAAAACACCAACTTTGAGGTCCCATAGACGAGAGGGAACCTGCCACGGACATGAGGCTCCAATTAGAGCCCCTTTATTTTGATCCGTTCTATTAAAAATTCATAAAAAACATCAATACGTTCAGGCCTTGCTGAGTTTTGGATGCCTGAATTTTTATTGTATAAACTAAAAATCGACTTTGAGGCCCCGTAGCTAAGAGTCATTTTAGAATTATGCAAGTCTGAATTTCCATTCATCGATTTTTGGAAAACTGGAAATATTGGCCCAAAAAAAAATTACATCCCCAAAATTAATAGAACTGTACTAACAAGGGTTAGTTAGGTCGAAAATTTTGAAAGTTCTATTTTTTGAGGCTGGGCTCTTTTTTTTTTTTTTTTTTTTTTTTTACACCCCAGGTTTAGAATATGCCACCCTCACCACGCAAGGGTCCCGGCTGAATTGGACCCCTGGGCCCCACAAAAAAACCCAAAAAGGACCCCTTACCAAAGATTTCCTCTGGAATCGCCGGAGGTGGCCATCATTACATGAATGACTATGCTCTAGTTTGAGAAAATGATAGTCTTCGTATTGGCGCAAAATCTTCACCGAAGAATCCCTGAAGACTCCTTGAAGATTCTTTCTTCAGCTGAATTGGAACCCTGGGCCCCACAAAAAAAAAAAAACAAAAAGGACCCCTTAGCAAAGATTTCCTCCGGAATCGCCGGAGGTGGCCATCATTACATGAATGACTATGCTCTAGTTTGAGAAAATGATAGTCTTCGTATTGGCGCCAAAATCTTCACCGAAGAATCCCTGAAGACTCCTTGAAGATTCCTTTTTCAGCTGAATTGGAGCGCTGGGCCCCACAAAAAAAAAAAAAAAAGGACCCTTAGCAAAGATTTCTCTGGAATCGCCGGAGGTATTTTCATTATATGAATGACTATGCTTTAGTTTGAGAAAATGATAGTCTTCGTATTGGCGCCAAAATCCTCACCGAAGAATCCCTGAAGATTCCTTGAAGATTTTTTCTTCAGCAGTATAACAAGGGTCCCGTTGGCATTTGGTACAATGACCCGGAGATGTTTGATTGGTGCAACTATAATTGCTTTCACATTCCTCCGTACTGCCCCGTCCACTATTGCAAGTGTTACTTTTACTAGCACGTCTGCTTCGGGTTGCACTTTTGCAGTGTCAACATTAACTTCAAGAAGGTTCGGAGATTCTCTGCAATTGACCATGTCATCCAATCAGACCTCATGAAGTTATTCTTGTCAAGTGGTTTGAGATTGTTTTCATTTTGGATGTCACTCAAAATAATCAAATTATTTTGAAAACTTTGAATGTGTTAAACGAATTTGAATGCTGTGTTTTTAACTTGTAATTAACTCTAAATGAGCACAATATTATAGAATTTATGAACTAAGGAATCTGTCATAATATGATGATTTATAATCTCTGGGAAACGATGTACATCATTTTTTTCTGTGGATAATTACTGTATTCTTTTGGATTTTTCTTAGGTAATAAACCAGTGATTATAAATTAATAAAGACTGAATGCAGCACAATTTCTCTTATCGTATCACAAAAAATATATTGATTATATTTCTAAACTTATGTTAGCTGTGACAACAGACAACTTACAATAAAAATTTTGTTTGCCCTCTTATGCAAAGAGTGTAATGCAACAGGAATTGACTAAAAATCCATAATCAAGTTCCAAAGAGAAAACAGGATCTGCTCCTCTCACTGTCTAATGGTTGCGAGGCGGTCTCTTAGGTCCTTCACAATCTATCCGTTACCTATCTTGACTCGAGCAGTGAACTTATAGATGCTTACCGAATGCTTCTCAAACTTGGCGACTTTCATTATATAATGGTACCGGGACTTTCTTTTAATAAAGATTTGGTAACAAAATGTCCTTGTCTGGCAGAGGCTGTAATCAGTCTATGTAGTTCCTAAATATGATGAGGTTTATTACCTGATAAGGGCCTCGTCTGTCTCTGAAGGAAAAGGAATGGAAGTGTAAAACTGGGTTAAGGAATAATTCTATAATCCTGAGTAGAGTGGTTAAGGCATTTCACAGACTAAGATCTTTTACCATTGTAAGATTAGGAAAAGATTGTCTTCTTATTTTCAGTAGAAAAAATGTGTGCTTTCTTGCACCTTCTAAAGCATTTTGAGCAATTCCAGCGGCTGAGGCTGAGAAAGTATGGGTTCCTTAACATCAAATGATTTTGTACCTTACAGGAAATGGAGCTGTAAAATGGAAAATGTTCACCATTCACCGCTCACCTAAATTAACCAGGAGGAAGTAGGGAACTCTAGAGCTGGGCTCAGGCACGAACACAAAGCATTAGCTCTGGAAAGCATTGAGTCATGGAGTGAGAAATGAGTTTACACCGCCGATGATAAAGAAAGAATCACTCAATCATCAGAGATGAAAGCACATTCACACAAAGAGAATGCAATACAACAAATAATCTGAATCGTAGAATAGCAAAGTGTGAAGTGAAGTGATATACTTGCCTTTAAGTTAAGTAAGAGATAAATCCGTAAAAAGAGGCTTTGCTCTTGGGAACACAAGGGACCCGCTGCTGAAATCGGACTTCAGAGGGAATGGAAGGAATTAGAAGCTCAAATCAGACTTTTGCTGACAATTTATGCGAAATACAAATCACACAATACGTTTAAGTTGTGTTTATGTGCCAGGTATTATCTCATCCTAAAGCCCCATAGGCCATAATCTCTGGAATAAAATTCCTCTCTCTCTCTCTCTCTCTCTCTCTCTCTCTCTCTCTCTCTCTCTCTCTCTCTCTCTCTCTCTCTCTCTCTCTCTCTCTCTCTAGTGGTAATGCTTGAGTAACGACTGTAATTGCAGGATTAAAGAGGCTCCTTTTAATCCTTAGTTAGAATACATTCTATGCATATTAATACATATATAAACCACAGTTAAAGCTACTTAATGAACAATAACTAAATCCCAACATTAATAAATACCATAATGTTACATTTCCAGAGGTCTTAATATAACCTATATTGAACGGTTATTTGCAAGTAGTTACTTCTGTATGAATCCTTCTCCTACACATATTTTACCATGCAATGGATGCTCGACTTACTGAAGATAAGATACAACACAAGGTGCTTTCTCAATAAAAACCAAATATACGCCAGTATGGACAGACTGTAAACAAGTCCCCGCTATGCTAGTCTTCTATGATGAACAACCCGTTTTCTATACCGCTCCTATAGGAGTGGGTCAAGCAGGATCTGCCATACTGAATCAACCAAGCTCATTTATGTAAATTTGTACCTGTTACCAACTTATTTTGTATATGTCTCTTTTTCACATGTATTAGAATATTGTTAGATCAGCCATTGTCCATTTTCTTTTAACTCGACTTGTATTTATCCATTGTAATTATTGTCGAGAGTAATTGGCCTCAGGTCACCAAGATTCTATTGCATTCCTCTGTGTGACGTCAGTCCGCCGCTATATAAACGGCCTGCGTCCTGAATAAAGCAGCAGTAACTTTTCTCCTGCTCATTATTTAGCACCTCTTAAAAGACCATGACCACAAATGACCAAAAACAAAGTCAATGCGAAGAATATATCTTCAACTATTAAAAGTGAATGTCTTTCATTTATATGCAGTGCATAAATTTACACCAGACATTTATTCAAGAGTTACTATAGAATCATATTAAAACGTATGGCATTAATACCAATTTAATACGTGGTACATCTAAAACTCCCGCCCTCCCAGACCTTTGAAGTGAGAGAACCACAGGCAGTAAAAACAGCAAGCTGGAGCTGGTTCCATCTATCGGACCCTCCGAGAATTATTTCCAACCCGCTTCTTCGGGAACTGCTTCTTGACTTAATCGGTAGAGGTTGCATCTTCAATATTGTACCTCATTCCACGGCAGTTGTTGAAGTACCATTAGCCACTCGATGTATTCAAGTGCTGTAGTGTAATCATTGTCAAAAAATCAAACTCCTAAATATGATGTATTTTGCACTGAAGATTCCATTAATACATAATCTCTTCAGTTGAGCTGCATCCCTGAGGATGTCGTGCAATTGGAACTTCTTCAGTAGTTCAAGCGAAGATGCAGCACATTGCTACCCTAATACAGTTCTTGTATTTTAATCATTTACTTACAATTTTTACTTATTTATTATTTATTAATTTGTTAATTTATCTTTTTTTCTAATAACTGATCTCTTTCTGTATTTCCCATTACCTTCTGCTATTTATGTCGAATGAAAACCATATTTTTTGGAAGCTTGAATTTCAAGTCAATGGCCCCTTTGGTGGGCTTCTTCCACATGAATAGGGTTCATCTTCTGAATAATAATAATGATGATTGAGGAAACAGTAAATGATGAATAGAAAAGATATTTTGGAAAATAGTTAGCTTGTTTTATTCGCAGTTAAATGGGGCTAAGCTGAACAACGTTATATCCAAAATCCAAATGTTTGAAGTCGATACAAGTTATGAGCAACCAATTAATTTAGAATATTTTAAAATTCTGTCGGTCTCTTTCCTCTCTGTTCCAGATCAGATTCCATCTTTGGTAGGAAGTGAGGCATTTTCAGCGAAAGGGAACTAGAATTGTCCCCGCAAAGCGGGAGACACTTTGCCAGTCTTCAATGAAAAGAGTTGTATATGTATCTAAATATTAGTCTTTCATTTGAGAAGAGTTCAATGAATATAACATCCCACTAATCCATTTTTCCTCTAAAAGAGGCAAGGTCCATTCTACATGTGAAATCAATATATAAATATAAACAGAATAAAACAAGAGATTGGTTAGTGCATCTGATCTTTATTGACTGAATAGCATCATTTCATCGTTATTTACCAAGGAAAATCATGTAAGTAAAATATGATAAACACTAAATAAGCATTATACAATTCATAAACTGCTTTGCAAGCATAATGATTCCATCAGCTTACGACAAACAAAAGCACTTTTTGATGTAGATACAACGTGCTTATTTGTAAACATAGCAAGCAAAAAGGCATAGAACTGTTGATCCATTCAACATGAAAATCATGATATATGGTCTCATTTAGGCGCAATATCTTGTTCCCAAAAAGAATGACAGAAATTGTATCTGCTCTGTTGGCAAATGACTATTTAAAAATTTAATGTATCCACTTTACCAAGATTGGATATAACTGAATATTCTACAGCTTTTATTTTATGATGACTTATTTTTTCTTATTTCAGTCATCTGTGCAAAACATCTATAAGTGTCAATACTGCAGTCAGTCTACCAATACTTAATGAATTACGTAGAATCGTAGCTTTGAAATCTTTAACAGTCATTCTGTGGTGTCCTAATTGAAATCAGCAACTGAATCCCAAACGTGAAACCGGATGTCTATAGACAGCGCCCACTCCATCTATGCCAAAGCGTCGAGCGTCCCATTACAAGTGCACATGTAGAAAGGGCAGAAGGGATCCACCTCTTTAAGACAGCTGGTATTACAAAACGCATCAAATTCCTCTTCTCCAGCCCAGGGGCCAATTGCATGGCAAGGTGGCACCTCAGGCTCTCGTGTTTCTGATTTGGTCATCTCTCTTTTCAGCTGTGGTTTTGGTCTGTCAAGATAACATCACTATTTATTTAATTCGAAAGACAAGAAACTTTGAACGTGAATATCGATTCAGATGTTCTGGATATCGGAGATATATCCATGACTACTTGTAAACATTCTATTAAATCTTTCAGTTTTTTTATAGAGTTCTGTTGAAATAATTCGCGTCAGCATTGAAAGCCAAAGACGAACACGTGATTATTAGTCGAGGGAAAAGTTTATGAAGATTTCTTTATGAAAACAAACGAAGGAATCCATTTGCAAAAAATTCACGATTTGGGCTGACGAGCAGAGTTTCTCTCACTCCAGTGGAAGCTGACCAGTGAAAGCCAATGTAAAGAATGAGGTTGATACTTTAAAATCTTATCAATCTTAACTGAAACCATCTTATCACTTACGCATATTCCTTCGTATCAAATTTCAAAGGAGATTCAGCTTTGCGTCCCTGGACCCAGCAAGAGGCCAAGACCTGGAAGGATCTTCAATGTAAATCTGGGCTGACACGGGATTTTGGTCAAGGTCTAACTTCTCATAATCTTAAACATTTTACTTTTTCACTATTTTTCGAACAAGTAATTGACGTGTTTTACTTATTTTATGGTCATAATATCTTTTATAATGTCATTGTCTTTTACGTTATAAAATAATGCATTACGAGAAATTCGGAACTATTTGCAGCCAGTGGTGACGAACAAAAAATGTGATGATAAAAGAACAGATAGCAAAATATTTTTGTACGATTTCTATTTCCAAAGGTAAGAAAAGGGAGGAAGTAGGAGGACAATTACTCACAGCAATCAGGAGGAAATTCAGGAAGAGTCGTGACATCATTCTTCTTGTAAAACTGAAAAATGCGAAGGAAATTCTCAGATAATTTTCTATGCATTACACATCTGTGAGACGAAGTATATAGGTTATTAAGAAGGTTCTCTAAACCAAAAACACACACATACATATACAACATACAAACATATATATAATATATGTAATATATATATATATATATATATATACACATATATATAATATATATATATATATATATATATATATATATATATATATATATATATATATATATATATATATATATATATATATATATATATATATATATATATATATATATATATATAATATATATATATATATATACATATATATATATATATATATATATATATATATATATATATATATATATATATATCTATGTAAGCATCTACAATATTAATAAACAAACTGAAAACATTTTAATTAATCGCATCCTCTTTACATCGAAAGTTACTCTGTGTCACTTCTATGCTTATCCATAAACAATAAGAAAAGCTCATGGAAAGTAAGCATATGTAGGCCCGAACTATAAGTGATACCTGGAATCAACCAGCACAGGTCAGAGAGTGAGGGAAAAGCGCTGATCTGTTGACCCTGGAGCGTCTTGTGAAGAACTGCGAGAGTCTGTGTTAACACGCAGTGTCCACATCACTATTTATACAGCTGTTCCTAATCGCGTAACCTTTACACCTCGACGTGTCATTTTAAAAGCTACAAATTAGATACTGATGGCAGGTGTTCAGCGATATTGTGGAGATAAGATCCCAGTCATTCATGCTGTAAGAATTTTAATGGATTTTTGGGGCATTTTTGTTAACCTGAGGTCCTTTTGATTTAGGTATCAATTCTTGGCTCGAGCTGAGAGCAAAGAGCTCAGATTTTGTATTGGATGGAAAATATATTTCTATCCTCCATTTTGCAAAAACTAATAGAATTTTTTTCCATAGGTCGAAATAAACCTTTAAGGAATGAAAGCCTCTCAGGTATTTGGCACCGAAAAAATTTTGTAATGGTTTTGGGCGAACAAAAGACCATTCTGCCTATAGTCATCAAAATACTGTTAATTTGATTGTAAAGAATCTAAAACAATTTAGTAGGCGTATACGTGATACTTTATATATATACTGTATTATATATATTTATATATATATATATATATATATATATATATATATATATATATATATATATATATATATATATATATATATATATATATATAACACACAATCACCGTGTGGAACAGAAATATTTCTGATATATATATATATATATATTGAAACCTCATACAAATCTGCATACCAGCGATCTGACGCACATACATAAATTTCATTCAGATTATCCCTTCGAGCGAAGGGAAATCATCAACACACAATCACGGAATACTGACTCTGGGAGATTCACACTTCCTTGCTTCCTACCTGTTTCGTGATTTTCCCATAATCACATCATCATTTCATTCAAATCTATGGAAAATGAAATAAATTAATAAAAGACTACTGAACGGCTAAAACTGAATTACCACCTGAGAGACCTGGTTCGATCCCGGCGTGAGTCAGAAATTTATTTCGTTAAAACATTAGTCATTAAAAAACTCTATAAAGGCTGTTCAAAAATTACACACAAAGAGCACACTTAAATACATACACTCAAAGCATAAAAGGATAATTCAATGAAATGTTACATTGGACACATTGGGGAAAACTGGTTATGCAAGCAAGAGCACATTAAAAACTTGTAGCAAAATCACAAATCCTCCAAATAAATAAAAAAAAACAATGAACAAAAATTGTCTAATTTTTTAAGAATAATATTTTAGCAAATACTCTGAATGGATTGAAACAAACAAAGACAGCAATTATACACAAAGAAAAATACAAAAGATAAAATCACCTTACACATGGACAAATGACAGAACCACACATAACAGTAAAAGAAAATCCCTCCAAATAAATAAAAAACAATGAACAAAAAATTGTCTAATTTTAAGAAAAATATTTTCAAAATGGAGATCAAACAAAGACTTTGACAAAGCAAAAAGACCTCAATTACAATGACAAGAACCACTAACAGTAAAAGAAATATACTAAAGCAAAAGATCAACCACGTGTGCAACAACACCTGTTTCCTCAATCACCTCTGCTTTATTGCATTTTATATAGTACCTTCTGTCGCCAGTTAATGCATACTTCATGGAATCACAGTGGCTTTCCCATTGGGATAAGACATAAAACACTAGGACCACCCATGCGTCAGATAATTCGCTTGCTCTCTGGTTTTGCATCATATGTAGGTTGTACAATACAATATCAGTATCAATGTTTGATTCATTTACGTCGTAGCATCTCAAAACGGGTACCAACTTCCCAAGAATGTGATGCAATTTTTCTCTGGATTTTTCTCCATTTCTCTCTTTCTTTTTACAGTCTTTTGATCACTGACATGTCCGTGGAACAATTCAGTTTCTTATAAAAAAAAGAAAATTCTCGTAATGACTTCGACTGAATTCACTAAAATAGCTGGGGAAATACCACCTTGTTAGTAAGAGTGATATGACTGAATTTCCAAGATAACCCCCATTGAGATATTTCTGAACTGCTTCTCTCTTGAACCGAATGAAATCATCTTCGGTTCACGATATGAAAATCGATAAAATCGTATTGTTTTAAAATGACTGACTAAAAATTTGTGTGTTCTGGTACAGAAGTTTTATTTCGTAACAGAATCACTCGACATTCAACCTTGCATTTACATATTTTATTAGTGTTAGTGGGCATTTTCATTAAAGGGATTTCAGAAATTTTTACAAAGCTTATGCTTAAATAGAACTTGTAAGCTATAATAAAAATCCATACTGGGATATTGCTTAGTTTAATTGTACCTTATTCAAGGGATCAGTCATTTTGACAGGGTTAAAATAAGTTTCCTATTT
>NC_089762.1:23245890-23368390 GCF_040412425.1 Macrobrachium rosenbergii
CTTCAAGCACCTGCATGTATCAAGTTTCTCTTCCCTGCTGGTGGCTGTTACTTTTCTGGAAGACAATCTACGATAACCGAAGGATTATAATTCCCTTCTCCTTTTAAACAAGGCTGCCACTCTCTCTCTCTTATTGCCATTTTTGTCTTTAGAAATAGCTTGTAAAGCCGTTCTTATGCAAAAAACCCCCATTCCATTCCATAAAAGCTCCTGCACAAAGCGAGCGAGTTTGTGTTCATTTATAGCTTCAAGTCCTGTGTAAGGCGAAGTTCTGATCATATGTTAATTCGGGATATATTATCCATTACAAAATATCACTAAGAGAATTTCATCTCGTGGGAATTAGGATGTTAAAATAATAAATGATAACTATATGGTACATTTATGGCATGCTTACATGGTATGACATGCAACAGAAATAAAATATATAAAAAAGTCTGAGCTCTTGAATTTGAAAAATCAACAAATATGTAATGAGTTGCCTTATATTTTTTTTATTTTTTCTACGCTGAAATGTGTGTTGCAGAAGTTACAGAGTTGAAGTCGTTAAACTTATCATTAAATAATGGGATTCTATTTACATATTGCTAGGTCTGTCTCTCAGTATGGAATACCAATCTCAATATTTCTCCCGGCTCCTGATGTAATTGATTCAACGACCCTTTCGTTACTTTTATTAAAGGTGATCAAAACCTTTTGCAGAAGAAACATGATAACTCTGCACCTTCTATGCCTTGACACTAAGAATCCCCATAACTGTCACATCTCAGTGAGATAATGCCTTCATGGTAGATCAACTTCAGACTACCATGGGGGAGTCTTCCTTGAAACATGATAGATCTGAGAGTTGCAGTAGAAGGAGGGAAGTTGACTTATACCATCGCCGTCATCGTTCTTAATTAGCGGTGGCTGTCAACAAATGGAGGAAATTGTGAAGTATGTTGCCCTCTAGGAACCTTTGCTGGGGAAGGAAATGTGGTTGCTATTGCTGCACAGGCAACGGAAATTTAATTTTACATACACACATTATATATTTATATATATATATATATATATATATATATATATATATATATATATATATATATATATATATATATAATATTATTATAAGGTGTTATAATATATATAACCATTCTACAAATATTATATGTATCTCTGTGAAAATTTTGATATTTTGCTTGCAGATTCGTCATTTGTTGTGAAGATATAATTTTAAGATGTCTTTTCTTACAGATAAATTGTGTATCATATGATCTTTAAATGTTTTGATATGTTTTTTCCATCTAGTTTAATGCATTGTGCAGTGTATTGGAATCATATACTGAGTGTTAACATGTTGTGGAGAGGGAGAGATATTTGAAGATTCTTATCAGATCGCTTAGTGTTTCCTATATTTACTCAGTTATTTGGGGTCCGGGAAGCCGCGTTTGGAGGAAGGCGAAGAGCCCTCTTGACTTATCGTGACGAGTTTGACAGCTAGCGGCAAATTGCCTGTTACATATTTATTCTGTGTGCCTATTCTGAAATCATTATCTGTGTCTGTGCCTATCCTTTTTCATAATCTGAGAAAGAGAGAATGAGTGAGTGAAGTAGTTGAAGTTGACATGTTGACAGCTGACCAGTTTTGGGTCAAAAGCACTTCCTTCTGTTTGTTCAAGTGTGTGAGTGTCCAAGGAAATGTCCATCATAGAGATAAGAGCTCTGGCATATTTCCCTCTGGGCCTTAGAGTCCTTGTATGTATACTGCACATGTACTGTATACCTGTATGTATAATGTATGTACACTTTATATATCATGTATTCTGGGAGAGCTTAAAGATAAAAGTGCAGTGCTGATCCAGAGTCACGCAGTCAGAAAAAGGGGTCCCTGGGATAAGCATCTCTCTCTCTCTCTCTCTCTCTCTCTCTCTCTCTCTCTCTCTCACTATAGTCAAACTCAGCCTTTTTGGCCGCTAAGGTGGTGGCCGCGTTTAGCCGGGATTTTCCGCACAGTTGCCACAATTCTATAAATATGCCACGACAGTGATGACGAAATGTCTCTGATATTTTTTATATTAACTAAATATATGGTAATTACTCTGTTTCATAATAAAACTTCATATGTTTAAGAATGACTAAGTTTTTGATGGGAAAATTAATATTATTAAAAATGTTTTCCTGAGATTTGACAACACCGCTGTGCTGGGTTAGTGCGCCATTGCCACCTCAACCCAACAAGGTCATTACGTGTCACTGACCCACCATGGAAACATCTCCCACTTCTCGCTGCCCCTGCCTGCACAGTCAGGTGAAGGAAATAATCTATAATGTTAATCGGTACTTTTTAGGTGAAAAGGCCAATGGCGGACCTTTGTTACCACCAACTCAAGCCCCTGCTTGGACAGCCAAAGCCACCAAAGTAAGCGAAAGGACAGTTAGAAGGATTTGCTTCAAAGCAAATCAAGAATGGCGGTCAGGGGCTGAACACAAGAAACCTGTCTTCTATCCACCGACAAAAACTCAGCCTACAACAGTTATGAATTTTGACGACTTTGATAAGCGTGTCCTGAGAAGAAATGTATGGGAATTTTACGAAAGAAATGAAATCCCTGCACTCTACAAAGTCACGGAAGAGCTAAGAGAAAAATATCTTACAATGGTAGCACTGAGTCACTTCAAGAGTTCTGTTGCAGATTGGCTTGATTTTGCTCACATGGCCGAATTTTTGATGGAACAAAGATGCGGCAAGAGATCAAGTCTGACAGTCTTTCAAAAACTTTGTTTTCCTTGACGAAACATGGGTCAATCAGAATTACACTGTTTCAAAGTGCTGGACTGACATGGCCTCCAAACAAGCAACAGGAGTAAAGCCACTTACTGGAAAAGGAAATCGCCTCTTCATTCTTCATGCAGGAACGAAAAAAGGCTTTGTCAAGAATACTGAACCATTTTTTCAAGCCAAAAAGATGGTGATTATCACAATCAGATGAATGCTGCAGTTTTCGAGCAATGGTTTAAGACTCAGTTGTTACCTAACATCCCCCAAAAGTCTGTAATTGTGATGGACAATGCATCCTACCACTCGATAGTGCTTGAAAAAACCTAACATCATCTTGGAGAAAAGAAGCAATAAGGGACTGGTTGATAAAGAACGGTGCACATGCACGTGACGACATGCTGAAAGTGGAGCTCTATGACCTCGTCAAAAAAATGTGCAATGGAAAGAAAACTTACATGATTGACATGCTTGCTTCAGAAGCAGGACATAAAGTTGTACAACTCCCGCCATACCATTTTCAGTACAACCGGACAGAGCTCATATGGGCTCAGGTAAAAACTTACATTTCCAAGAAAAACACATTCAAAGTTGCTGACCTGAAGCATTTGGTCAAAGAAGCTTTACGCACTGTGACAGCGGTAAACTGGAATCAGGTAATAAAACACACGGAGAAGCTTCAGGAACAAGATGCAAAGCAAGATGTAGCAATTGAAAGATATATCGGGAGTCATTTGTCATCAACATCAAGGAGAGCTCAGATGACGAGTCTTCTGATTAAACACCATAGAGAGGATTAGGCCTACTGGGGAAACTTCTATAAAAAAATGCATCTAGACTTTTACCTCCAAGGTGATGTGGAAAAAAGTCAAAATGAGAACAAAGATAATTCTGAGAGAGAGAGAGAGAGAGAGAGAGAGAGAGAGAGAGAGAGAGAGAGAGAGAGAGAGAGAGAGAGGTGGGGTGGAAGTACCTACCTGGGGAGACGTGGCAATGGTGCGGAAAATCCAGGCTAAACAAGGCCAACGCCTTAGCGTCCTAAAAGACTGAGTTTGACTATAATACCATTCATATATATAAGGGTGTTATGCTGATTGCTTTATTGTTTGTAAAAGTTTTGTTAAACTCAACCAAAAAGTATATTCATTTTGTAAGAGGTGATCCAAGGTGTTTATGTTGTGCAAGCATTGTGTAAAGTGTATAATGGTGTATCACCTAAAGAAAGGTAATGTGATGGTTACTGGTTTTTGTTATGTTAAAAGTTATGGTGATGTTCTAGATAAAAGAGAATTATTATTTTGATAAGAGGTGAATATCTCTTATTGTGACTTGTAAAGTGTCTTGCTGCTAATTATATCTCATTGTGTGTGTCATTGTGACTTGGCAGTGTTGTCCTTGAGAAAGTCTTAGAAAGACGTGAGTTTAACCTTTTTTAAAAGTGAAGGTAACCTTTTGAAAGATTGATATAATCTTTAAACATATTTTTGTCTTAGAAATGGCTATTGGTACATTTCCATTTTTGCATATTTCATTCTTATATGTTGGTGCTATCAAAGTTTTGTGCTGGTGATTACTTAGCATTTTGTTAGTGCATACTTATTATTGAGATTTCAGAAAATTATGTGGATTCCAGTCAGTAATATTTTGGTGAACATTCGTGTGGAGTTTAATTAATCAGGTATATGTTTAAAACTTGAGTGATAGATAATGGCTTGAATCTTACTTAACTAAATTGCTTTCTTAATAAATTAAAGTTTTGTGAATTAAACTTAATTAAGAAATACTTAAATCTTACACTGTCATCAATTAATAGGAAATCTTTTTGAGATTGTGAACTCTGCATATAACTTTTGAACTTAGAGATAAATTTGTTTGTTTAAAGTTTTAAAAGTACAGCGTTTCATTTTGACCACCAGTAATTAGAGAAAATAATGAATATGTACAAGGTAAGTGATATATCTGTTTGTTCACCTGTGACTTATCTAGGTAAAATAGGACCAGAGAAACAGTTATAGTGTTTGTTGAAGTGATACCCATTTTCCACGAGTCTGGATATAACTAATTAATTGTTACCTTACCCATAACTTGATAAAGGTACATTGATTTTCTCAAGTGATAAGTGAGTTTTATGGGATCACTGTACCTTTAGAGTACTCAGTCTTAATATCTTTGTTATGAGGTTTCAAGTATCTGGTCGATGTAAGGTAACTTTCTGGTATTATTATTTGTGTAATAATCAGGTGCTTGATCACTTCGTGACAATTTATATACAGTATATATAATATATATATATATATATATATATATATATATATATATATATATATATATATATATACTGTATATATATATATATATATATATATATATATATATATATATATATATATATATATATATATATATATATATATATATATATATATATATATATATATATATATATATATATATATATATATATATATATATATATATATATATATATATATATATATATATATATATATATATATATATATATATCATTGTAGTTTCATTTTACCTTGCACTTTTTAGATTACTCAAAAGGTTTCCAATAGCACACAGCACAAATAATCAATACAATGCAAAATACTTTAGTCAGAATCTAGAGATTAAGAGAGTAGGGTGAGAATGATAATTACCTGGTGTCATGGGATGGAGTGCCAGGTGAGGGACCTCGTGACACAAAACTTTACACGCTATTGCTCTGAGTGTCCTGAAATATCAATAGCCATCTAACTATATGTATACAATGTGTCTTTTTCTATAACTTCGAGATCCACTTATGGAGGCAGTATTCCACAATGCCTGTTATTAACTATGAGCACATTTTCTATACATGTCCGTCATCAACTGAAATGTGATACCAATCACATTAACAAATTTTTCTGCAGGTCATTACACCGATTGATTTCTGTTATCATTGGTATACGAAGTGTGGTGTGTTATATTTCTATAATTATATGTGCATACGTATGTGGTGGGATATCTTTCTGATGTGTATCTTTTTCTGAACGAAAAATGTCACTGTTCATTTTACACCATCAAGAAGGCATATAGCTGACGAATCCGGCGTTGCCCAGGAAAACTCTGAAGTACTCAGAAAAATTTTCGTCCCTTTAAATCCCCTTTAAATTGTTTTATCGTATAAAGTATATATATATATATATATATATATATATATATATATATATATATATATATATATATATATATATATATATATATATATATATATATATATATTTTTATTTTTTATATATTGTCAAAACCTAATACTGTAAAATATTCAGTATGCAAATATATAGCATCAACACTTAATTCACCTGTATATACATATATATTTATTTATTTGTCAAAACCTAATACTGTAAAATATTCAGTAGCAAACAGCATCAACACTTACTTCACCTGATCCCCGAAAGTCCATTAAAATCGACGAAAGGTAAAACCATCACTGTGAAGTTGCAGAAAAAAAAACTCATTCAGAGCAAAACCTTCTGAAAATATTCAGTATCTCATCTACTTCAGCTTTCCACTCTCACTCTCTCTCTCTCTCTCTCTCTCTCTCTCTCTCTCTCTTGTCTCTCTCTCACCATTGTTTCTCTGTCTTCCTTACGCCTGAATTGAAAGAGATATCTCTCTCACTCTTAAAGTTTTGGAGGTGATGTCTTCAAAAGCCCCTCATCACTATTTAATTAATGGTAGATTGATAACAAATACCGTTAAGGCCTAACACCCTCTCTCTTTCTCTCTCTCTCTCTCTCTCTCTCCCTAACACACCCATTCACTATCATAGTATTCAACTCTCATAGTGACACATGGCAACTACAACAACCATCAATTCGTACCCCTTGCTGATGTAATCATATACAGTAGAATGATTGTGTATAGTTATATATATTTCAGAAAAATACGGCCGCTTTAACATTACTGTGTTATATAGTGTGATGAAAGAGAGTTAGCTGTAAGATGGAACTGGGGCAAGCCGTCAGTTGCAGAATCGTTGTACTTAGCAAATACTTCGTTACATCTGCAGTTAACTTGGTGAACACACGATATTAGCCCTGTCATATGACCGAGTTGGTATGTGCGTACATGAGTTCGTACATTAGAAATCTAGATTTTGTGTCTAATTCTGCCCAAAAATTAGTCCGATCGTTCATTAGCGGAGCTAGAGCGGTATCGTGAAGACATTATCTTTGAGTGTTGCAATCTCTTAGAATTGGCAGAATAAGGTACAGTTCAGACTCTTCGTTTTTCTGTGTGAATTGTGGACTTATGTTTTTTACCACGTTTCAAGACATTTTTGAACTTGTGTGGGAAGTGGACGTAGCCTTTTACCATTTCAATATTCTATTTTATTGTGTTCTATTTACCAGTATGCTATTTACTCATGCATTTTAGACTTTTCATTATTATGTTTTGCACTTACATATTTTTGGGAGATTATTATTTGTGCTTAATTCTTTTGACAGATGTCTGTGGTGGTGGTGTGGTGAGAACATATTGAGAGGACATGATGTTATCATGTTGATGTGATCATAGAGAATACATTTGCAAAACCTTTGCAATGTCTATTATTTTATGTGGTAGACTTTGAGACTAGACTAGACTGATAAAGTCTATAATGGAATATGTGAGAATTTTTGGATTTACAGGCCATTAGCCGTGATGAGACTTTTTAGTCAGGATTAGATTATTCTTACTTGATAATTTCATTTATGATGCATTTTAATCTTTACTTTGTTTATTCATTACTTGTTGGGTTGCTTTAAATAATAAATCTATTTTTGTAGGAAAGATTGCGTTTCCTTAGATGACCCATTTCATTTCTTTAATGTGGAATGCGAGAACGAAAGAGATCTTTGTGACATCAGAGAGAGAGAGGGGATGCGTGAAACTCGCCGAGAGCAAAAGAAGAGGGTGTGGGGCCTAAGGGGGAGGTCTGCGTGGGTTGAGTGTTAGATGGAGGGAGGAAGGGTCGAAATTCCATGCCGTTCCTGAAGGTAGATCGCTAAAGGTAAACGTTACGTAGTATTCCTACACGGAATATTGAGTCTGTTTCCAGGGGGATTACAGATAAATATGGTGGCAGCGGTTTAAAATAGGACAGCAGCGGTAGAAGTTTTAATTTAGGCAGGGTGAAGCTTTAATTCGATTTTTAAAATACACTAATTGATAACATTGATGCCCGAAGCATGGACTAGCCTGGGGCGACTGGGCGAGATGAATGATTAGTCTTAAAAGAGCGGGTGTGATAAGCGTGTCGAGTTACGTGTTTAACACGGTGAATTCTTTTTTTTTTTTGTTTCTATCTAAATATTCGGGAGTGGGGAATTCTGAAATAGATCTGGGTGAGATCTAGAGCAATTTTGGGTTGAGGAAATACCCAAATAAGTGTGATTAGTGGCGATTGTGAGTTAATTAAGCATGTGATGATTTTACAAAATCATTGTTATTTTTGTCTTCAAGATGGTGACGTCACAAGTTGCACAGAGCTCCGTTTTCTGTTAGCAGAGTGATAAGTAACACGTTTTCTGTTCTTCCTTTTTTTTAGGAGAGGCTTAACCTTCCACCTTTCTCCTGTTTTCTTTATTCTCTTCTCATGTTGTTACATTCGGGTCGTCGAATATTTCGCAAAATGTCAGACTCAGACTCAGAAGCAGGTCCGCCCCAGTTGGTTGTGACCCATAAGCTGACAAATTTTAATGCAGGCATTACAAATTTTAAGGGCCTAGTTGATGGGAAATTAACTCAGAATGTAGAGACATTTATTGAATCAGTAGATAATTATCTGAATTCTAGGAAGATTACGGGTGGCGCTGATGCTTTAAGAGAAGCAAAGGCTTTCTTAGATTTAGACAAAAGAGACATTGGAGAACGAGCACGAGGTTTCGGGTTCAGAATGATAATATATTCAGTTCTATCTTTTATCACTGTGTATTTATTCAAAACAATAAATAACCGATTGCCTTACATTCCTTCACGAAGGGAATGATTTTGTTTGATACATTATTACGTCATCACCAAAGGTACGAATTGGCCATGGTTATAGATGCCTTACGGACATGCACAGCGGTAAATTTTTTTCTACCGATCTATGCATGCGGGAATGGGGATGAATTTCTTAAGTTTTATCTTTGCTCTCTCTCTCTCTCTCTCTCTCTCTCTCTCTCTCTCTCTCTCCTTTTCAGTCAGATCAGAATCTAACATTATGATTACATAGCAAAAACGAAAAAAAACGCAACTGATGAAAGACATGCCAGCAGGTGTCACAATTCTCGACGCCCTTTCCACCAAACAACTCAAACTGGCAACGTTTTTATGAAGAAAAATCGTGAATAATTTACACTTTCAAAGCATTTTGTTATGCCAAATCTATGATAAAATATTGTATATTAAATTTAAGACTGTAACAATATATTTACAGAATAATAGGATTTATATTTAAAAATAATAACGGTTAGGTTTACACTGGTAGTGATATCTGGCAATGATTCCTTTCACGTAGCAGGGAATTTGGACTTATTGTTGTAGGTCATACGTCTGACAACGCTTGGAAGAAAAGGTGGAGCGTCAGGTGAAAAATGAAAGTTAACCCATAAGGCACTGAAGGAATAGGTGACGTAAAAGCAAAAGTTTCATTTGTTGTGTCTGGGTTTGTATGTCTGTCACTCGGGTAGAGGTTTGATTTTAAGTTATAAACCTTTCTGGGGTGACATAGAGGCCCTGTGCAAAATTTTGTTCGGGTCTGTCAAGTGGTTTGTATCTCTATAGTATACAAACAAATAAACAACCATTCACTTTATATGTATGTATATGTATATATATATATATATATATTATATATATATATATATATATATATATATATATATATATATATATATATATATATATATATATATATATATATATATATATATATATATATATATATATATATATATATATATATATATATATATATATATATATATATATATATATATATATATAAATATATATATAATGTTTTTATATTTTTGTCTAGGACCTGACTACAGTCTCATGGAAAACTGATTGGTTAACGTCAATGCAAATTGAACCTTGTGAGCAGACAAGACCTTTAACCTCACCCAGGAGAATTTCATGTTGATTGGATACCTGCAGTACGACCAGCAAGAGGCTTGATGTTGATTGAATAACCTTACCGTGGGACGGTACAAGCAGCTTATATTCATTTGTGTTCTTACAAAAGGAAAGGATAACAGGGCAGGTTCTTTTGAAACATAACAATTCTATACTTATGATTTTGACGGTTGCAGTCTTTCATTTTTATCCGACAGGTCGAAATAGAATTAATTAATGTGTGCATGATACGCATTTGGGAGGTGGTACTCTTTTCCCCAGAAATAATAATAATAATAATAATAATAATAATAATAATAATAATAATAATAATAATAATAATAATAATAATAATAATAATAATAATAAGGTAGTCAAAATAACGGAAATAATTAGAATTATAGAAAAACATATGGTAAAAATCTAAACTACAAGATTTCAAACACATATTCGTTCAAGCTGATTATTTTTCCTTTTTACTTATCCTCAGTATTCCGAGACGAGGGCAAATGTAAAACATATTTGTACACAACAGCTCTCCTGAGTGGGTATTTTGTCTTCTTTCTGCAGCATATTTCCCTCTACTTTAGATGTAGGGAATTTCTGCCCACTAAAAGGATAAAGTTTAGGCCAGTCCTAAAATCAGTATCTGAACGTATTTTGAAGGGAAAGTGTCTTTGTCCAAAGTAGAAACCAATGAGGACACAATCTCTGTGGACTGACTGACTTTAATTTCTCGTTCGAAAATATTTTAAAGTTATTTATTTATTTATTTATTTATTTTTAGTTTCCTTTTTTAATTTATTATGGCGTCAATAAAATAGGTGTTGTGACGCCAGTTTTAGTAGCTATAATCAATCAATCAACTGAAAATACTATAAAGAAATTCTACTTCAAAAGAATCTTCCCCTTCACCTCACACCGCCACTCAGCACTGCCTGAATAGATAATGAGGGAATCTTTCCCTCTTTCCCACCTGTGTTTCTCTCTCACTTGGCAAAGGGATGTGCTGAAGGTCCCTGGGGAATTCTTTTTTCCGTCATGAGGATTGGACATCCAACAAATGGACGGAATTTCTTGCTTTCCTCTTGCCCACCCCCAACATCCCCCACCCTTCTTGGATTTGAGAAGCGTATTTGTACTTTAATGAAAAATGTATTCATATAACTTAGGCTTTAAAATATATATATATTTTTTACCCAAAAAAGAAATTCCTAACACTAAGTTACCAAATTCCTTGAAAAACTTTATTGGAAGTCTTGCGGAAGATGCGGAAACAGATTTCTGGGTCTTGATCTTTCCTTTACTGCTGAAACTCCTTCGTCAGTCTGACAAGACGCCATGTGTCATTCAAGAAACATCACCGTCATGGAATTTTTTTCCTTTATGTTACATTCCTGTCTGTCTGTCTGTACTGTATATCTCCAAGAATATGGACACATTCCACCCGATCAATAACTGCTGTGCACAGGCCAGTCATAGACTGAAACTTTTGTCACAAATGATCTGTGGTCTATGAATGTATAGAACCAAATCAAGATCAGTGGAATGATAAACAGCCCACCATGTCATCTAAGCTAGAGCACTGTTCTGTTTTATTGGGTTTTCAAAGCCTACATTATTCCTGACTTTTGTGATGACATTTGCTCGCGATGAAACTGAGTTTCTGAGCTCGTTATATTACAGGAAGAAACAGCTCTGACCAACATCAACGAAAAATGTATACAAACAGAAAATAAATGTATATATTTACTCTCAATCTTATTTGAGAACCTATATACACGTATATATATATATATATATATATATATATATATATATATATATATATATATATATATATATATATATATATATATATATATATATATATATATATATATATATATATATATATATATATACATATACATACATACATACATATATATATATATATATATATATATATATATATATATATATATATATATATATATATATATATATATATATATATATATATATATATATATATATATATATATATATATATATGTATTTACATATATAGCCCTTTGTTGGCCGAGTCGGTTGAGCTTCAGACTGTCATTCGATGGGCCGGAGTTCAATTCCATGGCTGATGAAGAGTTAAAGGAATTTATTTCTGGTGATAGAAATTCATTTCTCGCTTTAATGTGGTTCAAATTCCACAATAAGCTGTAGGTCCCTTTGCTAAGTAACCAATTGGTTCTTAGCCACGTAAAAATAAGTCTAATCCTTCGAATAGCCCTAGGAGAGCTGTTAATCAGCTCAGTGGTCTGGTAAAACTAAGATATACTTAATTTACACACACACACACACATTACACATATATATATATATATATATATATATATATATATATATATATATATATATATATATATATATATATATATATATATATATATATATATATATATTATGTATATATATATATATATATATATATATATATATATATATATATATATATATATATATATATATATATATATGTATGTATGTATATATATATATATATATATATATATATATATATATATATATATATATATATATATATATATATATATATATATATATATATATTTACATATATATATATATATATATATATATATATATATATATATATATATATATATATATATATATATATATATATATATATATATATATATATATATATATATATATATATATATATATATATATATATATATATATATATATATATATATATATATATATATATATATATATATATATACATACATACACACACACATATTGTATGTTCAACAATCCACACGAAATAAATATCGTTTTCATTTTCCCTACCAAGCGAAGTAGGCTTTACCGCAAAGAGAAATGAAAACAAAATTGTTTCCTGCTCATTATTGTGATATGAATAATAGCGAAGTAAAGCAGCCTAGTGGCAAGGACCATCCGTTTGCAAAGAGAATAAAAATTTTCATGTTATATCCTGCAATTTGTCACTTTACACTTCCTGATACAATTTGTAGAAATCAGTATCTCCAGTTATTATTTTTTTAAAAATTCAAGACAGTATTAGCCCTAAATTCGTAAAAAACGTCCTTAATATAGGGAAATAAACTTTAGTAAAAAGAAAACTTTTCAAAGATTCTCCATAATAAGAAAAATCGGTTGTCAATACGAGGACGAAAGCAGTAGCCGCCAGGAAGTTGCATCAGAAAATTCAAAAAGTTCAGGAATACTTTTTCCTTCCAGTCTCATTTCTCTTCAAGATTTTTCCTTAACCCGATATCGCCTAATGGTTCCATTGTGGCAGTTTTGCATGAGAGGAATTTTCATGGAAGTTCTTTCGAGAATTACTGGAAGCAAAATGCAAGGTGCGATAAGTTCGATGAAAAAGAGGACTTAAATATGCAACATTTTGAGCAATACATTTGCACTATTTCATAGAGGAAGTGTGAGATGAAATAGGACACACATGCACATACATTTGTGTGTGCGTGTATACATACATACACACACACATAAATATGTATATCTATATATATATATTTATATGTATATATATATATATATATATATATATATATATATATATATATATATATATATATATATATATATATATATATATATATATATATATATATATATATATATATATATATATATAAATTCAATCTTGAAGAATTTTCATTGAAATCAATCCTTTTAGCGGCATTAAGTTTCTCGTTCCAAAAGAACTTAGTATTCATTATAAACAGCACAGGAATGAAAATGCTTCTTATCAAGAAAGTTAGAATTAACTGTCTTTACATATCTCCAGAGTGTTTAATGTTTTCCAATGTCGTCAAAAGATGTTTGAGTTATTAATTACTTTACTGGATACGACATTATGGTAAAAACCTTTTCATTTCAATTGTAGAAGATAAACAAAAATTATTTTTCCCACAGGGGAAACATGATAGCTTTGACAAAGGAAACGTCTTCCCACTTTCCATTTTCCCACGGCTGTCATTCAGGGTGCCTGTTTTTATGAAATAAATAAGTGTCAAATAATCACTTATAAACCAAGTTCTAATGGAGCAGTAGAACGAACTAATCGTAAAACAAAGGATATCCTGAAAACTTTAGTGAGCCCACGGACAGAATTAATTAGCACTAGAAGACGCACAGTTTGCATTGAATATTAGTGTAAAAATGAGACAATAGGAGAATCCCAACATTATTTACTATATGGTTATCAGAAAAGAATGCCTAACACATTATTAGACGATACAACACCACCCAGACATACTTATAACTATGATGACTATGTCGCATGGAAAACCAGACGTACAATTATGAAAACAGGGGGAATATTAAAAGGGGTTCATAATACTCATGCCAAATATTATAATAAAAGTACCATTAAACCAGACATTACAGTAGGTACTCAGATTTATGTACAAAATTATGTTCAAGAAGGGCCAAATGTAAAGGTTTCTCCCAAGTTCACTGGACCATATAGAATATGAAGAAGTGTTAAAATTAAACAGATATAGAGTAATTAATGAAAGTGATCTAAATGAAAAAGTAGTTCACTTGAATCATATAAAAGTAGTAAAAACAGATCCATAAACTAAAGTTATGGAGAAATACAAGACATGAAAATGCTGCAGATAATGTTGTAAACAAAATATATAATCTAAATAAACAAACAGAGTTAAATAAATGTAAAAAATAAATATATATATATATATATATATATATATAAAAATAAATAATAATATATATATATATATATATATATATATATATATATAAATATATATAAATATGTGTGTGTGTGTGTGTGTGTGTATGTGTATATTGGTGTTGGACTGAAATTGCCATAAATATAATGTATGTAGTGAAACCTATATATAAAGAAAAATGGGCAGTAGCTAGAGGCACAGTGATAAGGTGATGACCTCACACAATCAAGATGCAGAGCAAATAAAAAAACTGAACATTTTTATAAATCAAGTCAATCAGAATGTAACAAAAGAACTGAATAAGTTGGAAAACATACAGTTTTTAAATACATTTGTTCTAGAAAGTGAAGTGATATTGCAGGAACATAAAAGGACATTAAATGCCATTTTGCTTGCTTATAAAGGTATTTTGAGCCCAACACTAATCACCCCCAAAGAATTAGAAGACATTATTAAGTTTTGCATCATGGAAAAACACTTTCATCCACTTGTGGAAGATGTATTAATGGACTACAATTTAATAAGTGCCAAAATGCTTTATGATAAAATTATTTTAGCTGTACCTTTCAATACTAGGATCACAAACACATTAAAAACTGTGTACCCATTTCCTATGATGATTGGTAAACAGATAATCATTCAAAAGGGAACAATCAGGCAATTTGCAATAGAAGAACACACTCTACTATTATCATTCTTCACTGGTAAAGAATTTAATGAGTGTATTCTGTTAAAAGAACAGGAATATATATGTAATTTTGATAACCTGTATAAGAATACTAATGCTTATCCCTGTATTCAAGAGATTGTGTTAAACCAAAACCAAGAAAAGAATGTAAGTACCACAAACTATGATAAACCTGTTGAAGCACTGATAATTGATCAAGAAATTTTTGCATTTTCACTAAATGCTGTTGTAGCTAAAGTTAAATGTCACAACATTAGTGCAGAAATAAAGATTAAAAATGTTAAATCTTTTACAACATCATGTCAGTTAGTTATAGCAAACCAATTATATTATGAACTCCATCTTTTCACAACACATAAATTCAACAAACATGTACCATATAAAAATTACTCATATAAAATAGATGAATTTAAGTTTTCTCAATTAGAATTAAAGAAACTTGAAAATTTGAACTATGTCGATGAATATTTCTACTATAAAGAAACTGCCTCCACAATTTTATCACTAGTAAATCTAGTGGTTATAGTAATAACTGTTATTTTGTTTATCCTGATAGTGAGAAATCTTATTAAAAAAATACCAAGGATATTGACAGAACTCAATAATAACAATAATTGACAGTTGATGTTAACATTATTTGTTACATATAATAATTTCATATGTTTATTGTTCTAAATGTTCATTTAATATACTTAGAATTAATATATTTATAATTTGATATGTTTGATATATTTTAATATGATTATTTTTTTAAGAATATTTCAATGAACTTATGTCGCATTTAAGAACAATAAAACAATGAAACATGTATTTATCAAGAACTCTCCCGGCAATACTGAAGGGCGTATATAAAATTCCATGTACGTCTTGTGACAACTTTTATATTAGCCAAACGGGTGAAGCACTGGAAAAGAGAATAGAATAGAATAAAAAATGTGAGATATGCATTAGTGCAGAAATAAAGATTAAAAATGTTAAATCTTTTACAACATCATGTCAGTTAGTTATAGCAAACCAATTATATTATGAACTCCATCTTTTCACAACACATAAATTCAACAAACATGTACCATATAAAAATTACTCATATAAAATAGATGAATTTAAGTTTTCTCAATTAGAATTAAAGAAACTTGAAAATTTGAACTATGTCGATGAATATTTCTACTATAAAGAAACTGCCTCCACAATTTTATCACTAGTAAATCTAGTGGTTATAGTAATAACTGTTATTTTGTTTATCCTGATAGTGAGAAATCTTATTAAAAAAATACCAAGGATATTGACAGAACTCAATAATAACAATAATTGACAGTTGATGTTAACATTATTTGTTACATATAATAATTTCATATGTTTATTGTTCTAAATGTTCATTTAATATACTTAAATTAATATATTTATAATTTGATATGTTTGATATATTTTAATATGATTATTTTTAAGAATATTTCAATGAACTTATGTCTTTTCCTCCACAATTGGAGAAACAATTTTTATTTTATTATTGCAAATTTAATTATTACTGTTGTATCCATTTTATTATGTTTAATTAAACAAAAAAGACAATGTTTGGTAAATAAATAAGTGATGTAATGATAGCTAGAAGAATATTAGTTAGGAATAAATAAATAAATATAAAAATAAAAAATGAAATGAGAGATAAAGTAATAAAATAAATGAGAGAAATAGAGAAGAGAGAGAGATAAGAGAGAAAGATAAATAAATAAATAAAGAAGAATAAAATAAAAGTGTTATGATTACATAGACAAAACAATGGCGCGAGAGTAATCTGTGAGCAAAAATTAAAGAATGTCTACCTGTCTCACCTGTGAGCTGACCTTTCAAAGGAGGACTTAAAGTCAATTAATCACATCCAAAGGGACATCGTTAGATATTTACCAACCACTAAGGACGACTACAAGGCAGAACAGAAGCAATGGTCCGCCGAGAGCCTTAGGGGAGTGAGGTTGAGAGCCTCACCAGTTGTGGGTTAAGAATATTCAAGAAAAGCTCATACTTCGATTCTTAGTCATACTATTTAACTTGTATATATTTTTAACTTGTTTATATATAGTGTTAATTTACTAGTGTGTTAATGAAGTAAGAAAACTGCACTGTGTCTTCCTAAGCCTCCTGGGACTCTAATAACTAACAACAAACAAAGCTAGAAACGAATAAAACAATAAAAAGAAAATACCTCATGACATCACTAACATACAAAATACCACTGTTCCCCTGTGCATATCTCACATTTTTTATTCTATTCTATTCTCTTTTCCAGTGCTTCACCCGTTTGGCTAATATAAAAGTTGTCACAAGACTTACATGGAATTTTATATACGCCCTTCAGTATTGCCGGGAGAGTTCTTGATAAATACATGTTTCATTGTTTTATTGTTCTTAAATGCGACATTAACATCAAAATTCTTAAGAAGATGGAGGATATCTTTCATATTATTATTATAAGGCAGTACAAGCAAATATTTTGTGTTACAAAATCACGCATTACCTGTGGTAATGTGTGATAAATGAATCATGTACAAAAGTGATTATAATCATATATGTATATATATGTATGTATACACACACACATTATTATATGTGTGTGTATGTATGTATATATTTCAGGAAAATTTTCTTAAATTAACCAGTTATCATCAGTCAAAGAAACATAGAATTTTGAAATATTAACTCTTTGTATCTGTAGACCAGGAGAAAACTTAGGCAATAACATAATAAAAAAAATTTAGGGAGAATTTCTCCAGTCCGGAAAAAATAAGTTTCTTTTTTTCGAACCCAATGACTAAAGCAGAAATGCGAGGCCTATTTCAGCTGAGCTCCCAACCACCTGATTTTTTTTTCCTTTGCCCGATATTGCCTGATGGTTCCATTGTGGCATTTTTGCAGGGGAAGAACCTCCATGAAACCCCTTTCGAGATTTCCTTGCAATAAAAGTCAAGGCACAGGTCCAACAAAAAAAATTTTTGAGCAATGCATTTCCACTAACTCATCGAGGAAGCTTGAGATGAACTATCACATACACAAACACACCCACACACCAACACGCACCCACACATTATATATATTTTTACAGATTGGGTCTCGTTGGAGGAATGCAAGGGGGTCTTTATTTAGTTACTGCCTTAAGGGGCCAACAAAGAATACCAACTTGTAATAAAATGAAGGAGAAAAATGGGTAACTTACCCTGATATTACCATTAGTTAATCAGGGATTGGAAGGTCGCCATGTGAAATGAGTATCTAGTTACCTTAAAATGAATTTATTAATAAAAAAAAAAACAACCAAGGAGGTAATCTGAAAGGCTGATGATACAGCAAGTAAACTCAAATAATGAAAAAATGTGAATTGGCAATGCGTAATAAATCTCTGCATATGACGAGATAATTTCGTCTTGAATGATCAGGCTCTTGTGTGCAACAAAAAGGGGGAACAGGTTATTGCTCCAGACTGCAGACCAGGGATGTCTTGCATTTACTGGAAATGGCAGTACTTTTAAGATCATTCGAGGCTCATGGCTGGGTCGACTGAGGAGATAGTAGCGAGGACCCTTTTTAGGCCTGTGGATGGTCATGCTTAACATACAAGGACGGGTCGTCCGACACCCTTAGTCCCTCCAGAAGAAAAAGGACTGGAGAGCAGTGCGGCCTTTCATGTCGCCGTCTGTGGTTTGTGAGGTGAGATGCGTATCTGGCAGCGTTGGCGTCCATTGGCGTAGGTCAGTCATCCTGCAATTTAATCATACAGCCAGCAAAAAACTGTGGAGAAAAATAGGTCTTATTGTTAAAACTTAAATAAGGTTAAAAAATAAGTCTACCTCACAACCTGGATTCGCCTATATCACTAATGGAGGGACATCAGTTACTGGACATGTGATAACAAGGGGGGTCAAAGGGGTGCTATTGTCCTACTTGAGTTCAAAATGGGCTGCTCCCTTCTTTCCCGGCAGTAAATCGAGCCTACCAGTTAACTGAGAAGTGTTCCTGTTCAGAAATTCGAATTATTTCCTGGTAGGCTAAGAGGGAGGAATGAAAATATGTGAAAAAAGGGGAAAAATATATATATATACATACATACATACATATATATATAAATATATATATATATATATATATATATATATATATAATATATATTTTCATGATGCATTCAAGTACCTGGTTATTACACAATTAATCACAGAATTCAAAAATTTACCTCACTTCCACCAGATACCTGAACTCTCATAACAATAAAAATTACGACTGAGTACTCTAAAGGTAACAGTGATCCCTCAAAAGGCTAATTAATCACTTGAAAAATCAAACTAAATTTATCAAAATAAGTGTGAGTTATCAACAATTAAACAAGAAGTATATTAGAGTAAAAGAACATCACTCCGTCAAACAACTTTAACTGTTTCCCTGGTCTTAATTCACTTCAGCAAAACTAACGGAACAAAACATGTTTATCACTTTGCCTTATGCACGCAATTAATCCTATTCACTGGTGGTCAATAAATGAAACAGTGTTTTTAAAAACATTAAATACAAAAATTTATTTTTAAATTAAAAATTTATCATCAGAATTCACAATCTGAAAAAATTTACTATTGCTTGAAAACAACACAAAAAAATTTAATTAATTCTGGAGTTAAATTATTACACAAAACTAATTCACAAAACTTTAATTTGTCAAGAAATTTATCTAATCAAGCAAAATTTAAACTATCAAGAATTACTCAAGATTTGAAAAGAAAATCTTAATAAATGAAAACTAAATCAAGTATGCAATGTTAAATTATCAAGAAATATTTAAAATGCTAAGTATATAAAGGTTAAATCACCAAAATATAAAATGTGAAAAATCAAGAGATTACAAACACAAGAATCCACAAAAGTACACAACAGATTTATCAATAATAATTTCACTAAAGCAAAATTTCCCTAATATACCTTATTATACCATGGTAATAATAAGAAACATTCACTTTACCTTACACAGGCTTGTGAAAACCTTTGCAAAATCATGCAACTGCTTTAAATTCACAAAATACTTTTTATAATGCGTCATTACTGTTTTCCTACAATTCAGATCTCAAAAGTTAAGATTAACACCAGTGACCACACAAATATTCTACGTTAACTTTTCTCCTTTGAACAAAGAGAGAGAGAGGGAGAGAAAGAGGGAATCAACTTTAACGGTTTCTAAAATCAGAATCAGCAAATTTTTGGATTCAAGTGAGAAAATGAAACAACCAGGAGGCGTCAGTAGGGTGGCTGTTTCCAAATTCCCAAAAAGATGGAAAATTTTTTTTGCCAACACCAATTTTTAACTTAAATTAAAGATTATTGAGGAGTTGAAATATAAAATGTCATATAATGTATATGTATATATATATATATATATATATATATATATATATATATATATATATATATATATATATATATATATATATATATATATATAAATATATAAATATATATATATATATATATATATATATATATATATATATATATATAAATAAATAAATAATAAAAATAAATAATATCAATTCACTCTAATAATAAAAATATTTTCATATATAAATTAAAAAATAATTTTAAATGATAATAAGTAACCGTCCTGTGATAAACCAGCGACGGAAAAATAAATCAGGACTACAGTGACACACTAACCATTCGGCCGAATGGTTAAATGTCAATAAAGTCCTGATTCCTCGTCCTCTAAATAAAATCTGACCTAAACGGGATAATGGACTTATTATCAATTAAAAAATAAATAAAAATATATATGAAAAATATTACTCTCCGTGTAAAGTGAATTGATAATAAAATAAACGTTTGTAGCTTTCTGATTGTATATATAATCACGGTGATGTGATAAATAGTCATATATATATATATATATATATATATATATATATATATATATATATATATATATATATATATATATATATATATATATATATATATATATATATATATATAAATATATATATATATATAAATATATATATATATAAATATATATATATATATATAAATATATAAAATAAATATATATATATATATATATATATATATATATATATATATATATATATATATATATATATATATATATATATATATATATATATATATATATATATATATAAATATATATATAATATATATATATATATATATATATATATATATATAATATATATATATATATATATATATATATATATATATATATATATATATATATATATATATTGTTATGGGCCCACGCCCATCAAACATACACAAGTCTCTTAAAAATACAAACAAAGTCACTAACGACCAAGTCCACAATAGGTGGAATGGCCGCAACAGAGTGTACAGAGATGGAATCAAGGAGGATAAGTAAAAGCTGAAAATAAAACCTTAATATTTAATACAAACTTTTTAGAAAGAAATGACCACTGAGCCTCTTACAAAATACATTAAATGAACACAAAAATCAACCACACACTGAAAACATCGAATAACAAACACTCTTACACCAAATTAAGATAGACTATACAATTACACTTTAAAGAGAGGGCCCTGAAAGTAATAGGATGTCGAAAAGACAGAATAACCTAACTTGTTACAGACTAAATGTTTAAATAAAATAAATTGCTTCCCTTAAGTGAGCTCTGAAACAGTAGAAGTGGCTAACGCAGCCTTCTAATCACGGGTCGAGGGGAATAATATATATATTCTCTTGAGACCTTACCAAACGTAAGAGAGGTCCCCCTGGCAAGGAAATAACCGGGCAAAGGGCGCAGACAGAAGAAATAATCACTTTTAACGTCGCAAGACGATCAACGGACACGGCCGTCCGACAGGCAATCACACCTTACCAGTTGGCAGAGAGGTCCCTTGGCTAAATTACTGGAACCAAGGGCGAAGCTGAATAAATAAATCAATCTCCCAAAGGAGGACAGCAGCAGCAGCTGAATAAAGGCAGGTATCGTAATCCAAAAAAAATCAGGCAGGCTCCACACAATGATAATGGTCCAGAAAACAACTCTCTCAGTCCTCGAGAAACAGCGCCGAATACAGCTCCGGACGAGAAGCCAAAACCACACGTGAAAATAAAACAAGCTCATTGTAATTAAAACTAAACAACAAGTCAGAAATGTCGGGGAGGAGGAAACAGGGTCATTACGTTCCAAAAGAATAATTACTGTCAAAGTGGCTTATTCAAAACAAATTAATTTACGTTAAATTAAACACATACTGACACCTCCTCACCCAACAAAAAAAAAAATTTTCCACAAGAAAATTTTTTCTACAAAGTATTGAACTTAACTCAAAATTCAAAGAAATATATAAAAATGCTAATATCAAAAACAAACATAGCAATTCAATCTATATGAAATAAAACAGGGACAATAAGAAAAATTCAAGTCCAATGACAAAACTCAAAAAGTGATTGAAAATACTATATCACATTGCCGGCCAAAAATAGATTAGAGATAGTGGCAAAAATTTTGTACCACTTTCAATACAGTCAATAGATATCAAATCTTAACCTTAATACTACGACTTAAAACTAATACAAGTAAATAATTTATAGTGACCACGCCAAAAATAACATCAGTATCAACATATGAAGAAATATGGTAATATCCCCATGAACTCACAAGTGGAGCGGTGGGCACAGGTTAGCAGAGCACCAATGTTAACAAGACTAACCTATTATTAGATTAAACCTAGATAACCGACATCCAAAAATATAAATCGACCACAATGGGGATAGTGTTACCTCAACCAAGGTCACCACTCATACACCAGCCTGTAGCGCCTAAAAACGGCCGTGCTACAGACCCGTGAGCCCGTGACCTGGCTAAATTATTCTGAAAACCCAAATATCAGTTAAACAAAAATAAGGACTAAACCTTAGTAGATTAACCTTAACTTAGTCTAGGTCACCACTCATACACCAGCCTGTAGCGCCTAAAAAACGGCTGTGTAGTGCTACAGACCCGTGAGCCCGTGACCTATCTAAACTTTGTAAAGAAAGAATTAATGTGGACCATTGGCATAAATAAAGAACAGGGACATAACAGTATATGATTAATGATTCATAAAACTAACCATGAATCACCAAAAATAAGAAAAACGTAACACACCGTTCACATATCCATGATTTTACGACACACTCAATATTGTGGCCCTTCACAACACCTTCCAATAATGCCTCTTTTCACTCCAGAGAGCGTCCTTACTCAACACTATTTGTTTTTGCAACTCACTGAGTTTCAAAGAGCGTCTTTTCACTTCACTTCACTCAGTTTTAGTGCCTCTACACTTCAGAGAGCGTCCTCACACTAAACGGGTTTGGGCCTTAAATACACACATCATTAATGGACATATACAAGACAATGGTAACACCTTAAAATTAACCTGGACATACACAAGACAATGGTAACACCTTAAAATTAGCCTCCACTAATAACACATACTAAAATAAACAGAAATCAAAAGTAACCTTAACCACTCTTAATCAAAGACGACACCGAAGAAAAACCTGCAAATCACGACATTTAACATCTTAATCTTAAGTACTTAATCCTAAATTATTTCATAAACAAAAACACCTGACAGAACATTATTACAACACACCTGGAAACCTGTACATTCAATAAATTTATAGGATTAATCAAATCAATTAATATAAGTATATACAAAAGAACTTTACGAAGAACAAAAAGGTTTTTCTCAAATCAACCTATCGATCAGTCACTGATGTGTGACAGCGCATCAGCGACAACATTACTTTTGCCTGGAATGTGTGAAAAGCTAAAATTCCATTCCTGGAGCAGGAGGCTCCAACGCATCAACCGTTGATTTTTATTCCTAAACCTGTTCAAGAAAACCAACGGATTATGATCCGTTAATATTTTAATCGTGGTCCCTGTAGAGGATAAATACACCTGAAAATGATTTACAGCTAAAATTAATCCCAAAGTCTCTTTCTCTACAGTCGAGTATTTCCGTTGTGCCGGGGATAACTTTTTGGAGAAATAGGCAACAGGATGAGATACTCCATGCGCATCTTCCTGCAACAAAACTGCTCCAACCCCAACATCACTCGCATCAGTAGCAAGCGAAAAAGGAACGTCAAAATCAGGAGCTTTCAAAATAGGGAAATTCATTAGGACCTGCTTTAACTTTTCAAAGGCATTTTGGGCATCATTAGTCCATACAAAAGTCACATTCTTACGTAATAAATTAGTCAGGGGCTCAGCGATATCAGAAAAATTCTTAACAAATCTACGGTAATACCCTACTAAACCAAGGAACTTTCTGACATCCCTGCGACACTTCGGTATTTCAATATGTCTAATAGAGTCTACGTTTGCCTGTTTCAGAGCCACTTTCCCAAAAACCTACTTCGTGACCCAAATATACAACCTTTGCTTTGGCAAACTCACTCTTTTGAGGTTTATAACCAAACCAGCTTTCCTAAGTACCTGAAATAAAGCCTTAATACGTTTAAGATGGGTGTCCCAGTCATCACTATAAATTACAATATCATCAATATAAACAACACACCCTCTAAACCTTGGACCAAAGTATTCATTAACCTTTGAAAGGTTGCAGCGGCATTCTTCATCCCAAAAGGCATTACTTTACATTGGTAGAGTCCGCGCTGCGTTACAAACGCTGACAAATCCGTGCCCGTTTGGACAGCGGAACTTGCCAATACCCCTTTAACAAATCAAATTTAGTTATATATTTTGAATTCCCTATCCTGTCAATACAGTCCTCTATCCTGGGTAAAGGATAACTATCAGGCTTTGTGACCTCGTTGACTTTGCGGTAATCAAAACAAAGCCTGTATTGACCATCCTGTTTCTTTACCAAAACAACAGGTGAAGACCACGGACTGTTGCTGGGTTCGATCAGCCCGTGTCGTAACATATAATCAACCTCTTTATCCACAACATCATTTTTAAATGGATTTAACCTGTAAGGGGATTGTTTTACCGGAGTTGCGTTACCCACATCACATCATGTTCAAGGACAGTGGTCTGTCCTGGAACATCCGAAAATAAATCCTTATAACTAAAAACTAACTTTTTCAAAGATCCCTGTTCTACTAAATTCAAATGTGAAACCATTTCTGAAAAATTTTCTAAAGAATGTTTATTATCATTAGGCCATTCGGCACCATCAAAACAATCATCATCAAAATTACTCACGTCTGGAAAAGAAAAGAATTAATATCATTACACTTTGTAGTATCACCAACTAATGCCACGGGAATAACTTTGTCACGACCTTTATAAGCTTTTAACATATTTATGTGGCACAACTGGTAGGGTCTCCTCCTTTCAGGAGTTTCAACTAAATAATTAACATCACTTACTTTCTTTAAAATTTTCCACGGTCCTAAAAATGAAGCTTTTAAAGGGTTTCCTGGAATGGGAAGCAATACAAAACGTTATCACCCACTACAAAATTACGCTCCTTAGTCTTTCGGTCAAAAAGTATTTCATTTTCTTTTGGCTACACAATAAATTTTCACCAGCAAACTTCCAAGCCTTCGTTAATTTATCACCCAAATTACTAACATAATCTAATAAATTCATATCAGGGCGTCCCCCCCCAAGATTCACGAACCATATCCAATGGACCACGCACACAATGACCAAAAATAAGGCTGAAAGGTGAAAATCCTAAAGACTGACTCGGCACTGACCGAAATGCAAATAATAAATAAGGTAGTTCCTTATCCCATTCAGAACCATTAACCAAACAATACTTTTTTATCATAGACTTCATGGTTTGATGAAATCGTTCCAAAACACCTTGACTTTCAGGATGGTACGGAGAAGAAGTCACTTGATTAATTTTTAATTCAGCCATCTTCTCCTAAATAATTTACTCAGAAAATTAGACCCACAATCGGACTGAATTACTTTGGGCATTCCGAACCTGGTGAAAAATTCAATTAATACTTCAACAATTTTAACAGTTTTTATATTTCGTAGTGGTATTGCCTCAGGATATCGAGACATCCTATCCATAATTGTTAAAATATAATGATTACCACTACGAGTTTTCGGCAGAGGACCAACCACGTCAATAATTACCTCTCTGAACGGTTCAGAAACAACAGGAATAGGATGTAATGGTGCCTTTGGAATTGGTTGATTAGGCTTCCCGACCTTTTGACATGCATCACAACTATTTACAAATTTTTTAACATCATCTTTCATCTTAGGCCAAAAATAATGTTCACACAATTTACGAGTGGTTTTAAAACCACCAAAATGACCAGCCAAACCATTTTCATGAGCCAATGTCATTAACTCCTTTCGATAAACAAAAGGAACCACAATCTGTTTAACAATTTCACAACCTGTATTAATGGCATCAAAAGGTCTACTTATTCTATACAAAATATTATTAATTATCTTAAATCGAGGGACAGTCAAATCAGTAATTTCGTCAGACTCAACTGGCAGGTCTTTAAAATCTGCTTTCTGAGCTGTAATAAGTTCCTTAGTAGTCCAATTAAGTTTATTATCCAACACACCACTATCTATAACTAAGCTATCACTACGATCTAAACTACTCAAATCAACATCAACTACCGACTCGGCCGAGTCAACACTACTAGCCTTCGATCGAGTGACTACAGATATTTCATTACCGGAACTTAATACAATAGGGAAAGTTTTATTTATTAGGGCGACATCATTCCCTAACACCAAATCCACATCTT
Source organism: Macrobrachium rosenbergii (assembly GCF_040412425.1). NCBI lineage: Eukaryota > Metazoa > Arthropoda > Malacostraca > Decapoda > Palaemonidae > Macrobrachium > Macrobrachium rosenbergii. The sequence goes on from NC_089762.1 coordinate 23,272,998, forward strand.
TAATAGGAAATTTATCAATAATGGCCAGTTTTAAATAACCTGAAAAAGACGGGCATGATAAATAAAAACTCTCAACCGGGTAAGACCCGACCGTATCTGGAAAACCACTTAACAAAACATACTCCTTATTTGAACATTCCCAATCAATAGGTAAGGATTCTCTGAGAATTAAAGACTGAGCAGCCCCAGTGTCACGCAAAATTTTAACCTTTCTTTGCTCAGTCGAATTCCCAGAGCGAACAAAACCATCAGACAAAAATTTCTGAAAAGGAGCCAGTGACTTATTGCCTAGTCATTGATTACTAGAGTTCTCAGCCACTAACTCGTTCTCATTCCTACGAATGGCCATTACCGGACGTCTTTCTGTCCTTTGTGACCTTTTAAATGCATAACACATGCTCTTGATGTGTCCCTTCTTATGACAGAAGAAACAAGTCAAAGTTTTCAACTTCTCCGGGTTATCTGTGGTCTGCCTATTATAGCTGTTAACAGGAGTAGTACGAGAACCATAATTAACATTAGGCCTATTATACCTGTTCTGATTACTACTCCTGTTAACTCTCACCCAACCAGATTTCTCATTTCTGGGTACTTCCCCTATCACATTTTTATGGGAGAGGAGGTACTCATCACTTGCAATTGCCACCTCCTGCAAAGTTTCTAATTTTAACTCTTCGAGGTGTACCTTCACCTCATTAGGCACGGACCTTTTAAACTCCTCAACCAAAATCAATTCTTTTAATTTCTCAAAGTCTGTTACCTCCTTAGATTTTAACCAGTCGCCAGCAAATTGCTCTTTAGCCCTGGCGAACTCTACAAAAGTCTGTCCTCTTTCCTTCTGTAAATTACAGAAGCGTTGTCGGTAAGCTTCCGGTACCAACTCGTAAGCCTTCAAAACTATGGCCTTTACAGAATCATAATCTGAGGACAGATCTTCGTCCAAGGTAACGTAAACTTTCTGGGCCTTGCCTAACAATTTACTCTGAATAAGAGTGGTCCAATACTCTTTTGGCCATTCCAACCTTGAAGCTATTCTCTCAAAAGAAACAAAAACTCTGCCACGTTAACTTCCTGAAAATTTGGGACTAATGTTAGAGCTTCAGTTAGATTAATACAAGGCATTGCAGACACATTATGTTGGGAAGAAGAAGAACCCCTATTACTCAATGCTTGCATAGCAAGTTCGTGCTGCCTCTCTCTCTCTCTCCTCAGCCTTCAACCTTTGGAGATCTATTTCCATTCTTTTCAACTGAATCTGCCTATCTAAAATTTCTACTGACACCACTTCCTCCACCTGCCTAGTCTCTGGTTTACCTTCTGCCTTCATCACCTTAACCTTTTCATAAACATTAAGAAGCAACAAGCCCTTCCTAACAGACCCAGGATTTTCAATTTCAACAAACTCTGCTACACTCTCTAAATCAGGCTTATTCAAGTCTGCCAACCTGTCCTGCCACCCCTCTCCACTCAAGAGCTCCGGGATATTCAAATCAGCCATAGTAAATTAATTACACCCAAGTAAATATATAAATGTATCTCACAAAATATACCCAAAAACAAACCAATACACTGAACACCAATAACCACACAAATATCCTACCACGGTAAAAAAAAATATATATATATAAACACCGATCAACACAAAAATATAGCAGAGAAGGTATTACTATGCTGCACACACCCCAAGAATCCACTCTATACACTCTAGTGACTACAGGATCCGACAAATCCTGGCAAAAGGTCATAAATGTTATGGGCCCACGCCCATCAAACATACACAAGTCTCTTAAAATACAAACAAAGTCACTAACGACCAAGTCCACAATAGGTGGAATGGCCGCAACAGAGTGTACAGAGATGGAATCAAGGAGGATAAGTAAAAGCTGAAAATAAAACCTTAATATTTAATACAAACTTTTAGAAAGAAATGACCACTGAGCCTCTTACAAAATACATTAAATGAACACAAAAATCAACCACACACTGAAAACATCGAATAACAAACACTCTTACACCAAATTAAGATAGGCTATACAATTACACTTTAAAGAGAGGGCCCTGAAAGTAATAGGATGTCGAAAAGACAGAATAACCTAACTTATTACACACTAAACCAAAAATAAAATAAATTGCTTCCCTTAAGTGAGCTTTGAAACAGTAGAAGTGGCTAACGCAGCCTTATAATCACGGGTCGAGGGGAATAATATATATATTCTCTTGAGACCTTACCAAATGTAAGAGAGGTCCCCCTGGCAAGGAAATAATTGAGCCAAAGGCGCAGACAGCAGAAATAATCACTTTTACGTCGCAAGACAATCAACGGACACGGCCGTCCGACGGGCAATCACACCTTACCAGTTGGCAGAGAGGTCCCCTTGGCTAAATCACTGAACCAAGGGCGAAGCTGAATAAATAAATCAATCTCCCAAAGGAGGACAGCAGCAGCAGCTGAATAAAGGCAGGTATCGTAATCCAAAAAAAAATCAGGCAGGCTCCCACAATGATAATGGTCCAGAAAACAACTCTCTCCGTCCTCGAGAAACAGCGCCGAATACAGCTCCGGACGAGAAGCCAAAACCACACGTGAAAATAAAACAAGCTCATTGTAATTAAAACTAAACAACAAGTCAGAAATGTCGGGGAGGAGGAAACAGGGTCATTACGTTCCAAAAGAATAATTACTGCCAAAGTGGCTTATTCAAAACAAATTAATTTACGTTAAATTAAACACATACTGACAATATATATATATATATATATATATATATATATATATATATATATATATATATATATATATATATATATATATATATATATATATATATATATATATATATATATATATATATATATATATATATATATATATATATATATATATATATATATATATATATATATATATATATATATATATATATATATATATATATATATATATATATATATATATATATATATATATATATATATATATATATATATATATATATATATATATATATATATATATATATATATATATATATATATATATATATATATATATATATATATATATATATATATATATATATATATATATATATATATATATATATATATATATACAAATATATATAATGGACTTGAGTGTTTAAATGTCAAATAGTGTATGAATAAAGAACTGAAATTAATTAATATTCAATTTTATTCATGATGGAACAATTTAGTATATAACTGGGGTGAAAAAATTAACATTATTTCAGAAACTAAAGGAATTAGCAATCTAATGTATGTATTTTGCCCCTTTCCTTGCCATCTCTAAGAGTTTTCTGTTGGCTAGAAGTCTTTTGTACATGGCTGGGCACTCTTCTGAAAAGTCGTTACAAAATTGGAGCTCTGCTTTGACAGAGTCCACTTGCAGATGGTTTCTCTCATTTGTCCAAGCTGAAGTCATCATTGAGAAAACCCGTTGTGTGTGAGCATTGCTGCATGGAATAGATTTGTTAAAGGGACCTCACATTTACTGAACAGCTTGAGATAACGTTCCTCACTGTGGCTATCTATCATCTCAGGAGTATTGATAGTTGCCTCCACAATCCCATACTCTTCGTATAATTCATCTATGTCAATTTCTTGAATGTTACAAGCCTTGACTGCATCACAGAATCTTCGAAAGGCATTGCTCTTTTTAGACTCAATTTTGATACTTTGTTATGAAGTTGTCTTCAGAGAAGTCATACCTTTCACTTAAGTACTTTGTAGCTCTTTCATAGAAAGCAATGAAGTCTGTTTTACATTTCGTTGACAAATCTAGTGTAAGTTGGCTAAGCTTGGTGTTTACTGCAAAGCCAAAAAAACGGTCATTTACTCTTCTATCAAGTTTGCTTTTCAGTTCAGGCATTAGCTTGAATAATGAAGTTATGCTGAATGTCTTGGCTTCTAGTGTTAAAATTGAGTCTGAGAACAATTTAAGAGTGTGACTAAGGAAGAAGAAATAGATCTCAGACAATTCACAGGCATTTCCTTCATCTCCAAAGCACTTCCATAGTACCTTAGGGCACTCCTCTCCACCTATGCTGTGGAAATAACTGTTTAGAACTTCCCAGCACTTAAGTATTCTATCAATAGCTGGCAAAAGAGAAAGCCATCTAGTCAGAACATGCCACAATAGATTGCAACTGGCAACCTCATCGTCCACAAATTCACAGAATTCCTTCAACTGTGCTGTTCTTTTAGCTGAAATGCTGAAATATCTGTAAACTTTGAGCACAATATTTTCAACATCAATATCCAGTTTAGCTGTAGCAAATTTTGTTGTACTGTGCAAAATATGAGCCAGACAGTTTGCGGCAATAACGTTCTTTTGAGCCATTTTAATTTTCTGATAAACACTGTTGTGTTTTCCATAGTTTACACTTTCATTATCAGCAGTGTATGCAGACACTTTATTCAGATCCAAACCTGAAGTCTCTAGTTTAGATAGTAGCTGATTTGTTATGGCCTCTGATGATTCATTATTATCACTATGAAAGTCAAGTAACACATGGTGCACTCCCTTCTCAAAACGAAAGTATCTCAAAAGTATTGGGAAACACTTTGTTGCACCTTTGTTTGAAGCATCAGTTGCTATTGAAAAGGGCAATCCATGTTCTTTGATGTACTCCAAATGTGTTTCTACAGAATACGGCGCTAGAATATTTTCACACAAAGCTTTTGTTTTAGTTTTCCGACATGTTACTCCCTTCACTATCAATGAGTCACTATAAATTTCTTTGTCAACTTTTACTCCACAATCAACACTTCTGTATGATAGATGATGCTTCACAGCATGATACACTTTACACAGTTCCGCAGCAATTATTTTATCATCTTGAGATGATCGAGCTGTGCAGAAAAATGATAACACTGGTGATGTACCAGCACTACTAGTGTTAGTTTTATGTTTATCTGTGGCAGCATGATGCTCAATTGCAGTTTTTCCAGTGCCACCAGTATCCACATCACAACGGCATACTGTGCAAAGTGCATGATAGTCACCTTTTCTGCTTTTAGAAATAAATCCAAATTCCGTGGTCCATTCATGGTTAAATGTAGTCTTTCCTTTTCGGCATACCTTTAGGGATTCAATAAAGCAAGAAATAGTCAACCAAATCTCACTTCAACATTCAGCAGAATGAGACTGATGCAACGTGTGCCGCGGAGTCGGACGGGACGGTGTGCGTCGTTGATATCTTGACATGTCTAACATACAAGCACACTTCGGCTCCATGCCTAGTGTTCCTAACAGTGCCAATAGCCACTATATAAAATTATTGGCCTAATAAAAAAAAATCAATGGTTATTTTGACCATCAGTTCTCACTGTTTTAGTATATGTATTTGTATTTATTTATATTTTTAATATATATATATATATATATATATATATTATATATATATATATATATATATATATATATATATATATATATATATATATATATATATATATATATATATATATATATATATATATATATATATATATATATATATATATATATATATATATATATATATATATATATATATATATATATATATATATATATATATATATATATATATATATATATATATATATATATATATATATATATATATATATATATATATATATATATATATATATATATATATATATATATATATTTACACAGACCCAAAATGCAGGACAAATTAGCGTCCTTCTTAAGGTGAAGCTGGACAGAGGACAGCATGCTCAAAAACAGGACTGTCCTTCCAAGGCCGCGTCAGAACAATACATGATCCGAGCCACGCAATCCTAAAAACATGACTTAATCGATCGTTATACGTGCAGTTACTCTAAAAAGGCACATACGATTCGAGCAGAAAATTTTATGGAACCAAGCCTTAACGAAATCCCAACACTACATATATATATATATATATATATATATATATATATATATATATATATATATATATATATATATATATATATATATATATATATAATATATATATATATATATATATATATATATATATATATATATATATATATATATATATATATATATATATATATATATATATATATATATATATATATATATATATATATATATATATATATATATATATATATATATATATATATATATATATATATATATATATATATATATATATATATATATATATATATATATATATATATATATATATATATATATATATATATATATATATATATATATATATATATATATATATATATATATATATATATATATATATATATATATATATATATATATATATATATATATATATATATATATATATATATATATATATACAGTATATATATTATACATAAATAATTTAAATGCATGCACGTGTGCTTTGTCATTAATTCACATAATTCAAACAGTACAAAAATTCCCGTTAATATCATAATACCCTATTTATAAAGGGAATTTCTTGTAAGCGCATCTGCTCCGGCTGGGATTTTGACTTTGATGCAGAGCTAAACAGTGACTTTGTTATTCAGCCTTCGAGAGAGATATAGGTTGAATTCGATAATGACTGTTTTTCCTAACGACAGACGTAAATGGGCCGCTTTCATTATGCTCCACAGAAACTTGATGTCTCCCAGAGGGAAGCATTTCTATCGGTCACAGATGAAGTCTTCTATGCTCATCTGAAAATATCTAGGCGCCACTGAAAACACTGAACAAGATTCAAAGGAACTGTGAAATGGAGTCGAGTTGGAGTTGACCTCTTTTTATATTACATTCACATTATGGCTACCAGACTGAATGCATTCCCCCCCCCTCATTTTATTGAAAGTACCGCGACTGAGGTCTGTCCCCTCTAACCGGAGGTTCTACTTGCATAGCAAAGAGGATAATTAATCTAGTTCAGTCTGAAAACTAGTATCTGTATAGTCTTTATATCAATGAAGCAAAAAATTTTCAAGAAAACCTCGTAAATCTAAGTCTTGGTGGCATTTGGCATTTTAGCAGTTGTGAACCTTCAGGACGAAAACGTCATTTCGAAATCGAAGCATAAATAAAGAGGAGAATAACTAGAGTGATGCTGTCAAAAGGAAGATCGAACTGATGACAGGTCCTTCCTCATGCCGATGGAAGGCCGCGTTTTCCTGGCTATTCGTATCCCAAAAAGATACACTTACAGACTGGCTGTAACAGCTGTAGCTATTTGCGATGATTACGAAAAGCCATCACATGGAGGCTTTGTGGTGAGTAGCCATTGTCTATCAGGCCTCTCATGGAACCATTTGTCATACAATGGTGTTGTTATTTATAGATTGGTTTATTTCCTCAAAGGATCCTTTGTTTTCGACATTGACGATACAACGGCAGGAGTTGGAAAAGCGGCTGGTATGAACGGAGACCTTCCCTTGGAAGAAGCCACCGATTGTAAAACTTATATGAAACTATAATGAAAACGTACTCTATTCATTTCACCAAAAATGAAAAATTTTCTGCACAGAAATTAACTAAATTTTTATGACTACAGTTCGTTAAAATGTTAACTGGTAAGTGGTGTCTGAGTGTTGTCTTTCTACAACTCAACAACTGGGGAGGAAATTCTATAGGTATCAACGTAGGGGTAAGATGATGATTTGGGAAAATACGAAAAAGTTCTTGACCACTCAGCCCAAAGGGATTATTTAGTCAGTCCGGACTCCGGATATATCCGAACAGCCAGACCCTTTGGCATATTGGGAAATTCTGAGACACCTGACTACAGCTGTGTCCTTGGGAAAACGATGTCAAATATTAGGTTACTAGAATTGCCCTCAGGAGGCTATTTGACAGGTCGATTATCACTCTCTCCCAGAAACCCTGTATGTTCAAAATAGTCTGCCTTTATGTAAGAAATGCCCTTCCGCAGGCTTAGTTCTGGGACAAACAACGATAGGCTTGGGTCATTCAGCAAGTATGTCATATTAATACCCAGCAAATCTTCCTTTCCCTGGAATGATTGCGCCCCTGAATTACATGCAAATCTTCAGGGTTTAACTGACTTAACTTTCAGTGTCTTTCTCTTTCAGTTCATTGCAGAACGCCTAACAGTGATAAATGGCTTCGATGATTTCAGTTTTTATCGTAATTAAAATGTCCTCAAGGAAAAATTAAGAAATAATATTTTTACTTCAAATCAAAATTCTTCTTCTTCCAAGTACACAATTTAAACCATTAAAGTTTTTCTTTGTACTTGAATTTCGTTGCCCTTACCTGGTTAAGGGAAAATTCTCACACCACTGCTTTGAAGGGGTTTTTTGACCCCGGTTTTTCAGTTTATCAGGAAAAATTTGAGTTTCCCAAGATTCTCATGTATCACTTAGCTTAGTCCCTCAGCTAATATATGCAAGAAAAAATTTTTACACTTTCTTCCCTCTCTTCCTTGTAACGCATTGCAGTATGTGATAGGAATAAATGTCTTCGACGTTAAAGTGTTTTATCCATGTTAAAAGTCCAAGAAACAAAGTCATTAAGAAACACCTAGGTTAAAAATCTCTCAATTAAAAACCAAACTATTCATAGAATTTTATGTTGTACTTATAACTTCACTGGTCTGTCAACTTAAGGGGACTGTCTAATAGTACAGGCTCAGATGTATTGTTACCAGGCAGAAACTATTCTAAGAGTTATCTCACCTTTGAAAAGCATTTCTTCTGCTCAAAACAACGATTGATATAAGCACTGGCCCTAGGACTTGAAACTACCTACTTTATCCCTGAACCCCTGTTTCGAAATAGCACTTCCGGTGAAGGGGCCCTTGTTATACTAAGGCTGGTTTGATCTGAAATCAACCACTGCCAATAACCTTTCATATTTTGACACTCGTAAATGCAAGTTCCTTTAAACCCTTCTGCTTCTCAGTTTGATATCACTCCCAAAACTCTGCTCTTTGGCTCAAAACAACTAGGCCAAAGTAACCTCATAGGTCCTGTTACTTGAAGACCGATTATCTTAGTTTTCCTTTATTAAATAGAGGGATTCAACTTTCGAGTCGTTCATATTTTAATTACCTTTTTAGTGCCTCTTTCTGTCCGCTGCTTATTTAAATGTCCTCTGCTTATCTTAATTTACTGCAAATCTTTCAAATATTAAAGACTGCCAAATTAAACCAAATTCTTAGATATTTTAATAAGTATACTGTTTCATCATAAGTCATCTATTACAAGAAGGATTTATTATTGTAAGAAAAACTTATAATAAGTAAAACTTATTATCAGCTAATTTGTGCACCTTTAATGATTTTTTAGGGCTCAAAATTCTTTAAAATGTAATCTCTCTCAGCCTCCTGGTAGATTCAATGTATTTTTTTTTAGAGATTTCAATTAGGAATTACTATAAAGAGAGTATGTTAAAATCAGTGTAGTATATTATTGATGGTTTATGTGCCGTCTTTACACAGCCGTCACTGTAAAGCTTCAATGATGAAAATGTCAGCTAACAAACAAATAGGACAACAATGCAGTTTCTTCCAACGTCTGTTCGCCGTTCGCTGAAGACTGCTCGATATCTGCTCGCTGAACGATGGGCAATTATAGGTAATTTCCATTAAGCCGAGCTTCTTCATCAACAGTTACAAGATTACTTCTTCCAAAAGCTGAACCCCTGTCTTGCCCGGCCAGATAATAAGTTCTCATCTGAAGGTGCGGTGATCGACGACTCCACTTTTTGGTGCATTTAATGAAGTATGCCCTGGCAACAGCAGCCTCTAATGTGAAAAACAGAGCTCCCGCTACCACTTCCGTGTCTTTTACAAGAACTGATGGGATGAACTGGAAAGGTAATCTATCAGCTCCTCCCATCCTTGTTGAATAAAGTGAAAACATTGCAGGTTTTATTATTGTTTCTTCTCCGGCAAGTTTGCAAATTCGACAATGTTCATGTACCGTAGCACCAATTATTGTCGAAAGCCCCTAGTGTAATCACACTGTGTTAAGAGCAGACGTGATGCACCATGTTAAGAGCGTGTTAAGGGAAAACTTTCACAAAAAAACTTCCTCATTCAAAGGAATATTACTTTAACCATTTTTTATTTGGGGAGTGAAGCCTTTTCTAGCAGGGTTGAGGGTGCCATTCAGGTGCATCTTTCTGTTGAGAATTTACAAGTATTACCGGTCGGAAACCATTATTTTAGGTGAAAAGGGTGCTCCTTGATTCCAGAACTACAAAGAGGATCACAAGGATACACCCATTTTGTGCATTAGCAATGTCAAATTCGCAATCCTCAGTTTGTAGGCTACTCAGGTTCCGCAGCCAGAGTGCCCTTCGAGTGACACAGTCGACTCGTCATCAGGAAGGCTGCTGCAACTGGGGCGATAATACGTCGACGGGAATTTCTCACTCAAATTAAGTCATTGCCGCAGCCACTTGACAAGGACGGCCAAACCGTAACCGAGAAACTGCCAAGTCTAACGTCAGTCAGGTGTGAGACAGCACGGCTGGCTTTGATTGTGGGCCTAAAAATAGAGCAGTTTCCTATAAATATAGGTTCATGCAAAATAACAGCACAGCCACCAACCATAAAACTGTTCTTGGCATTCGTGGTACACTGAAAGGCCTGTTTGTTGTATTGGCATAGAAATTGTTATATGTACATAGATTTCGATCTAGAAATACTGAATTCAATTATGAAAAACATTGCGTTATGATGAAAGAATTGGAAATCCAAAGTTAATGTGTAAGTTAGATATCTTTGGAAATACAGAACTCAATTCAATGTCAGAATAATATTACGTTAAACTTTTAATTTCTTAGAATTATGCAAGGAACTATACAATCCAGTAAAATAAATTTTTCATCAAATCTCAAATACATTCTTAAAGTTAACGTTCCTTTAAAGTTAAATGTTCTTTTAAACGCAAGAATATTAAAGGCAAAACTTTAACTACTGTCTGACTGTACAGTTTAGTTACCAACTCGGAAATCTTGATACTGGTTTAAAATTTGTATCAAATCTGGACAGTTATCAGGAAAACTTAAGCAACAAGGGTTGTCTAAAATAGTAATAAATAAAAGTGAAGGATGAAACTCATAAATTGGAAGTTAAAAAGATAATATTTTATACAGTGACATTGTTTAAAACACTAATAAAATTGTTTAAATTAAGGTATGTTAACTAATAAAAATGACCAGACTAATTCACTAACCACCTGAAGGAAAAGTTAAAACCAATTCGTTTGTAGTTTGAAACCTCCCATGGTTTTGCCTGTAGGTCTTAAGACCTGCGGAGAGGGCATGGGAGGCGCCTCCACTCTTGTCCCTGTAGGGGTTGGAGGGAAATAAAGAGTTGTTAGGCTGGTTGGTCTAGGTTTATTTATCCAAACCTGGAGCACTTAATATGCCAGTTGTTCAGAAGAGCAGTTGTGTGAAAAATTATCCTGGTTTCTGGATGTTTACTCAGCTGTTTAATTTCCCTTATGTTCCACATTGCGCGCTTTAATCCACGGGCGCCTGAAAGTAATTAGTTATGGTGTTAAAGATAATGATGCATGACAGTTTTCTTTCATAAGAGAATGGAAATGAAGTAATTCAACTACATTTTTTACTAAAATATAGGGTATATGTAAACGGTAATACAAATTCTGGAGTTAATTCGACATTCGCTTAATTAATACAACAACAGATTGAATCAGTTTTTCTTAAATGTAAAAAACATTTAAGGCAAAAACCTAAAATTACACCTGTGAACCACTTGCACTGGGGTAAAGTTTTGTACTTTCTAGATCTTAGAGATTATACTTATAGGGTGTTGCCAGATAAATGGTTCTCCAGACTACATATGATGAACCTGTCCTAATCACTTATTGCTGTAAAACAAGGATATTATAGAAGGGCCATTCATTGTTATCGAAACAAGTATTCGTTGTTATCCACTATTGAAAAGTTAGGTTACAGCACCATGGTATACAAGGTTAGATCAGGCGGTGTATAAAGAATACAGTAGACACTAAAAAATGAATCAAAAACTTGCAAAGTCTAACGTTATAGATAAACAATTATAGATAAACAACCATATCACCTATGTTGCCACAAGTTTCGCGACAGCTTCAAACAACAATTTACACAAGTTAGAAATGAGTTTCGAGTATTCTTAAATCTAAAGATGGTAATTCTAAGCTGGCTGTCCATGGTGAGCTAGCCTACGGCAGTTGATGTTTTCCTATGTTATTTTACCTGCTGAACAAGAATTTGAAATATTATTTTGGTGGTCGGCTGCAACTAAAATGCAATTGACCCTTGAAAACTGCACGTCTGTACCAGTGGGCCGCATACAGCTCAAGGGTAAATTACAGTTTAGCAGCAGCCGACTGGCAAAATGTTACCCTAAATTCATGTAAAGCAAGCAAAACAACACAGAAAAACGTCAGTTGCCATAGTCAGCTGGACACTATTCGTTACTTGCGACTGGGGCGAAGAAACTTAACAGGTAAACAAAGCCGCCATCTTGGGTTACATAACCACTAGGGAGCCATATGTTCACCAGGGGGAAGATGGGGTTACGGTACTGCACAGAAGGTACGAGTTGGTAAAGTGATGTGGGACTTACATAGAGACATGGCGGTAAATAACAGTTACCCAAAAAATAATAACACTTCTACATGAAAAGCACTATAACTCAGTAATGCCAAAAGACAGTTGACCCAACTAACTAATAATAAACAAGGACAGTTTAGGAACCTTACCTTAAAGGGGTGCACATAGCCTACGTCCTTCAGGCAGTCATATCCAGCAATCAGATACAACAATGGTCCCTTAATAACGGCAAGCAAAGTCGCGCTACTCCGCTACTCCTGCTGTCAACTGGCACCAAGAAAAACTCTCTGGTCTGCCTGCAGACACCGCCAAAAACCCACTGGCCTCCAACAACCTTGCCTACATTATACTTTCGCTTGCCAAACTTCGCTTCGTCTATCTCGGCAGTTGTACCGGGAATCCTTATAGCTCAAGTAGCAGTTCACACAGGTACGTAGCAAATTCTTCTTAGTAACCGGCTCGGAGAAGCGAGAGGTTCCAGGGTTGCAGTCAGCCATCGTGCTACGTTGATGAGTGAGTGAACTGTGGAAGGCCGGTCTGCCGGTGGACAGCGCAGAACAGTGTAGGAAGGATGGGGTGGGGGGTGTAAAGTGTATTTCTGCTTCCAGTGTTGGGAGTGGCTAACGGTGCTATGCCTTATCCACTTTTTAAAATAATTTTGCAAGGTCATATGTTCTGGCAAGAGGTAATGTTTCGCTGTGTGCTCCAGCCACAGGGCTTACAAAAAATGTAAAAATAAAGGTTTTTGTTAATGTCACTGAGAGAAAGTGGTAGCAAAACGTCCTGTAAGACCCTTCTCCTCCTACCCCACATACATGCTTCAGTTGTCTGCCGACAAATGTAAAGTAATTTTGTAAGTTATTTAAAGTAAAATCATGTTGGGAGACATCAATATATCTGTGAACAGAAGAGTATTAGAAGAAGGTCACAAGCACAAGCTACAACGAATAGGAAACGGTCATAAAACAATTGAGAAAAAGGAATAATGTAACTGACTGCATGTATCCCCAAAATTCTACTCTCTCAGTTGGAGGCATTGGGTGAACCGAAAGCTCCCCCTGTAAGCCCATGCATGCAGTACTAGTAATGCATGAAAAGTGCCTTTGGAATGGCTCCCACTGTCCATTTATTTGCCCCTTTTTTACACTTGTTTTCCGTGTTCGAAATGACATATGTGACAGGAAATACAACAATAAGGTGCCAAAGCCTTTTCCCAAGTTATTTACCCCACCCAAAATCCCAAATTCCCAATGAGTCCCCCTTACTGTTAGCTATTCTCGAAAGTGTTTTACCCCACCCGAAACCCTGATTCCCAACAGGTCCCCTCTACTGTCAGCTACAGTTCTAAGGTAAATTACAGCCTAATTACATTTGGCCGCCAAAATATTACTTTAAATTCTTGTTCAGCAGGTAAAGTTCTATAGAAAAACGTTAACTGCCATAGTCTAGCTCACTAAGGACAGCCGGCTTAGATCTACCCTAAAGATGTACTCAGGCCTTAAAACCAAAATACAACAATTGAAATGTAGCAAGCTAAAATCAGTTTAAAACCAAACGAAGTTTTTTTGAAGCCAAGATCTAAGATCAAATAACAGCAAAGAAACCAAATTAACCCAGAAACCAAATTGATATCTTAAAACTGAAGAGTGTCCTGAAGCTATCAGCTGGTAGATTTACTTTTCCTTCACCAGAAGGCAAAGGAAACGAAACACCACCCACAATAAAACACTCTAACATCCCACACACCAACATAAATTTCAGCAAACAGTAGTCTATTTCTCCTGCGTAATCTGGGAACAATCCTTTAAATCCTTGGTTCCAAAAAAAAAAAAAAAAAACAAGACCATAAAGCACCTCCCAGGGAAACGAAGCAACACCTAAACGATGGCGAACTGCTTACTCTGAAACAAGTTCTCTTGATGTGGTGATGTCACCTTCAAGGAGCATCAAGTCAGCATTTTCAGATGAGAGATAAAATACTCGATGAAGGACTTAGGCGTCCTTGGCTTTCGTTGTCCACAAAGGTCAAGTCCTCTTAGTTCTTAATGAGGACTCCAGTCTTCCCTTCGTGTATTACCAGTGGGTTATGGATGAAAATGCAGTTCTACTTTCTGTGCTGGAGCTGATAATATGATAGATTTAGGCATGTCTAGCAGAGGTGATGAAGACAGACCTTTAATATAATATATATATATATATATATATATATATATATATATATATATATATATAATTATACATACACACACACACACATATATATATATATATATATATATATATATATATATATATATATATATATATATATATATATATATATATATATATATATATATATATATATATATATATATACATACATATATATATATATATATATATATAATATATATATATATATATATATATATATATATATATATATATATATATATATATATATATATATATATATATATATATATATATATATATATATATATATATATATATATATATATATATATATATATATATATATATATATATATATATATATATATATATATATATATATATATATATATATATATATATATAAACCCATACAAAAATGGGAAAAAAGCACGTTAAAAGAAAAAAAAAGATATATATATATATATATATATATATATATATATATATATATATATATATATATATATATATATATATATATATATATATATATATAACACCTTCCACATCTTATTGCATAATTAAGTTTCGTGTTTTTATATTTTGTCTGATTGCTTCCCCTCCGTATACCATTTTTCTATTGTCTTTCCGAAGTAGCGGTTGTTCCTGTCTTTAAACTCCTTGCTTTTACTCTATCTCCACCCAACCTATATTTCTTCGACTACTGTTTCACTTCTATCGTCAGTCTCCACTCAGCTCACCAGAACCTGGTATCTGGCAGGGAAGCAGTTTACCTTCTTTGACATGTCAATAGGCTAAGTATAAGTTTTGTAATGTAAGTTTTGAATAACAAACTGTATTTTTTTCTAAGGTTTCCAATTCATGATAGTTTACTTTTCTGATATGTAGTTGTCAAATTGTACATGTTTTCTAGTTTGCTGTAAATAATTTTTAAATTATAACATTTAACTTTTGTACTGTTGTATTATCATTCACTTACCTTTTGATATTTCTTTATTGTTATAGTCTACTGAACCTAAGGGTATAAAATTAACTTTACTTTGAGTAATACAATGTCTATTATATCTGTAACAATATAATGGGGGCCTATCCAGGATGATAATATCTTTATATGATATACTATTTGACAACCTCGTTAAGTGTCAGTTGATAGTGGCTTTACATTTAATCAGTAATTTGTTACTCAACCTTATTTGATGAAAACATTCTGAATTCTAGTTCGTTAAGTGACTGTTTTTGTGTTTGCTAGAACAACTAATTTATTTACATTATTGTGTGTAAATTCTTGGTGACAGAAAATGGCCGTTGTGTTTTGTAAATGTCTGCCGATGACTGTGTAATGGTTTTTACCCTCCCTTTTTCTTTCCCAACCGAGACTCCATGCGTTGGTTAAGGGGATCGGCCGGTTTCGACTTTTTAACGACAGGTTGTTGATATATATTTGTTAAAGGATATTGTGTGGAACTTCTGGGAAAAAATTTTTGTTCAGTGACCTTAGGTTTTGTGAACCAGAGCATTTTCGGCCAAAAATGGCCATTTTCAAAATGCATCTCTCCTTTGTTTTGATGAGATTTGAACCACGTATAAAACTATGGACCTTCGATACAAAAGCCGGGGATTTTGATTTTTCAATTATTTTTCGAGATATGAAATTTTGTTTTTTTATGAAATTTTCCCGGAAAAATTACAGAAAAAAAATTGCCAAAAATCAAAACTCAAAATATTAAAAATCCCCGGCTTTGTTTTAATCTACCATGTTTCCATATGAAATTTCATTTAGATTGGTCTAATACTAAGGGGAGGAGATACATTTTGGGTTATGTTTTGAGAAACGGGCCTTCAAAGTTTTAGTTACATAAAAAAAAGTAATAGGGCCTTCAAAGACTGTGTTACAATTAATTTTATGGTTTTAATTTTTATTTTTGGTTATTAATTAATTAAAATTATTATAAATAAGAATTTAATTGATTATTTATGTGCCTAAAACACATTATTATAAATTTTAGGTTCCTGGTCCCCCTGTCTGATCTTGTTGCACTCTTTGATATTTACACTTTTTTATTAGTGTCTCGAATCCATCCCTCTGGATCCTGGAAATTACCATTCACAATTAGGGATTCGTGATTCAAAATTCAAAGTCTTGATTCACTTATTATGATCATTTTATTTTCAATGTAATGTCTACTGCTAAAATATCTTTGTAAGTGACCGTAAAGAGGCTTTTAGGATGGTTGGTCTATGGTCAGCAGAGATCGCTGCCTGCGCTGTTTGCTGGGCGAAGCTATCTTTCTCTCCAACTCCATTCCCCTCTTGACAATTTCTTGAATTCTTTCTTCTACTTCTCGTAAGGACTTTTCCACTTGGCTTTCGGCATTCTAATCATGAAGTGAACTCTTGGACCTTTCTCAGGCACGGTGAAAAAAAAAAACACCGAGAAAATACAGAGTTCAGTCAAGGCTAGCGAGCGTTGTCCTTCTGGCTTGGAAGTTTATAGGCAACTCTCGTTTTGTGGTATGACGTGTGCGTTGTCATGGCTAGAATAACTAAAAAAGGTTATTTAGGATATTATTGACATTATATATTTCATTTCAAAGGAAGTTTTCGTAACACACATCGCAAAAACTATACCAGACTAAATCATTTGAGCTACTTGTTTTTTATGGGTATATAGTTATTGTTACATTTGAGGCCATAACTAGAGAAATAAGGCAAATTTAGCATAATATTTCGTGGACACATTCTGAATGCTATACGTTTTTTTTCCCAAATCGAATTTTTAAAGATTTTTGGGCTTTTAGGCGGCCGATCCTAACTAGTTAATCTGCCATTCCATTGTTTACAAGTTCAATATATGTTATTACTTTGTGACTTTGTGTGCGTATAGTCTTTCCCTGGGTCCATAGATACCAGTACCATGCGTTGTTCATTTTGTCCGTGGGGTATAGAATGAATCTTTTGCAACGCCTGGACATATGCATGTAAAGTTACCGTTCTAATCGAGGTGTAAGTTACAGTTGTTAGCTGAACGATTGTGCTTCCTTCTGACTTTATTTCAGGTAGAACCGGGAGTGAAATACTTCTAGTGCATCTTAGTGCGTCCTTATTCAATTTTCAAATATTTAAGATGTTTGTGTATAAGTCTTTTGTTTTGAATCTATGTTGAGGTTTATACTTTTGTGGTTATTACTTAGCTAATAATTATGGTCATAATTTAATTCAGTTGTTTCCAGCATTTTTGAAGTTTCCTTTTTTTTTCCACAATGGTGAAATTTGATACACAAAAATTTGTGGCTGATCCTTCTTCTGAATTGCACACTATAACCTATGCTAAGAAAGCAGACTTAATTGGACTAGTTAGGCATTTACACATTGATGTATGCTCTAGCATGCGTAAGTCTGAGATTGGGAAGGTTATAATAGAGCATTATATGCATATTGGGTCTCTGGGTATTGAGGCTAGACAATATCTTGTTCCAGAAACTACTTTCCTTACAGCTGAACAAAAGCTAGAGTTTGAACGTCTTGCAGTAGAGCATGAAAAAGCGCAGTTATCTTTAAAACAAGAAGAATTAGCTTTACGAGCTGTAAAAGAGAAAATGGAGTTATCTTTAAAAGAAGAAAGAGAAAAAATGGAGTTATCTCTAAAAGAAGAAAGAGAGAAATGGGAGTTATCTCTAAGAGAAAAGAGAAAAGTTTGAAATGGTGAAAGCTCGGTTAGAATTAGAAGCTAGTTTAGCTGTTAAGGTAAAACAAGAAGAATTATCTTTGCAAGCTTCTAGACAGGAAATGGAGAAAACTAGGTTAGAATTACAAGCTAGTTTAGCTCTTAAGGTAGAACAAGAGAAGGCTGATATTAATCTCAAATCTAGGCAATCTGAAAAAAAAATCATTACCCTTTGACGTGACAAAAAATATAAAATTAGTTCCCCTCTTCACAGAGTACGATCCAGAAGATTATTTTAGGATATTTGAAGAAACTGCTAAGCATCTTAATTGGCCTGTTGAACAGTGGGTATGGATCATTAAACCTAAATTGCCAGGTAAAGCTGCTAAGGTTGTTAGGCATCTAGACGATACTAATGACTATGAACAAGTTAAAATGGCAATTTTAGACGCATTTTCCATAACAGAAGAAGGCTATCGACAAGCATTTCGTAACCTATGTAAATCCAACACTCAAACTTTTCTAGAATTTGCTTCTGACAAGCTTAGAGCTTTTAAGAAATGACTTAAGTGTGCCGAAGTAACTACTTTTGATGACCTATTGAATTTAATTGTTCTCGAAGAATTTAAAAGGAAACTACCCCCTAATGTAATGCTTTATATCGAAGATAGGCAAGAAAAGAGCTTATTGAAGGCTGCTTCCTTGGCTGATACTTATTCATTAGTCCATAGGTTTGTTCCCAATAAAGGAGCTGGGACTTTTGTAAAACTAGTTTCAGTAAAACCCCACCAGATTTCGGATGATAGTCCCAAAGTTCCTGACCAGGTTAAATGTAGTTATTGTAAGAGAGAGGGACATACAATTCGTAATTGTAAAGAACCTAAATGTAAAGGATCTGATAAATTCCGCAATCCTTTTATGCAACCTAAAGTAAGTTTTCCAACCTCCCAGAGTAAACCTTTTTCGCATGTATGTGCAAATGTATCTGATGTGTTTGATGACTTTAAGTCTGAAGGGTTAATAGCCTTGGGGGAGGAAGGACAAATGAATAAGGTCACTATATTAAGAGACACTGAGGCTGCTTCAACTTCGTTATATAATAAGGCTTTACCTAATGTTAAGAAGAATCTAACTGGTGAGAAAGTTGTTGTGAAGGATCTAACTGGAATATCATCAATTCCTCTTGCGAATGTCTACCTTGGCTGTCCCCTTGTAAAAGGAAAAGTTGAACTAGGGGTGACTGATAAAGAATTGCCAGCAGAAGGGGTTGCATTGTTATTAGGCAACGATTTAGCTGGGAAATTAATAATTCCAAATTTGATTGTCTCTGATATTCCAGTGAATGACACGTATGATGAGAAAGTAGATGCTAACCAAGCCCCAACCCATATAGTTACTCGATCCCAGGCTGGAGAAAAAGCAAATGTCCCTGAAGTTGAAGTAGATAGAGATCTTTTAAGTAATACAATGTCTAGGGATAAACTTATAGTTGCTCAGAGGTCTGATCCATCTTTATATTGTTTGCATGATAAGTCTGTTGATATGAAATTTTTTAATAAATCTCCTTTTATCATAATAATGATATCTTAATGCACTTTTACCGCCTCCCTAAGTATTCAAATCTTGACACATGGAGTGAAAAACACCAAATTGTTGTCCCTACTTCAGTAAGTACTCGTATAATGGAAATTGCACACGATGGTCCAGGTGGTCATTTGGGAAACTATAAAACTTATTACAAGATACTTGATAAATTCTATTGGCCTAATTCAAGGAAGGATGTAAGAGATTTCATAAAGACATGTCATGTATGCCAAACAGCCGGTAAACCTAACCAGGTAATTCCTAAAGCTCCTTCACAGCCTGTATTAGTTCCACACGAGCCCTTTCAGAAATTAGTAATAGACTGTGTTGGACCCTTACCCAAGACAAAAGGTGGTAACCAGTATTTATTAACCCTTATGTGTCCCAGCACCCGTTTTCCAGAGGCCATTCCTCTTAAGAATATATCTGCTAAAAATATTGCAAAACACCTTTTAAGTTTCTTTTATACTTATGGGATCCCAGAGGATATACAGACCGATCGTGGTTCTGATTTTACAAGTAATCTCTTTTACGAAATCCTTAAGGAGTTGAATATTAATCATAGTTTATCATCCGCATATCATCCGGAATCTCGGAATCCTTGAACGATGGCATCCAACCTTTAAGAGCATGATGAGGAAGTTTTGTTTAGCAAGTAGTCTTGATTGGGACGAGGGGATTAAATATTTGTTGTTAGCCATATGTGAGTCACCCCAGGAATCACTTGGTGTTCTGCCTTTTGAGGTGGTCTATGGAAGATTATTAAGAGGGCCCCTTGCATTAATTAAAGATGAATGGCTGAAACCTCCTAGCTCTAATCAGACTGTAGCTGTACAACAATATTTGGATAAATTAAAAGAACCCCTTTCTAAGGCCTGTAAAATAGCCAGTGAAAATCTATGTAAAGCTCAGATGAAGATGAAAGGCCTTCATGATCGGAAAGCAAAAATTAGAAAATTTAATGCAGGGGATCTGGTGTTGGCATATTATCCTATCTCTGGGTCACCCTCTACATCAAATTTTTTTGGTTCATATACGGTAATTAAAACTGTTAATAACAATACATATGTGATTGAAACTCCTGATAGAAGGAAAAAACTCAACTTATCCGTGTAAATTTGCTTAAAAGGTATCATTCAAGTAATTCTGAGACTGGTTGTGGAGACAAAATTGTAAGAGTTAATTTTAATAAGCTTCAGATACCTGAAGTAAGTGAACCTGATTTTGTTCATTCTTGGCATTCAGTAGACAATTGTGCTGCTCTAAAAGACATAAAATATTCCTTGCAGCATCTTCCTTTTCATCAGTCGCAGGAACTCCAAAACCTCATTAACTCTTTCTTGGACCTTTACGGGGAAAATCCAGGTCGATGCACAGTTCTCACCTATAATATAGACCTTCTACTAGGAACTATTCCAATACGGCAGCATCCTTATCGCATCAGCCCTGCCAAGAAACTAGTACTGAGAGAAGAAGTAAACTATCTTCTGAGAGCTGGATTAGCTAAGCCTAACAAGTCACTGCGGGCATCTCCCTGTCTGTTGGTACCAAAGGAGGATGGCAGTGTGCGACTATGTACAGATTACAGGAGAGCAAACTCTGTTACTGTTAAGGATAGTTACCCTTTACCACGGCTAGATGACCTCATAGACTCGGTGGGCCAGGCTAAGTATGTAACAAAAATAGATCTCCTCAAGGGGTATTATCAGGCAGAGTTAACATCTAAAGCAAAGCTTATATCTGCTTTTATAACTCCTTTTTGGGTGCACCCTCCACATTTCAACGTATTATTAACTACACAATCCAAGGTTTAGAAGGGGTATATGCATATTTAGATGATATAGTGGTAGTAGGAGATTCTTGGGAGGAGTATATGCAGCGCTTGATCAAGCTCTTGGAAAGATTAAGGGAAACTAAGTTAACAATCAATTTGAAAAAGTCCATATTTGGTCAGGCTACTGTTTCCTACTTGGGGCATATTGTTGGTGGAGGTAATGTTAGTCCAAAAACTGCAAATGTCAATGCCATACTTGATTACCCAGAACCCAAGACTGTGAAATCTCTGTAAAAGATTCTTGGGTATGGTTTCATATTATAGGAGGTTCTGCCAAAATTTTGCATCTATAGCTGCCCCTTTGCATGCTCTCACCAGTTCTAAGATGAAATATGATTGGGACGGAAAATGTCAGGCAGCATTTGATCACTTAAAATGTTTTTTGAGTAGTGAACCAGTCCTAAAACTCCCTAATTTTTCTAAATCCCTCTCTTTGCAAGTAGATGCTTGTGACACAGGTGCTGGGGGAGTGCTGCTGCAGGAATCAGAGGATGGGATACTCCATCCAGTCAGCTATACTTCTAGTAAATTCAAGACTCATCAGCTATCCTACAGCACTAGAGAGAAGGAACTATTAAGCTTGGTTCTTGCTCTCCAGAAATATGAGTGTTACTTGCAGGGAGCCTTGGCTATTCTAGTTTACACTGACGACAACCCTTTAATCTTTTTGGAACGCACAAATGCCCATAATCAACATTTGCTTCGGTGGGCTTTATACCTACAGATCTTCAATCTTCACATCAAGCATCTAAAGGGCAGCGACAACATATTCGCGGATGCCTTATCACGTGCCCATACTCAGCCTTCTCAGGAAATGGAAGGTGCTCAGCTATGATCAAGCCATTCCGTTGGGCTTGATCTTCTAGGGGGAGGTGTAACACCTTCCACATTTTACTGCATAATTGAGTTTCATGTTTAGATTTTGTCTGATTGTTTCCCCTCCGTATACCATTTTTCTATTGTCCTAAAAGTAGCGGTTGTTCCTGTCTTTAAACTCCTTGCTTTTACTCTATCTCCACCCAACCTATATTTCTTCGACTACTGTTTCACGTCTATCGTCAGTCTCCACTCAGCTCACCAGATCCTGGTATCCGGCAGGGAAGCAGTTTACCTTCTTTGACATGTCAATAGGCTAAGTATAAGTTTTGTAATGTAAGGGTTGAATAACAAACTGTATTTTGTTCTAAGGTTTCCAATTCATGATAATTTACTTTTCTGATACGTAGTTGTCAAATTGTACTTGTTTTCTAGTTTGCTGTAAATAATTTTTAAATAATAATATTTAACTTTTGTACTGTCGTATTATCATTCACTTACCTTTTGATATTTCTTTATTGTTATAGTCTACTGAACCCAAGGGTATGAAATCAACTTAACATTGAGTAATACAATGTCTACTATATCTGTAAAAATATGTATATATATATGTATAGTATATATATATACATATATATATATATATATATATATATATATATATATATATATATATATATATATATATATATATATATATATATATATATATATATATATATATATATATATATATATATATATATATATATATATATATATATATATATATATATATATATATATATATATATATATATATATATATATATATATATATTATATAGTTATATATATATATATATATATATATATATATATATATATATATATATATATATTATATATATAATATATATATATATATATATATATATATATATGGCGATATATATATATATATATATATATATATATATACATATATATATATATATATGGAACCGCTATATATATATATATATATATATATATATATATATATAAACTCCTATATATATATATACCTATATATATATATATATATCGGCCTATATATTATATATACTCCATATATATATATATATATATATATATAATATTATATATATTGAACATAAAAAAATAAATATATATATATATTTATGATCATATATATATATATTAGCATATATATATGTATATATATATATAAATATATGGAGGACCATTTATATGGTTATATATCCACCCCCCTATATGCAAAAATAATTTGATATATATATATATATATATTTATATATATATATATATATATATATATATGTTTTATATATATATGTATATATATATATATATATATATACATAAAAATATATATATATGTATATTTATATGTATATTATATTATATATTTATACATATTTATTGCAGCTCTTAAATGATACTATTATCTTGTTCTTTATACATATAATGGTTTACTTAGGTAATATATATAATTGTATGATTGATTACTATATATATATGGATCCGATATATATATATATATGTATATATATATATATATATATTGTGAATATATCTATATATATATATATATATAAGGACCTTATGACTTAGGAACTTAGTATATTTAAAGACACGATTGTCCTCAGTTGCTTATGGGTTGCATCCACGTCGATTCTCGTAAACTGAGTAATCCTGAATTTTCAAATATCAGAGAACATGCCAAAAAATGTGGCAATAACACTGAAGATGATCAATTTAAAATCATTACAAGGGCCTCTTCCTAACTAGCACTCTCTATTCTGGAATCGCTAATTATCAAACAGACAGGACCATTTTTAAATGCCCAAAACTCCTCCACCCCTCTCTACCTGTCGTAATCGGCTTCCTTTCCTTCCACTTACCCACACTCCAGTCGCCCTCCTATATACAGTACGTTGGTACCTCCAGCAATGCTTAATTCATCCTTATGCACAAACGTAAAAAAAAAAAAAAAATTGTAATTTATATGTATTTATGATTCACTATATTTATTCTTTTATTGCAGCCTTGAAAATGAGACTAGTTGTCTTGAAACGTGGGCACAAATAAAGTTGATTTTATGAACCAGTCTGTTTCCACTGCCCTCAATTGATTGATTTGTCTGACTGATTAACAGTCCTACCTGTATCCGATATATATATATACCATAAAATGGCCACGAACTTCCTTGTGCGTATACAATATATTCATACTACACGTGTTAGGCTCCAGTAAGACGGGATGATTTAGATTCCGGATTCTTTAACTTACAAGGGTGTCAGCAATAGTGTCCTGTTTTAAAAGATAAAATACGTCAATTGTTTAGGACAAGAGAGTACTTTTGCTTATGGAAAAATTATAGGAAACTGTATAGCGATAAAAGGTATGTGAAATTTAGGCGATAACTACCATTATACAATCGGCATTTCGTACATTATGGAGAGAGTAGCTTGTAAAAAAATCGAGAGAGAGAAATTCTTCTGAGTTTTGGTTTTGTTAATTTTTGATGACAGTCTGCATAATCAGCATATACCCTTGTCTCTCAGAGATGCGTTTTCTGCCCTTTTAGCTGGGTATTTTGATTGAATATTTTGCAATAAATGAAGTATATTCTTTCCTCAGGTAAAATGTGTGTGTAATGTTTTTACTTTCAAAATTCATACAGTTGAAGTTAAAACATTTTGTAACTATGACTTCATATAACTTAACATACTTTTCAGTTCCTCCTTTGACGGGGGGACATTCATCGCAAATAAAGACCACGATTTCTGCATCTCATCTTTCGCGTTCAAACTTCGCAGTAACTTCGTCAAATGCATCAGGACGCTGGGGGAGAATCTCTTCCGAAGGTTATCTATGAGGTAATGGAGCAGTATCTTGAGAAAACGAATAAAAGGATAAATACTTTGTTGTCTGTTTATGATAACGACGAGGCACAAGCCATGACTTGGAAATCCCCTCTTACTTCTGTTTTTCAGACTCATATTTCCTTGTCCCCTTTCCTTACGTTCTTCCGACAGAATCTAAAGAAGGTAATAAAATAACCTACCTCGTTGGCACCTCCAACCCCCCCACAAAAAAAAAGAAAAAAAGAAAAAATGAAAAAAGCTTGGTTGCCAAAAAGAGGGCCGGTTCCGAAAGACTTGTGAGTGAGTGCCGTGGTCCCCATAAGTCAATACCGGATATATCATTTAGGATATACCGTAATGGACTCTGCTTCTTAAGTGATAAACAAATGAACAACTTAGGACATACACAAGAAGATAGAGAATTCTGGAGATAAATGGAGTAAAGCATTAGTCGAATGGTAAAGCCTTCAATTTGTGACTCCAAATCTAATTGGTCTTGAAAAATGAGGAGAGTAACTGAGTGCTTTTGTGATTGCAGCGAACTTGCAGCATATGAAGAACGTCTGGCTGTTCTATATTTTGTTGTTCAAAATTTTGTGAGGGGAAAACGCAGGTCCTTTACAAGTTTGCTACCTGTGTTATTCAAGGAAAATAAAAACATCCGTGCGTACTGGAATCTATATGGCAGGATTAGTGTCGATTTTCTTCCTATTCGTTAAAAAGATGATCGTGATCAACAGACAGTGGAGAGCATCGAGTATGTGATTGTGATACTGAACATTCGTATCGATTAATCTTTTTGTTTTATCTTACGATGAAGACTTATGTAATGATCGCCTTTTTCATATTTATTTATTCATGAATCATCTACATTTCAAGACTGCGTACCTTTATCCATCTATTAATTTCACACTACTGATGATCCCTCTGACGGGCAAACTGACAGAAAGGTACTGCTGTTTTGATCCTGATGTTGAAGCTGCCTTGTTAGGAGAGGCGTGTCTGAAGCCGTAAAACATCCTGATAACACGAGAGAGAGAGAGAGAGAGAGAGAGAGAGAGAGAGAGAGAGAGAGAGAGAGAGAGAGAGAGAGTCGACCTTATTTCTCTCTCTGTTCCTCATCTAAATGGAAATGGAGTGATAACAGACACTGACTGGCTCATCACTTCCTGGAATCCCATTTCGAGATGATAAGCCGTCGCTTACACGATTCAGGGTCCCTTTGGAATTAAGCAACGGCTCCTTCTCTTATTCACTCCCATTTCTCTCTTTATTAGTTATGGAGTTTCGCTTAATCTGAGGAAAGACGTATTCTTTTATACTTAGAATTGTTATTGCAAATTTTGGTCATTTTCAGGGGTATTTGTTTTGTTTAGTTGCTGTAAAGGTGTTCTGAATCACACTAGAGATGTGATGCCCTGCCTTTTGGTTAACCCTGAGCCTTTTGTGTTCTCATTCTTTTTGTCAAAATGACTGAGCTTCTGATTCTGAGTCCCGTGGATATGGGACTGAGACTCGACAGGGAGAGAATTTCTTCCACATATTTCCTGTGGGGTTGTTATTCGGATCTCAGATGGAAAGGGTATCCATCAAGACAATGAAAGCAGGAAGTCAGCATTTTCTTTGGACAAGTGTGAAGTTATAATCATAAACTATAGTTTCCTATCCAGTTGAAAGAAAGCATAACAGACTGTATTTTCATCTTTGTCGTGCTTTAAGAAAAGAATGTCCATATTTTCGAGCATTTTGTTTAAATCTTAGTTTTGATTTTAAAGCGTGTGTCCATGCTTTGGTCTCTAGTCGCTACAGAATGAATGTGCGTGCCATCTGTCGGCTTTCAATCACTGCCTGAATCGAACAGAACAAGCAAAGCAAGTTACATGAACGTGTTATAGGTTTTTCTATTCTTCTAGGCATGAATTTTTCCACGCAAATGCTCAAGAATCTGCAGTAATAAGAACAGTGGTAGTGAAATGCGAAATGCTTGGGTCACGACCTGCTCAAGACCGCAAATAACGGTTTTGATATATATATATATATATATATATATATATATATATATATATATATATATATATATATATATATATATATATATATATATATATATATATATATATATATATATATATACATATAATATATATATATATATATATATATATATATATATATATATATATATATATATATATATATATATATATATATATATATATATATATATATATATATACATGTAGAATCTACTGGTTACTTTTACCAGACACAAAAGTAATTCTAATAGCCACAATGCCCTCTTAACTTCTCGAATTCTTCGCGCTTTTTTGGATATGCTTGTAACTACAAAGCCGTAAGATCCAAACACTAGAAATTGAAGAGGCTTTGATGCCCGGTCGCGGGAAACGAACCCGCGTCACCATAATCACAAGGAGGTGACGTTGCCGATCTGACCACGAGAAGGATAAAATCTATTACCTCTCTTACATACATATACCTGTCGTTTTCAGATATATTTACTAGAGTTGGAATAGACCCATCCTCACCATCGTAGCAAGTGGGCAATCGGTATATGTATATACGAGAGGTAATAGACTTTTATCCTTCTCGTGGTCAGGTCGGCAACGTCACCTCCTTGTGATTATGGTGACTCGGGTCCGCTTCCCGCGAACGGGCATCAAAGTCTCTTCAATTTCTTGCATTTGGATCTTACGGCTTTGTAGTTATAAGCATATCCAAAAAAGTGCAAAGAATTCGAGAAGTTAAGAGGGCACTGTGGCTATTAGAATTTATATACATATACACACACACACACACACACACACACACACACACACACACACACACACACACACACATATATATATATATATATATATATATATATATATATATATATATGTTACAGTCAATTTCTAAATCCAGACAATTTGTAAAGTGACTGATTATTTCAGGTAATTTGTGAACTGCCTAGTTCACCCAGTCATTTTATAAATCAGCTGAAAATCGCAGACAATTTACAAAATTGACTAAAATTTTGATAGATTTTCTTGGCATAATGACTGAAATGATCCTGTGTGTGTGTGTGTGTGTGTAAATATATTGACTCATATGAAGTAATGACCTGAGGAACCAGAGGGAATGATCATTGTGTGTGTGTTTTAACTAGCTGTTACCCTCTCACTGCCATTTTCACAGTCAGTGTGTGTGTGTGTGACACTGACCAGTACAGGCAAAGGGTACAGGCGTCTGCGGGCTGAACAGCTAATCAGAGCATTTGTGTGTTGGCCTTGTCCCTGACACTGTCCTTCCGTGAGGTGTAGGCTAATTTATTTGCGGAAGCTATGGCGCGTGTGTGTGTGTGTGTGACATATTGACTCATATGAAGTAATGACCTGAGGAACGAGAAAATTACAAAATTAAAACTTAATTCTAAAATGCGACATTTTTATTATTATATAATTTTTTATTCTTACAATTTAAACTAGAGTGGCACCGTAATGAACAGACAGAAAAACAAACCTGATTCTTGAGTAAAACTTTATTTTCTAAAACCTGAGGAACGAGATAATTAAAAATTAAAACTTAATTCTAAAATGCGACATTTTTATTATTATATAATTTTTTATTCTTACAATTTAAACTAGAGTGGCACCGACTATTGCACTTGTGACCTTCTTTGTAACATTTACAGCGATTTGTTTGACACTGTTTCTTGCCTGCAGTACAGTTGCACTTAGCATAACCTTGACCACCAAACCTAGATGATTGCTGTACTGCCTGACGAAGTCCTATTTCCTTGTCTGCACTTACTTCATCAATACTATACAGTTGATGGCTGCAGATATCAAATTGGCTCCTACTACTATATGCCCCTTGAGTATCCCATCTCTCACGCCTATTCGATACATGTCATTTTCGTTACGATCTAGATAACACCGATAACGTTTCGTGGATCACCTTTCCCCTCGATCAACTAACGGGATGGGAATTGTCACGTTATCTCCTGGATCACCTGGGACGTGTTCTAAACGACTACGTTTGACCATGCGCTCAGCTTGAGCTAACTGGACCAGCTGATGCTCTGAACCGTTGAAGTGCTATGTCTTCTGGAGCTGATGAAGTCTTCTCTTGAGGATTCTGGCCACAGGTTGGACTGACTGGATAGGCAGAGCCCTCTGCTGAGCCATCTGAATAAAGGAAAACAAAGAATAAATGCAGTTACTTTTCTTTCCTAATAACAAAAGAACATTTAATTTATGGAGATAGACTTGCTATGTAGTTTGGAATTTAACCAAATTAGTTTAATATTTACATTTTATAACAAAAGATTTTTTTATAGAGCAGAGCTCTCTGATGAACCATCTGAATAAACAAAAACAAAGAATTAATGCAGTTACTTTTCTTTCCTTAATAACAAAATAAAAAGAAATAATTAATGGTGATAGACTTGTCATGTAGTTTGAAATTTAACCAAATTAATTTTCAGTTACATTTTATAACAGTATTTTTTTCCATCTCTACCTGGCTGAGCGAAGTCCTCTGGCGAGTCATTTGGAGGAGCAGAGCTCTGATGAACCATCTGAATAAACGAAAACAAAGAATTAATGCAGTTACTTTTCTTTCCTTAATAACAAAATAAAAAAGTAATTAATGGTGATAGACTTGTCATGTGGTTTGGAATTTAACCAAATTATTTAAATATCAGTTACATTTTTTAACATTTTATTTATTTATTTATTTATTTACTTATTTTTTGCATCTCTACCTGGCTGAGCGAAGTCCTCTGGCGAGTCATTTGGAGGAGCAGAACATTCAGGTGAATCGTCTGGAGGGTTCGTGAACTCGGGTGATTCGTCTGGCCGAGTAGAGTCAGAGGAGAAACTGTAAGCTCCAAGTAAATCCTCTTCAGTGATCATTGTCTTCAAAACTTCTTCTGGAAGTGCGGTTGAACGTAGACCTACTCTGGCGTCAACACCAAAGAGTGCTTTGTATGGAGATTGTTTGATTCCAGAATGGTAACTGTAGTTCTTTTTGGAACTGCACAAACCTGAGTCCCATGGGCCAGTCAGTTGTATCATTATCCCAACCATGAAATAAGCATGTCTTTTATATCACAGTTAAGGCGTTCAACAGATCCCTGGCTCTGTGGATGCCTTGGTTTACCATGAACAATCAACAGGTCTGGCCAAAGAAGTTTGAGTTCCGAAATTACCAATGCTGTAAATTCACTACCATTATCACTCTGAAGAATTTGAGGGGCCCAACATTAAAAATATGTCCATTAGCTGGAATGCAACCTCAGCGCCTCTTTTTGAAGTTAAGGGGCGCAATATGCAATACTTTGTTAGATGATCTTGGTACACCATTATCCACTTATACTTTCCTTTGGCGCAAGACTGCATGTCAACAAGGTCCACCTGAGATCGTGAACCGTAATCCTTAGATAAAATCGGTTTGACAGTTACTCCTTTGTCGCACATCTCTTCCGTTTCTTTTGACACTGAACACACAAAGATTTGAACAGTTCTATAGTCTCTAGTTATGTTCGCATATTTTGACAGCTCTTTGACCATTTTGTCTCTTCCGCCATGTCCCGTAGCAATGTGAGCACGTTTTATTGTTTCAAACATATCCTCAACGTGTACAAAATAAACAAGTTCTTGAATTTCATCCTTCCGTTTTTTTATTAACTTTTCAACACCACCACACTGAAGAACTTCGTAACGTCCAAGGATGTAATACTGCCGATTTGATTTGTTTTTTGCACTTGATGCAACTCTGAGTTCCTCTATCAGATTGTAGTACTCAATTTTAGTTAGTATTAATGACTTTGAATCAGAGTTCTTCTTCAACATCACTTTCTCTAGAAATTTTCTTCTTGGGAACACGCCATAGCTTCCAAATAACTGCTCTGATTAGCTGTTCAGCCCGCAGACGCCTGTACCCTTTGCCTGTACTGGTCAGTGTCACACACACACTGACTGTGAAAATGGCAGTGAGAGGGTAACAGCTAGTTAAAACACACACACAATGATCATTTCCTCAGGTTCCTCAGGTCACTACTTCATATGAGTCAATATGTCACACACACACACACACACACACACACACACACACACACACAGGATCATTTCAGTCATTATGCCAAGAAAATCTATCAAAATTTTAGTCACTTTGTAAATTGTCTGCGATTTTCAGCTGATTTATAAAATGACTGGGTGAACTAGGCAGTTCACAAATTACTCAGTCACTTTACAAATTGTCTGGATTTAGAGATTGACTGTAACATATATATATATATATATATATATATATATATATATATATATATATATTTATATACTATATATATATATATATATATATATATATATATATATATATATATATATATATATATATATATATATAATATATATATATATACATACATACATACATACATACATACATATATATATATATATATATATATATATATATATATATATATATATATATATATATATATATATATATATATATATATATATATATATATATATAAATATATAAATCATATATATATATATACATATATATATACATACATATATATATATATATATATATATATATATATATATATATATATATATATATATATATATATATATATATATATATATATATATATCTGTGTGTGTGTGTGTGTGTGTGTGTGTGTATAAATTTACATATATAGATAGACAGATATACATATACGTATATATAAAACACTTTCTCTAAGGGAAGTTGCTGTATTCAATAAGGCAGTTATATTTATATCTAATTTCTGGTTTTATTTACATTACCACCAACTACACTTGTCATAGAGATATGCATACATACGCACATGCATACATAGTTCATGTGTGTACGTGAGAGAGAGAGAGAGAGAGAGAGAGAGAGAGAGAGAGAGAGAGAGATAGAGAGAGACGGGGAGGGAGGGGGGAGCCAGAGGTGGGAAGAGGAAAGGTCATGGCATTCGTAAAACGGTCAATTAAATCGAGTCCAGTGACCCGGAAGTATTGATGTGTTGATATACGAAGGACGCGCAGCCTCCATGTATTCCTTTCAATGAAGAATTGCCCCATATAATAAAAGAGATTTTTCGGTCTGTTTATTCTATGGGTTCAGATGATACATAAAATTCTTCGTTAATGAAATGAGAGAATATGCTGAGACCCATTGCTATGGTACTTGAGAAACATCATAAATGTAATTACAAATCGTAGTTTTAGTTTAAGCATCAGAAAGGTTTTGTTTGCGTTTGTGAGATGCCCGTTATATTTGCGACAAAATGTTTCTTGTAATTTATCCAGATATATGCATAGTACCTTTACAGAAGGGGTAACCGTTTTTTTCTGTATGAGATTTCCAATCAAGTTTTGGCAGCATTCCGAAAGAACTTCCATTTCCCAGTGCACTGACTGACTATGTAGCTGATATTATGTAGTTTTAAGGGAAACTTACACCGATCAGAGCAGGTAGAGGATCGTGAAAATCCTTCAGATCACGAAGGAAAAAACCGATCGAAGACATTAAAAGGGACCCGAGCCAGATCTTCAAGGAAAACACTGAAGCCCCAGGAAATAATTGATATGGAGAATCAGAAGGGGACTCTGGGACAAGGTACAATTTCGGAAACATCAAGACCCAGAAATATGGGAACCCCATCTGTCGATCGTCTCACAAATACTCACCCCAGACTGCAAATTAGCAAAAGGGCTCAATGCTTTGTTGACCCCTTACATCCTGCACAAGTACTTCCTGAAACCATCAGCTGACTTCTTTCAGGGGATCAGGAGTTCCCCACCAGAGAGAACGATTGCCTCACCCAACGTGGAAAGCCTTTTTACTATTGTACCAACGAGGAAGACCGCAGATAAGATTGTAAACTGTTTAACATATCGAGTCCACCCCAGACCTCGACATCCTACAGGTGACTTTCAGAACCCTCTTAGAAATTCGTACTATGAGGGTCCGTTCCTGACCTAAAGAACATTTATATATGTGCGCAAGTGAGCGGGCGTGGGAATGGATTCTGGAAACCGGGGAGTGCTGCTCTTTGCTAACTTTCATATGGGCCCGGTAGAGGAAACAGTTTTCCTTGTCATCCCTCAACTTGCCTCTACTTTCAGTATATAGATGACCCATTTGTCTCAGTCCAAACCGACGAGGAACTTGCTGTGCTCTAACGTGGTTTTGAGGATAATTTTGATTCTAAATTTGCTTATGAAAATAACATCCATGGCAAAGTTCCAATCTTCACAAGAGATATGATATACACAAAAGACTTATACGTCCTTGGTTGTTATCTAATGAAGCGGAGACTGAAAAGAATCTATTGATGTTCTAGTATAGGGTCTTTTGGAGGGGCTGGAGTATGGAAGCAAAGGGCGGAAGCTGTCAGTTCCCAAAAAGGATTCCAATCATGCCTGAATAAAATATTAGCAGAGGGTTATGGATTCGGATACAGTGCATCCTTTTTCTGGTCTCTTTGCTGCAGCAGATATAAGGACGAAGAAAAGTCTTAAGAATTACACACACACACACACACACACACACACACACACACACTATATATATATATATATATATATATATATATTCTATATATATATATATATATATATATATATATATATATATATATATATATATATATAAACTTTTTTATCACATACGCAATTGATATGTGCATTAGTACAATTATTAACAGGACCTCATTCAAACTTGATGGTATCTAGTGGAGATATTTATTCTAAAATAGTTACAAGCTTTCAGCAGCAAACAGTCCTCAGCCTCAAGTATCCGTGCAATGACCAGACATGTAGTCCAGCTGTATTTATATCAGTACGCAAAGTACTTTAATCCTATAATTGCCCTCCGCCTCCTGTGTGAACCCGCCCCCTCTCATGACCTTGGTCTTTCTCTGTCCGCATCTTCTCCATCCAGGTGTTTGTGTCCCTCGCGTCCTCTTTGCGTTTTTCTTTTGTTTCCTTGCTACTAAAAAGTGTACAGTTTTTCTTGATATGTTGTCTCCAAAGCCATTTCCAGTGTTCCTTGCTATTGTGTTGTTCTCTATAACCAGTCTGGCTGTTTTGTTGGTGTTCCTGTACAAAAATTCATATTTTCCCAGTCTTTTTGTGGTCTTTTCCCAACAATGTTTGGCTACTGCCAATGTCTGATTATAATGTCTTATGTTCTGCAAGTGTTGTTTGCTTCACTCTTTGCAGGATTTGCTGATTTTTACTACCCATCTTCACGGTCTAGACATGCTGCCATATATACTTCCTCTTATTAAAACCCTTTCTACCGACATTTTGTTTCTAATTATCTTGTTCCTAATGGTGTTTTAGTAGCTGCCTATCAATTTGAAATCATCTAGTTTCCTGTTGATGGGTGTAATAGTGTTGTTGTCCGGGACTGTAATTATTTTCTCCCCTACCAAATGTTCCTTTTCTATCTCTTCCCTGCGATAGACAAGGACGCACGGGGCATGAACACCTGGATGAAGATGCGGGCAGAGAAAGACCAAGGTCCCGAGGGGGACGTCACACAGGAGGAGGAAGGCAATCATAGGATAAGGACCTAGCACACATATATAAGATATAAATACAGTTGGACTGAATGTTTGGTCATTGCAAGGATACTTGAGAATGAGGACTGTTTTTCCTAGAAGCTTGTAAATTTTTAGAAGAAATATCTCCACTAGATATCATTTAGTTTGAATGAGGTCCTGTTAGTAATTATATATATATATATATATATATATATATATATATATATATATATATATATATATATATATATATATATATATATATATATATATATATATATACAATCACAACAGGAGCCACTGCTCAAACCACATCGACGGGTAACGAGAGAAAGCACAGAGCATTTTCATGATTTATTGTGCCGACGTTTCACAAACCATCTCGGTTGCATTTTCAAGGCTGTAAAATTTGAACATCACATTACTCGTAATAACTCTTAAAATATTTCGACAAAATATATAGATTTATTATGTTGATATCCCCAGTAAAAGTAAAATATAGCAGAATGGTGAAATTTAAAAAAACCACATCAGAATACAAAGAGATATAGGAGAAAAACTCAAGAGTGTAAAAAACTTAAAAAACTTAAAAAATCTAAAAAAATATGTAATAAAAAGACGTAAAATAATCTTGACATCACTGGTTACATCAATATATTTAAACTTCAGAGACAAAATAAAATTAGTAAAAACCAGCAAAAAAAAAAAAAAGAGTAAAGGTCAAAATAAAGTTAATACAGTTAAAAGAAGAAACATAAAAACGCAAAAACACTACGGAGTAAAACACCCACCCAGCAGGCAATTTCAAAGAGAAACTAAACAGAAGAACCTTCAGAGACCGAGAAACGAAAGACGAAGTGCAACGGGCGATTACATAATGTACAATTGGATGGAGGAAATCTGCGAGTTTAACGACGGAACTAGGTTTTTTTATCATTATGGACTCTAAGACGTGAAGTTCGTTTTCATTTTGTACATGTCAT
Source organism: Macrobrachium rosenbergii (assembly GCF_040412425.1). Taxonomy (NCBI): domain Eukaryota; kingdom Metazoa; phylum Arthropoda; class Malacostraca; order Decapoda; family Palaemonidae; genus Macrobrachium; species Macrobrachium rosenbergii. Next base: position 23,309,099 of record NC_089762.1, read on the forward strand.
GTGATTTGGAAATCTTTGGCCTCTATGTGTGTTTTACAGATCTTTGAGTGATTTGTCCAACATGGATGTTTGATTGTTCTGGATTGACAGTCTACTCCCAGTAAGATGCATTAGCAATTCTCTTTAGACATCAGAGGTGCCTCACACTGAGGGACCTAGGGCAAACCCTGAACGAACTGTAAGGTCTGTAAGGTAAGGTCCTAAAAGAATACTCCTCTTATGAGAGTCCAAGCATACTTTTAGTAGCCTTTTGTACATCCAAATATAGGTCCCTAAACTACATCTAGGGCAAATATATTTGTATACAATGTTGGATGTAAACATTGGACTCAGCTTGTCTTTTGTATGTGAACAGTTTTTTAAGTTTTTAAGTTTTTTCGTTCTTGAGTTTTTTCCCTATATCTCTTTGTATTCTGATGTGTTTTTTTAAATTTCACTATTCTGGTATATTTTACTTTTTACTGGGGATGTCAATGTAATAAATCTGTATATTTTGTCGAAATATTCTAAGAGTTATTACGAGTAATATGGTGTTCAAATTTTTACAGCCTTCAAAATGCAAACTGAGATGGTTTGTGAAACGTCGGCACAATAAATCATGAAAATGCTCTGTGCTTTCCTTTCTTATCTGTCGATATATATATATATATATTATATATATATAATATATATATATATATATATATATATATATATATATATATATATATATATATATTATATATATATATATATATGTGTGTGTGTGTGTGTGTGTGTGTGTGTGTGTGTGTGTGTATATATATATATATATATATATATATATATATATATATATATATATATATATATATATATATATATATATATAAATATATATATATATATTATATGCATATCAGGAAGAAGTAAATTAATGTTACGCATATATTTCGAAAACTTTATAAAGTATTTTAAAATTCTCCTTTTTGTAAAATGTTAGGTGAGTAAATGCTTTGTAATCATAACCAATTATTTGATAAAATTTTTATTGTTCGTTTGTTTTTCAGGTCTGACAGTATCATTAGCACAGGAAAAGTTATCAATGAAAGGAAGACACAGTTTATAATGTTTACTCTTTATAATGTTTACTCTCTCTCTCTCTCTCTCTCTTCTCTCTTCTGATCACACACACACACACACACACACACATACACACATTGAATAAAAGTTGCCCTTCAGTAAGACAAGTAATAAAAACCAGGGTTGTTTTACAAGAACTTAAAGAAATATAAACGTCTAATATCTCAAAAGGTTGCCTCCTCCTTTGGACAGTGAGTGACCATGAGACTAGCCCACCATACATGTTCCCTGAGTTGTACTAGGAAGAGTTTCTTTACAGTTAGATTAAATAAATTTTCAGTTGAAGCACAATTTTTCTCTGAGCAACAGCTCTTATATGGTCATAATTATCTCAAATTGTAACAGAATTACCTTCCCCACATATCATAAGACTCCTATTTTTTCAATTTGCCGACTTCTAATTGTCACTGAACCAGGCTTTTCCTCAATACAGTCATTCAACAAAGGGGAATGAATTGGACTACTGGTTATTTTGACAAAAACTATTACTTAGCGAATAAGAGACTCTGGATTACACAACTGTGACTGATTCAAAAGTGGAGGTTCACTCAAAATTCTATTCCTTGTGGTAGAGGTTTAAAATATATTTAGCAAGAGACTGTGGTATTTTAGAAAGCCTGCTTACATTTAATGATTAAAATGTAAATATTGATTAAAAAAACACCAGCTGGAGATCCACAGTACTGGTTATTGTAATATCAAGGAATCTACAAATACCATAGCTCTGACTGGATACATAAACCTAATTTCAAAGCTCAGAGCAGTTTATTTGCAATACGATTGTTGCCCATATTGTCAAATGATTGTTTGTCGCAGCTTCTTCCTGGTTATCACAACATTCGATTTTATTGTTTTTGTATCTTACTAATAAGCAGATTCAGCTTGTAGTCAAAAGCTCTTAGGCCTTGGCAATCAGTGGCAGAAAAAGATACATCAATCCTGCGGATGAGCAACGAAGTCGCCAAAAACAATGGGGAGGCCTTTCTGTCTTTTCCCTCGGGGATGCCAAGACCCTGAAAGCAGTATCCTCCTTGCTAAGTCTGGACTGAGATAAAGGAGAAATTAATAAAGTTATGTGTACTACAAACCTATACCACATAGAACTCTCCTGTACCTGCATTCAAAAGGTCTCTTAAACTTGGTACTCATTTTATAATATACACTCACATTCATCTTTACCTAGGAATGCCTTTACATTTAAGTAGTAAGGTTTCTTGAAACTGGTAATGTGGAGACAGTGTAAAACCTCTTTGGGAAACCAAAGGTCTGTGCTGCAATGCAGTATCATTTGTTTGGAGGCAACTATAGGTCACTGAAGTTCCCATATAATTAGAAAATATTGGAGTAAATCATTTGACACAGGCGAAAACCTAAAAGGCGCTGGTCTGAGATTTTGATCCGCAAAGAAGATGAATTATATTATACTGGTCGTAAATTAACTGATTGTAGTGGAAAGTCCATGAAATTTATGATAAACAAATGAAAAGCATGATGCAAGGATTTGAATGACAATGTAATAGTAGCAGCGCAAAAGTCTTTGCCAGTTTATATCGTAACTTTTGCAAGAGATGAAAATAGTTTTCTGACAAAAAAAAAAAAAACTCACTCGTTATCCGCAAGTCAGTTTGCTTCAATATGCGGAAAGATTTATCTCTATTTTGCTTCCTTGAAAATGTGAAAAAAATGCCTGGAAACAAAATCGCGTCAACTTCTACTCCAGTGCACCTTGTGCAGGCACAGTCATTTCCAGCAAACTATTTTCTCTTGTTTTCTTTGTTTTGTTTCTTTGCTCAGTTTGTATTTATGTGAAAACGAAAAACTCAAACATAAATACAACCCTCTTTTTTTTTTCTTGCATTGCCTATTTGCATAAGTTGATTGTGCTAGATGAAGAACATTAAATGATGAAAGGTAAGAGGACCTCCTCCTCATCCTCCTCCTCCTACAGCTGCCTTTATTTCAGGGTACTGAAAATGGTGTTGTATTGTATATGTGTTTGTATGCATGCTTTTGTGTTTTGGTAAAAACAAAAGTTAATGCTGGATAACTTTTGGAAACAAAATAGACTGAAATGGCACACAAAAGCAAGATATACGTAAGGCTGTTGCATTCTGTATTACTATATCTACGTGACTCAGAGAATGACAGTGAACCTATATGGAAAAGATTGAGTCCGTTTTAAAATGAAGCTTCAAGAAGAATACTAGAAGCCAGATGGCAGGGTAGATTTAGAAGAGATACCACAAGGGAAATTACAGAGGGTTCATTCATACAAAGTCTAGATCATGATGCACGGGAGAAAGAGATGGCTTGGACATGTCCATCGGACATACCCTTCTCCTAAAATACGACAGGACAGTTGGGTTCCTGTAGGCATCAGAAGAATTGGAAGACTCAGACCTACTGAGATGAACATTATGACAAATGTTGCTGGAGGTAAGAGGAAATTTGTGAAAGGCAGTACACAAGAAGGCATTGAATGGTGAAATTTTAGAGACTCTTTGTGTTGTTTATATATATATATTATTATGATTAGCAAGAATTCGCTAGCAAACTTACCTCCCCCCCGCTCCTTTGTTGTTGTTGGTTGTTCTGTTGTGTTTCATTTACTGGCAGCCGACCGATCGATAGACCATCTGTCTATCGACTTAAAACAAGGGTTTAAAAGATTAAAGCCGCTCCCATTTTTGATAAAGATCTTTCCTTCGTGGCAAAAGTAATCTGGCTTGGGTGTTTCTCCTACAGGCCAAAACCTCCCTGCGGGCAGCAGGTGCAATGAGTCAAAACATCTGTGTTGGGCGCACCCCTGCCCCATAGGAGGATAAAAGCAAAACCCACGAGGTCTCGACACACACGCGGGCTGGAAGATATGGAATGAAGACGTCCTCAACACCTGGCCCCATCGATGCCCTTGCATCCCAACCACGTGGCCCTTCCAAAGTATACTTCTCCTCGTGCCCCTCGACCGTATTCCTCGAGCCCCACACGCCATTGCTTGAGTTTCGAGGAGTCCCCATCGCCTTGCCGCTTTACGGAAGCCCTTGCATCTCACCATGTGGAAGAAACTCGTCCTCGGAAATCGCAAGTCATCCACGGACCGCCTTCACGCGCCCTCGAAAAATCTGCTAAGGTAAAGTGCCCTGGAAGAGCCCCATTTCAGTCACGCTTTTGTCTCGTAATATTTTCTTAAAGAGAAAGCCAGAAATCTCCCTTGTCTAATGTCCGTGCGCCTCTTGCATCAGCAGTATTAATTCTTTATTACTCCTTTGGCACCCTCAGTGCAGCTTCGAATTCATTATTCTTTTGTCTATTTTCATTACTGGCGTATAATGTGCATATCTCTCATTTCAGAGGATCCTATTTCGTGGAAGCTTCGGACTGTGGCTGGAATTCCCAGTTTCATTCAATCTACTGAGTTCCTCTTTCCCTGTACTAATGTCATTTATGTAAATACACTACTTTAAATGTGCCCACGTGTTTTACGTAATATTTCCTCAGTAACCAGAGCCCTATGCTCATATGAAATTCTCCTTTGTTTTCCTCTTTTTTTACGTTTTCCCGTACCCACGAAGTCAGAATCACAAGGCTAAATTACCTTAAATTGTTGCTACCTGTCTCACAGAGCATATTTCAAACTAAAACCACGGAAAACGTAAAAATGGCGACCTGGCCATAGATCTCGTTTTTTGCAGTTGCAGTTCCCTAGCGTTGCTTTTATTGCATTTGCAACTTGCCAGATCAGCTATTAGCAAAGCTAAGCTGGGTACGAGACAATTACGAACCTTTTGTGTAAAACCAGCACACAGATCCAGAAAATTCCACGTAAGTAATGTGTTTATCTTAGCAAAACCTTTTTACAATCGTGACTGTTCCTAGGAATTAGAAATAGGGACGCATGTAATCACTGAGAGAAAAGAACCGCCGTATTAGATTCGTTAATGCATGCCTTTCAGGATAGGTAGTTAGGAAATAACCAGTGCTAACCATCCTTTGCTTCGAGGAATAGTGCAAAAATTCCTGTGTTAAAATCCTTGCCATATCCTTGCTTCGAGGAATAGTGCGAAAGAAATTCCTCTGTGATAAATTTTACTTCGCATTTCGAATTAGCGAACTGTTATTTAGGCGCGAATAAAATTCCCGTGGGACACGACGAAGTCAGCTGGCATTGCTGAAAATTCTCTCAGTGTAGTTAGAATTCGAGTTAGGTGTTAGGAAAGCGAAATTTAAACTCCGCTTATAGGAAAATTACTAGGCCGTTGTATTGTTATCCTCTCAGACGACTGGGAAATTCCCCGAATCCCAGACGGTATATACATATACGGGTTCATTCACACAGAATCTAAAAATAACTCCGGTGTTGGCCAGATGACCTGCATCCCCCCCCCCGCCCATGCCCGTGTGTAGCCATTCATTTTTTTCCCAAACATTTTTCTTTGGGTTTCCCGTTAGTAATTTCTAAGTCCTAAGGGACGAATCGTAATTCCAAGTCCTAAGTGACTCCTAAAATTCTACGTGGCAGAATTCCTCCAAACTCCAGTCCTCAGAGACTCCAAAATTCCTCCAAATTCCAGTCCTCAGAGACTCCTAAAATTCTACGTCGCACGTGGCGAGAATTTCTCCAAATTCCAGTCCTCAGAAACTCCTAAAATTCTACGTCGACATGGCGAGAATTTCTCCAAATTCCAGTCCTCAGAGACTCCTAAAAATTCTACGTCGCACGTGGCGAGAATTTCTCCAAATTCCAGTCCTCAGAGACTCCTAAAATTCTACGTCGCACGTGGCGAGAATTTCTCCAAATTCCAGTCCTCAGAGACTCATACAAAAATTCTACGTCGCACGTGGCGAGAATTTCTCATTCCTCGGAACCCAAAATTAAGTCCTTTTGAGACATTATATAGTGTAGTTCACACACATCTAAGCCCTTACGGGACTGATCATTCTAGTTCGTTAGAACAACTCCTTAACTTCACGCTACAGCCAGCCAAGTCCGAGCGTGACAAAATCCAACTACGCCTTCCGAGACACATATTAAAAATTCGTTCGCCAAGAACAACCACGTCTTTCAAGACACATCAAATTTTAACAAAAAGTCTCCTCAAACTTACTAATCACCTGTCTTATTCAGACAGATCCATTCTCCTGCAGTCTGAACCATTGAGTGTTTCAGATTCCTGCAATTGAGTCTTTTCAGACAACCTGAGTCTTCTCAGACATATCATATACCCATTATTTCAAGATGGCTAATACCAGAGCCCAACAAAACGAGGATTTCAAATTCTACATGTCCGCTGGGAAGGACATGGGACTATCGGGGCAAGATCTGAGAGCATGGGTTTAAGAGCGAGTGGACGATGCCAAGGCGGAGAGAGCAAGAGAATGTGAAGAGAGAGAGAGAGAACGAGTTGCCCAAGAGCAACGAGAGGCCAAAGAACGTGAGGAGAGAGAGAGAGAGAGAACGAATTGCCCAAGAACAACGAGAGGAGAGAGAACGTGAGGAAAGAGAGAGAGACAGAATTGCCCAAGAACAACGAGAGGAGAGAGAACGTGAGGAAAGAGAGAGAGACAGAATTGCCCAAGAGCAGGAGAGAGAGAGAGAACGCGCCCCACGAGCTCCAGGTGCTAGAACGACAGCACGCCACCCCCGCCCCTGCCGCGGGGATGAGTGCCCTCAGCCAAGCTCACTCGTTCATGCCAAAATGGACAGAGTCCGAACCTGGCGTATGGCTTGAAAGGGCCGAACGAGTCCTGGAGTGCTGTGATCTCTCCCCGCGGAACTCTCCCTTGTTCTCACTAAATTCCTGGGCGGAAAGGCCTCGTTGCCTACCACGCCCTTCCCGCAGACGATCGGGAAACTGGGAAGCCGGTCGCCAAGCAGTTACGAAGGCGTACGAGATTACCATAGCGGTGGAGGAGACGTTGGAGAGAGCAGCCCAGAGAAGCAGGCCAGACTTGGTCCGATTGGGCGTACCATTCGGAGCAGGCGTTGACAAATGGCTCGATTCCGGCGAGCCACTAACACCCGCCGAGGTACTCGAGCGGTTTAAATCGAGCATTTCCTGCGCCACGCCCCCTCCTGCCCTCGCCACCCATATATTGGAAAAAGCCCCAGCAACACTCACTGAGTGTTGCGAATAGCAGATATGTGGGAAACTCACCACCCTCAAGAAGGATCCATGGGGCGGAAGATAAATCCCCGTCCTCCTCGGAGGTTCAAATTCCCTAAAAATGGGAACTCAGGCAAGCCCCTAACTTGCCATTATTGCAAGAAAACGGGGCATTCCTCCGAACAGTGCCGGAACAAGAAACCGCTCCTCTCTCCCGGAAAACCGACAAATAACTCGCCTGCGCCTCCACAGGGGCAGCGAAAAGATTTTAGCCAGACCTTTTTGCACGGCGTGCAAGGTCTATGGCCATTCTCCCGCATGGGCGAAATGCCCACGCACAATAAATCAACTACTCCCACCGTCGCCTTGGCCGTCACAGATCCCACATCATTAGGCCCTCCCGCCGAAGGGCCTGTATCGTGGCCCCTCCACGAGGTAGCGAGCCCGCCCGCCGCCGAGTCACTGCTTTCGAGACTCGGGCGCACAAATCTCCCTCATCCGAAGGGACAGAGTTCCCCTACGGAGCTATCGTCAATAGACGAAAACTCGTCACGATCGAGGGAATAAATCAATTTAAAATGATACTCCCTACGGTCCAATTGAGAGTCACAAGACCTCACCAATCCAAAATCTGCAATCTTGCAGTAGCAAGCCATCTCCCCGGAGGCTATGACGTCATCCTGGGACAGGACTTTCAGTCCCCACCGAAATCACGACAATCTAGGGGTCCACATTCCCCGAATCATTCCGCGGGCGCGAGTAATCCTCCCCCGCTGCTCCCTCAGTCAAGACTGGCGCCCCCTGGGTACCAGGAGGACGTGCAGTCCCCACCAGTGCCACCTGAGTACGATGTACAGTGGCCCCCTCGATCGGTTCCCGATCCACTTCCAGTGCCCGGCCCTGCCTCAGTGCCAGTGCCAGGGCCCAATCAGATCTCCTTCAGGAGATGCCAAATTCCTGCCGGTGCCACTTGCATGCCCCCGAGCAGGGCCAAGCTTCATCCGTCCGTGACCGACGAGCCCAAGAAACCTCTGATAGCGCCTGACTCTGCCCTAGTGCCAGCGCCAGAGCGCTACGCCGATCTCCATTCACGGGATCCAACTCAGGACCCCCTCTCTTCCCCGGCCTGGCACCGCTACCAGCGTCGGTCAGAGACGGTTCCTCCCGACCACCGCGAAGCTCACCTGCAGGTGCGGCCTCGCAACCCGTGCCTGAGCTGGTCAACGTTACCTGCGAGCCGCTCACGCCCCCCCGACCGCCTCCTCTCTGCCTCAGCCGTCGCCGACGCAATTGCAAGTCAGGATTCTGCCATATCTCACTTGGCCGATGAACTACAAGAGCCGCGACGGATCATGGTAGAACCCACACGGAACACTCCTGCGTCAGCTGTCGCATCAGCAGGCCCAGGTGGTACTCTGTGCCGCCCTCCGGTCGCGGGCCCTCCGCTTCCCGGCCGAGGACAACTGTCCCATTAAGAAAGACTCGAGGCGAAATTACCACGCGGCGTGGGACATTCCAGGTAATTTACAAAGAGCTCTAGAGCTCCCCATGGCACCTGTGCCCCCATTTCATTTTTTTTCGACGGTCTTGGCACTAATCCAGAAGGGGATGTCAGACCTCCTCTATCTTCTTCCGTTCCTCAGGAACTGCTATCTCTTACCATCCTCTACTAATCTTCCCTTAAATTATCCCCACAAGAGGCAATTAAATACGGGATACCATTCCCCACACAATGTATAAATCATTAAGAATAACAGAGTGAGAAGTGGCACCCTTGCGCCCATACCTTGGCACCGGGCGTGCGTGTCAGCCCTCCTGAAGGAGTCGCCCCTGGGTGCACTTTCTCGCCCTGGGACTGAAATGATAGTCCGGGCCGTAATTTATAGGCGAAGGACGATAAATTCCGCCTAACACAATAAAAAACCCTCACTCTTTTTCCCTTAGCTCTTCTGCCAATATCATTTACTTTCTTTTAGTCATTTAGTTATCTTTATTTTAATGAATCGCGAGTCATAAACTCTTGCCCTTGTGATTTAAATGCCCCTTTCGTAAGCTCTGAGGGGACGTGTCCTGCCTTTCATATGCGGTCAAGTTTTCATTCGTAACGTCTTGGTAATTTTCCTTTGTTATTATCATCCCTTTTCCCCTTCCATTCCTTCCAAGATCTCTTTTTGTCCTACCCACATCTTTTGTCTGCTCGCCCTGTCATAACATTGAGTAGGCAGTGGACGCATGAAATTAGCGTAGTTTAAGGTTAGCGAATTAAAACCTCGCGAATACTCTCGCCCGCATTCGGCTGTCAAAACTCCGTGTGGGGCCGGCTAAAAGTACGTTAAAACGAAGATAAATTATCAATGCGAATATGTATAGTCATTACAGTGTCGCGTAAAAGGGGATGTCATTTACAAAAATAAACGCTGTTTTTCATTTACACAGCCTCTTCAAGGCAGATTGTACTAACCGCATGCATTTTATCTAAAATTAAGTAACCGTATTTTAATTCTTGAACAATAACCTTTCTTTTCATTTGTTGGCCATAGCCTCATATACGTGGTCCTATAATTCACAATTGTTCGAGTCACATTATAAAGTTACCAGTGGGTAACCAAATCTAAAGTAATTATTCTTTTGCAAGTGTTTAAATCACTTTGCGTTCTGTTAACGAAAATTGTCCCAATGTGTTATTAAAAGTAATGTCACAGCTTCATAAAACCCTTAGGAGTAAAGTTCATTGCAAGGCAGAATGTAGAGCAACGTAAAGCACTTTGCCGCTCATTCTTGAATATCGATGTACACACACCAAGCAGGTATGTACATCATCTTGTATGGGGAGGTATTATGATTAGCAAGAATTCGCTAGCAAATTACCTCCCCTCTCCTCCTTTGTTGTTGTTGGTTGTTCTGTTGTGTTTCATTTACTGGCAGTCGGCCGATCGATAGACCATCTGTCTATCGACTTAAAAACAAGGGTTTAAAAGATTAAAGCCGCTCCCTTTTTTTTTATAAAGATCTTTCCTTCGAGGCAAAAGTAATCTGGCTTGGGTGTTTCTCCTACAGGCCAAAACCTCCCCGGGGCAGCAGGTGCAATGAGTCAAAACATCTGTGTTGGGCGCACCCCCTGCCCCATAGGAGGGATAAAAGCAAAAGCCCATGAGGTCTCGACACACATGCGGGCTGGAAGATATGGAATGAAGACGTCCCCAACACCTGGCCCCATCGATGCCCTTTGCATCCTAACCACGTGGCCCTTTCCAAAGTATACTTCTCCTCGTGCCCTCGACCGTATTCCTCGAGCCCACACGCCATTGCTTGGAGTTTCGAGGAGTCCCCATCGCCTTGCCGCTTTACGGAAGCCCTTGCATCTCACCACGTGGAAGAAACTTGCCCTCGGAAATCACAAGTCATCCACGGACCGCCTTCTACACGCCCTCGGAAAAACTGCTAAGGTAAAGTGCCCTGGAAGAGCCCCATTTCAGTCACGCTTTTGTCTCGTAATATTTTCTTAAAGAGAAAGCCAGAAATCTCCCTTTGTCTAATGTCCGTGCGCCTGTTGCATCAGCAGTATTAATTCTTTATTACTCCTTTGGCATCCTCAGTGCAGCTTCAATTCATTATTCTTTTGTCTATTTTCATTACTGGCGTATAATGTGCATATCTCTCATTTCAGAGGGATCCTATTTCGTGGAAGCTTCTCGGACTGTGGCTGAATTCTGTTTCATTCCAATCTACTGAGTTCCTCTTTCCTGCACTAATGTCATTTATATAAGTACACTACTTTAAATGTGCCCACGTGTTTTACATGTAATATTTCCCTCAGTAACCAGAGCCCTATGCTCATATGAAATTCTCCTTTGTTTTCCTCTTTTTTTACGTTTTCCCGTACCCACAAATCAGAATCACAAGGCTAAATTACCTTAAGTTGTTGCTACCTGTCTCACAGAGCATATTTCAAACTAAAACCACGGAAAAACATAAATATATATATATATATATATATATATATATATATATATATATATATATATATATATATATATATATATATATATATATATATATATATATATATATATATATATATATACCTTCAAAAGACAGACAATTACTTAATTGGTTTAGGTCACAGTCAGGAACTACATATGGAATAATGGATTACTCTGCAACAAATAAATTACATCAAACCCTCTTACCTCCCACTTAGTCCCGACAAAGAAAGAATGTGCGGTGATAGCGAGGAAATTACATGAACTTTTCGTCAACGTCAGACACAGCCAATTTTCCCTGCTTCTGTAAGAAGAATATACGCAACGAAGGTTTTGTACCCTAGTGGATATCGTACGCGGGTTTAATATTAGTAAGGCTATTTCTCTTCCAACAATGGGCTAGGATTCAAGGCTTGCTTGTACCTTTACTTACGCTTAACTTTCCCCAATTCCTACTTATGCAATTCCACTAGGCAATATTAATTGTTTATACACTAGTTTTCATAAAAGAAATATGATTATACCAGGTTATCTCGTAAATGGTGGCTGAAGGGGAAACAATGGAAAGGTTTAAGTACAGTGGAAGAAAACTAGCAAACCAACGAAAACTGTCAATTTTCAGACCTACCGTCACGTAGGTTGCTTGCGCAATGCAACTGCCGATCTGGGTCTCGAAGAACTCTTATTGTCGATTCACTGCGTAATACAAAGGCAGGAGGAGAGCAGAGCGCAAAGTTAGCCTGAGCACATACGTGCTCTTAGTCTCAAAGTCGATCTCTCTCTCTCTGTTGGCGTCAGTCGGGTCAGCGTAGAGCAAAGCTGTTTGTCCATATATTCGTACATAGCCCCTGGCATTCTGAAAAATTGACAGAGACATCGCCAAATGCATAGGACAGAGGAAAAGGAAGCATAAGACCACCTTCACTAAAGGCGACTTGGTAAAACCCTCCCTGTGGGTTAGGCCCCCCTAATGCTAACCTATCAGCTACTAAAAGCGGTTATTTTTCGAAAACACGGCCTTACTTTACCCACTTAGCTTTGACAGAGATGGTGTCCTGTCTTTGTTAGAAGGACATTCTTACTAAAATAATGCAGAGAGGGCGAACAGCAGAAAATTTATATAATATTATATATATATATATATATATATATATATATATATATATATATATATATATATATATATATATATATATATATATATATATATATATATATATTGATAGTCAACATATTTATAAAATCAGTCATTACGTGTAATGACTGAAATTTCAGTCATCACGCGTAATGCACTTTAGGGACATTTGATCCCCCAGGAGCTAGTACTAAACACGGCGAAATACATTTGACCCCCAGGGACTAGTACTAAACCGGTGAAACAGTGTAGGTGACTCACTGTTTCGCCGTGTTTAGTACTAGCTCCTGGGGGATCAAATGTCCCCTAAGTGCATTACATGATGACTGAAATTTCAGTCATTAACGTGTAATGACTGATTACGCATGTTGACTGTAACATATATATATATATATATATATATATATATATATATATATATATATATATATATATATATATATATATATATATATATATATATATATATATATATATAAATATATCCCATAAGATATGTGTTCAGCAATATTCCAGAGACATTCCAGGCTTTATGTATTACCTTCATTACTTATAAGAAACATTTCTAGTAGAAGGGTCATCTCTCTCTCTCTCTCTCTCTCTCTCTCTCTCTCTCTCTCTCTCTCTCTCTCTCTCAAATATATGTAAAGAGAAGTTATAAAAATTTTCTCTGTAAAACGCAGTCAAGCTTTGAGATGGCTTCGATGAGAAAGCTTAGTTTGCACTTCAGGCTGCCTGTTGTTACTGCCCAAGTGGATGAATGTCTCTCTCCCGTTTCCCGGATTTCCTGAACGTCACACTGCCAACAGATTCCTGAGATCCCCGATGATGATATGTCTTTATTATCCTGGAAGGGACGTTTGCCCAGTGAAAAAATCTTTCATGTTTTTTCTCCTTACTTTTACACACGCACACACACATTATATATATATATATATATATATATATATATATATATATATATATATATATATATATATATATATATATATTATTGTGACGAAGTGTCCAGTGTTTGTTCTTCAAATCAAACCTGGTATCTAAGTGCTTGATATTTGATTACCAAACTTACCATTTATTTGACAATTATAGTTACCTCACAACAGCCAGACACCTGAACCCTCGTCTCATATTCAAAACGACTGATTTCTCTAAAGGCAACAGTGATCCCTTATAAAACTTATCAATCATGAAAGAAAGCAGAGTAAGCTCGTTAAACAGGTGTGAGGTAAAATCTAAGGGCGTCACTCCAGTAACATTATAAAAGTTCAAGTATTTCTATTTATTTCATTTCCCTGGTTCGAGCACACTTCAATTACTTGAAGGAAAACATCTCACTTACCACTCTATCTCTAATTCAAATCAAAATTACTGGTGGGTCAATAGAATGAAACTCTGATATAATATTTTAAATACAAAAATTTATTTCTAAATTCAAAGATTATACATGACATTAACAGTCTCAGGGAAATTTATTATTACTTGAAAACAAAACAAAATTGGATTAAATCTGAATTAATCATCAGTCAAAATTAAATCAGAAATTAATTTATTATTTAATAAAAAAATTATTCCAGTAAAATTTAAATTTTTAAATAACAAAACTTAATTGAAAGGAAATATACTGTAAGTAAATTAATTCCCAAATGTTAAACAAATTAAGGCAATTAAATCAATCATATAAAAATTGGGGTACAAAAGACACAGAAATATACTCTGCAAAAAATTAAACAAAAATAATGTAAAGCAAAATTAAGGCAATAGCAAACACACCAAGTAATTATAAAATTCTTCAAAAGACAAAGCATAAAACATATAACATGAAAAAGTATTAAAAAGGAACAAGGTGTCTACATATAATCACTGTAAATATTATTTTTAGTGCACTAAACCCCAATAATTATGTATGTTACAATACCTTGGTACCAATTGCTTCGTGTCTTTAATCAGGCGCCGCTACACACACACACTTAATAAAATACACTGTTCAGATAGCTCAGACACATTTACTAAGGAATTAAACAGTTAAAGGATATGAGAGACCATCGTCTACCAAAATATCAATTACGTTACAACAGGACATTCGAAGTCCCGAGAGCGAGCGAGCAAGAGAGAGATAGAGGGGGCGAGACGGGGAGCAAAAAGGCTGCTCCTTTCCGCACGGATAATGGTCTCTCAATAGTGCCCCTTCGTAAGGGCGTCTTAGATGCGGCGGGGCATGGCCTATACGAGTGCATGGACAGGTCCCAGATAAGGTTTTTATTTTTAAAACTCTTTAAAACGATAATTAGAGAGGAAGTGGAAATACAGTTAACAATAATATTTATCATTACATAGTTTCAGAACAAGAGAATCTCTAGTTATTATAATAAGAAAGGAAAACATCGTTTCATAGAAAATTCCTGAATGACGTTAGGCAACTTTCGTAATGGAATTTTCCACCCGACAGTGTTTTGACTGAGTCCCATAACGTCTTGTACACTAATGGAGTCACATGATAAGGTATTAATCTCAGCAAGTTTTGAATACTGACTAAACAAAGTGTCCCTATACAACAAACAAGGGCTCTCTGTCTCTCTCAACGCCATGCATACGACCTCTCTCAAACCATACAGCATTTAATCAGTGTAACTTTACGCTAGCTCTTTTACGGTATATGCATATCTGAATACAAAATCATACATTTCTACAACAACTCACACATAAACACAGGAGAATACTGCATTATGAAAACCACAGCATAAGAATATATATATGTATATATATATATATATATATATATATATATATATATATATATATATATATATATATATATATATATATATATATATATATACATATATATATATATATATATATATATATATATATATATATATATATATATATATATATATATATATATATATATATACATATATATATATATATATATATATATATATATATATATATATATATATATATATATATATATATATATATATATATATATATATATATATATATATATATATATATATATATATATATGTCATATATATATATATATATATATATATATATATATATATATATATATATATATATATATATATATATATATATATATATATATATATATATATATATATATATATATATATATATATATATATATATATATATATATATATATATATATATATATATATATATATATATATATATATATATATATATATATATATATATATATATATATATATATATATATATACATATATATATATATATATATATATATATATATATATATATATATATATATATATAAAGAATATATATATATATATATATATATATATATATATATATATATATATATATATATATATAAATATATATATATATATATATATATATATATATATATATATATATAAAATATATATATATATATATATATATATATATATATATATATATATATATATATATATGATGATGATGATGAAGCCCAATATACGCACTAGACCAAGGGCAGATGGAGAGGCACACTAACAATCTACAGTTTTTATTGTGGGCCGACGGCGTTTCATAATAATCCATTGCATTTTCAAGGCTGCAATGACACAATTTTGTTTAATAAAAAGGACGTCACTATATAAAATTATAAAGATAAAAAAAATAAAATAAAATAAAAATGTACATACATTTCTTAAAATATCTTAAAACAAACCTACCCAGTACATGGCTAAAAAGTGACTAAACAGAAGAAGGTAAAACTACTCGAAAACAAAGAGAACAGCAGAGAAATCACAAAATAAACAAGTGTTGAGGACGTCTGGGCATTTAACGAGGAACAAGTGCTTTAATGAAAATTGACTCTAAAGTCGTAAGCTCGTCCTCGTGTTGGGCTGAGGCTATTATTTCGAAGTTTTCCATATCAATCTGCGTTTTGCAGATTGCAGAGTGATTTCTTATATTTGATAATTCAGGCCTGGACAATCTGCATCCCGTCCTATAACTGACGCCCTGATGACTACAAACACGGACTTTCAGTAGCCGTCTCGTACATCCAACGTAGGTTCCCAGCTCGCACTTGGGACAAGTATATTTGTAAATGATGTTGGATGCTAGAGACGGGCACAGTCTATCCTTAGATCTGAAAAGAGACCCGAGCGTTAAAGGGTTTTTCGGAATAAGTTTCATATTTACAAACAGGAATTCTTTGCTAATGATCTTTATAACTTTTTTGCGAAACTCATCGTTGAACAGGAAGGAAATTTAGCGTAGATATCAAGTTTGGGAACATCATAAATGACACGTGGCTCACTAAAATTCATATCTAACAACTTTCTCAAAATTCTGTAAAAGTGTTTTAGAGGAAAACAATTATTTCTAAAAAAACCTGTCAGGAACTCAATTTCGCTGTGGAAGCCTTGCCAAGACGATGTCAGAGTAAGGGCCCTGTGGAGGAGTGTAAAAATAGCATTTAATTTAAAATTAAAATGACAAGCACTGTAAAAATTAGTACCCAACCCAGTAAAGGTGCTCTTTCTGTATATATTGGTATGGAAACCCTCCGAGTCCCTTGAAATACGTAGGTCCAGGAAAGGGAGCGATTTGCATATTTCCTTCTCCATAGTAAACTTAATATTGGAGTGCTGGGCATTAATAAAATCTAAAAACAGGTGAGACTGAAATTCATGTCTAAAAAGAACGAATGTGTCATCCACATAACGTCGATAAAATAGGGGGCAAAGGTTGGAGGGGCAGGAATCTAAGAATGACTCCTCCAGGGAGTTCATAAAGATGTTAGCGAAGGTGGGGCCGAGTGGACTACCCATCGCCATCCCTTCCACTTGTTTGAAGGAAGTACCATTAAAAAAACGAAGACCGTGTCCCAATCGGCCAAGTTAAACTGTTTAAAATGAGACTTATTAAAATTATGAAACATAGAGTCTTCGTCAGGAAATAATTTGCTTAAAATAATATTAATAGTTTCTTCAACAGGGACATTAGTAAATAACGACTCGACATCATAGCTAACCATATAAAGGTCCGAGTCCTGTTTAAGGATCTCGTTCTTAAAATCCAAGGAGTTCCTGAGTGTAGGCGTTGTTGGTTAAAGGTTCGAGGAGGGTACCAGGTACTTAGCTAATTTATAGTTAGGGGTATTTATTGATGAAAGAATCGGTCGCAAAGGAATATTGTCTTTGTGTATTTTGGGAAGGCCATACATAATCCCATATGAGGAGCCTGTAGAGAAAAGACTTTGATAGGTATGTTCGTCTATAACCTTACTTTGTTTTAATTGTCTAAGGAATCTGTTAACTCGGTCTTCTATTTTAATAATGTCATGTAAATTAGGTGTTCCCATTTCTTGAAATTTGGTATCGTCGTTCAGTATCACAGTCATTTTATTTATGTAATCCTGTTTGCTCAAAATGACAGTTCCCTTACCTTTGTCCGGACGTGTAATGATGACATCTTCCTCTTTAGCGAGGTTTTTAAGTAAAGTCAGATCTTCTTTTCTAAGGAAAGGAGTCCAGTTCGTCTTAAGATTGTTGAATACCTGATGGGCCAAAGATGAAAGCTGAAACGTACACGCTCAATATTATTACAGCAAGGTAATTTGGTTAATTTCTGAAATAAAATTTCCAGTGGTAGGAAAAATTGATGCAATTTAGGTTTATAGCACGGGAGGCAAAAGTCCAGGCCCAAAGACAAGAGAAATTCTTCTCTTTTAGACAGCACCCGACTAGAAAAGAAACTTATTCCGAAAAACCCTTTAACGCTCGGGTCTCTTTTCAGATCTAAGGATAGACTGTGCCCGTCTCTAGCATCCAACATCATTTACAAATATACTTGTCCCAAGTGCGAGCTGGGAACCTACGTTGGATGTACGAGACGGCTACTGAAAGTCCGTGTTTGTAGTCATCAGGGCGTCAGTTATAGGACGGGATGCAGATTGTCCAGGCCTGAATTATCAAATATAAGAAATCACTCTGCAATCTGCAAAACGCAGATTGATATGGAAAAACTTCGAAATAATAGCCTCAGCCCAACACGAGGACGAGCTTACGACTTTAGAGTCAATTTTCATTAAAGCACTCGTTCCCTCGTTAAATGCCCAGACGTCCTCAACACCCTTGTTTATTTTGTGATTTCTCTGCTGTTCTCTTTGTTTTCGAGTAGTTTTACCTTCTTCTGTTTAGTCACTTTTTAGCCATGTACTGGGTAGGTTTGTTTTAAGATATTTTAAGAAATGTATGTACATTTTTATTTTATTTTATTTTTTTATCTTTATAATTTTATATAGTGACGTCCCTTTTTATTAAACAAAATTGTGTCATTGCAGCCTTGAAAATGCAATGGATTATTGCGAAACGCCGTCGGCCACAATAAAAACTGTAGATTGTTAGTGTGCCTCTCCATCTGCCCTTGGTCTCCGTATATTGGGCTTCCGCCTTCATCATCGTCGTGTGTTTTGGACTATGGTGCAAACGACACAATGACCCTTGGGAGCGTCTTCTTCGTCTACCTCTTTTGATTCGACTCAGACTTCGGAATTCCAACAACTTCTACTCCTTCATAAGGACTCGATATGGACCTCCTGTTCTACACAATTGCCGTACCCTGGAAAGATACTCCAAGAAATTGGAAAAAGCTAAACTAGATTTAAGGTTCCTACAGTATTGTCAGCTAAACAAAATTACCCCCAGATTTGTTCGTTTTAAGTTGTATAAATCTTCTTTATACCATTCAGAATTTTACTTAGAATCAACCAATAAGTTGTTGGAAATGGAAATTAATCTTAAATACAGTGTTATTAAGAAACTTACTGTTACTGTTAATACTCACAGGTCGAGTCTTTTGAATTCTTTATCTTGGATTGATAGGCTAATTTTTAACAGATTGTTTAGTAAACTTTTAAACTCTTTTATACAGGACACTGAATTCAGGCACAGTAGAAAATTGCAACGTCTGGGTATTTCCTTGCCTATTTTTAATAAGAATATCAACTCAGTTTTTAACTTTTCTAGTCGGGTGCTGTCTAAAAGAGAAGAATTTCTCTTGTCTTTGGGCCTGGACTTTTGCCTCCCGTGCTATAAACCTAAATTGCATCAATTTTTCCTACCACTGGAAATTTTATTTCAGAAATTAACCAAATTACCTTGCTGTAATAATATTGAGCGTGTACGTTTCAGCTTTCATCTTTGGCCCATCAGGTATTCAACAATCTTAAGACGAACTGGACTCCTTTCCTTAGAAAAAGAAGATCTGACTTTACTTAAAACCTCGCTAAAGAGGAAGATGTCATCATTACACGTCCGGACAAGGTAAGGAACTGTCATTTTGAGCAAACAGGATTACATAAATAAAATGACTGTGATACTGAACGACGATACCAAATTTCAAGAAATGGGAACACCTAATTTACATGACATTATTAAAATAGAAGACCGAGTTAACAGATTCCTTAGACAATTAAAACAAAGTAAGGTTATAGACGAACATACCTATCAAAGTCTTTTCTCTACAGGCTCCTCATATGGGATTATGTAACCTTCCCAAAATACACAAAGACAATATTCCTTTGCGACCGATTCTTTCATCAATAAATACCTAACTATAAATTAGCTAAGTACCTGGTACCCTCTCCTCGAACCTTTAACCAACAACGCCTACACTCTCAGGAACTCCTTGGATTTTAAGAACGAGATCCTTAAACAGGACTCGGACCTTTATATGGTTAGCTATGATGTCGAGTCGTTATTTACTAATGTCCCTGTTGAAGAAACTATTAATATTATTTTAAGCAAATTATTTCCTGACGAAGACTCTATGTTTCATAATTTTAATAAGTCTCATTTTAAACAGCTTAACTTGGCCGTGCAGGACACGGTCTTCGTTTTTAATGGTACTTCCTTCAAACAAGTGGAAGGGATGGCGATGGGTAGTCCACTCGGCCCCACCTTCGCTAACATCTTTATGAACTCCTGGAGGAGTCATTCTTAGATTCCTGCCCCTCCAACCTTTGCCCCCTATTTTATCGACGTTATGTGGATGACACATTCGTTCTTTTTAGACATGAATTTCAGTCTCACCTGTTTTTAGATTTTATTAATGCCCAGCACTCCAATATTAAGTTTACTATGGAGAAGAAATATGCAAATCGCTCCCTTTCCTGGACCTACGTATTTCAAGGGACTCGGAGGGTTTCCATACCAATATATACAGAAAGAGCACCTTTACTGGGTTGGGTACTAATTTTTACAGTGCTTGTCATTTTAATTTTAAATTAAATGCTATTTTTACACTCCTCCACAGGGCCCTTACTCTGACATCGTCTTGGCAAGGCTTCCACAGCGAAATTGAGTTCCTGACAGGTTTTTTTAGAAATAATTGTTTTCCTCTAAAACACTTTTACAGAATTTTGAGAAAGTTGTTAGATATGAATTTTAGTGAGCCACGTGTCATTTATGATGTTCCCAAACTTGATATCTACGCTAAATTTCCCTTCCTGTTCAACGATGAGTTTCGCAAAAAAGTTATAAAGATCATTAGCAAAGAATTCCCGTTTGTAAATATGAAACTTATTCCGAAAAACCCTTTAACGCTCAGGTCTCTTTTTCAGATCTAAGGATAGACTGTGCCCGTCTCTAGCATCCAACATCATTTACAAATATACTTGTCCCAAGTGCGAGCTGGGAACCTACGTTGGATGTACGAGACGGCTACTGAAAGTCCGTGTTTGTAGTCATCAGGGCGTCAGTTATAGGACGGGATGCAGATTGTCCAGGCCTGAATTATCAAATATAAGAAATCACTCTGCAATCTGCAAAACGCAGATTGATATGGAAAACTTCGAAATAATAGCCTCAGCCCAACACGAGGACGAGCTTACGACTTTAGAGTCAATTTTCATTAAAGCACTCGTTCCCTCGTTAAATGCCCAGACGTCCTCAACACCCTTGTTTATTTTGTGATTTCTCTGCTGTTCTCTCTCTTTGTTTTCGAGTAGTTTTACCTTCTTCTGTTTAGTCACTTTTTAGCCATGTACTGGGTAGGTTTGTTTTAAGATATTTTAAGAAATGTATGTACATTTTTATTTTATTTTATTTTTATCTTTATAATTTTATATAGTGACGTCCTTTTTATTAAACAAAATTGTGTCATTGCAGCCTTGAAAATGCAATGGATTATTGCAAAAACGCCGTCGGCCACAATAAAACTGTAGATTGTTAGTGTGCCTCCCATCTGCCCTTGGTCTCTATATATATATATATATATATATATATATATATATATATATATATATATATATATAAATATATATATATATATATATATATATATATATATATATATATATATATATATATATATATATATATATATATATATATATATATATATATATATATATATATATTTCTTCCAAATGTTCCTTTTTCATGCGTCCTCTTGTGTTTTTCCTTGATTCCTTGCTGCTGTGGAGTGTACGATTTTCTAGATATGCTGTCTTCAAAGTTGTTTCAGTGTTCCTGCCATTGGGACTGTTCGTCCAGAAAGCTTGTAACTTTTTCTGAATAAATACTCCATCAGATGCCATCCAGTTTGAATTGTCATTTTAGTAATATATATATATATATATATATATATATATATATATATATATATATATATATATATATATATATATATATATATATATATATATATATATATATATATATATATATATATATATATATATATATATATATATATATATATATATATATATATATATATATATATATATATATATATATATATATATATATATATATATATATATATATATATATATATATATATATATATATATATATTTATATATATATATATATATATATATATATATATATATATATATATATATATATATATATATATATATATATATATATATATATATATATATATATATATATATATATATATATTACTAAAATGACATAATTCAAACTGGATGGTATCTGATGGAGTATTTATTCAGAAAAGTTACAAGCTTTCTGGACGAACAGTCCTAATGGCAGGAACACTGAAACAACTTTTGAAGACAGCATATCTAGAAAATCGTACACTCCACAGTAGCAAGGAAATCAAGGAAAACACAAGAGGACGCATGAAAAATGAACATTTGGAAGAAGCTGGCAGAGAAAGGCCAAGGTCACGAGGAGGTGGGGGTTACACAGGAGGAGCTAGGCGATTATAGGATTAAAAGTACCCAGCACACAGATACAAATACAGCTGGACTATGCGTCTGGTCATTTTACGGATACTTGATAATGTGGACTATTTGTCCAAGAAAGCTTGTAATTTTTTCTGAATAAACACTCCATTAGATACCATCCAGTTTGAATGAGGTCCTTTTTTAGTAATTCTACTAATGCACAGAACAATTGTGTAAATGATAAATTTAATATATATATATATATATATATATATATATATATATATATATATATATATATATATATATATATATATATATATATATTTTATTTATATTGTCGTCTTGTTGTCATTTAATTGTTTGATTTTACATTATTATTGATTAAACCTGAGTGTTAAATACTGTATTAGTCTGTTAGCTCGTTCTCCTCCTCTCAGGTGGTTTGTGTGTTTGAAACTATTTGCTAATGGCTGTTTTGTTTTTTTCATATTTGGTGCGTGAGTGGAGGTGGCTCCGTGTTTTCCTGGTGGTGCTTTTGGGCGAAGTGAGGAATCGTTTCTGAGCATCCTTACAGTGTGGAAAGATATTGGCTAGCTGTTTGAATCATCCGATGTATTTGGATTTACTGGAAGCACTAGGATTTTTCTGACACGTATTTCCAGCTCCTCCTTGCTTAGTTATAAAGCCAAGGGGACCTCTCTGAGCCACGGTATGATGATACTTGAATTATATTTTTGATCACGGCATAGGGACCTTAAACGGATCTTTAGCTTGTTCCTGCTATCTGTGCTGATTGGCGGAGCACGCCATATTCATTCCTCATTGCTGGGAGCCGTGATCTGATATCTTCCTGTTAATCTCCGGACGGGGAGATTCTATTTTTGCAGAGATCACGGCCAATTATTGAGAAACGGAGAAAAACCACCTTAGGAGTATAATATTAGAGTGTATTGGTCAGGTTATTCCTCCTTTTTGTTTGCCTCCTCCTGTCTGAACCCCCTTCTTTTGTGGATAATTGTGTTGCAGGCTATCTTTAGTAGTATGAGTGTTTATTATTGTTATTAATTAATTAAGGGTGTTAGCTACTCATTTATTTGATGTATTGTGAGGTTCAGGTGTAACTTCTATCTGGTTATTTATGTATTAAATTAAGTTTTTATTCCTGGTGTTTTGTTTACCCCCTGAATTGATTTTCGCACACCCACCCTCTTTTTTTTGTACTATTCCACCTACCGTGGACTTAATACCTATGATTTGAACACTTTTAATCCTTTTTGAGATTGAGTATTGAGTGGTGGTAAAACCAGCCATCACAGATTGGCGACCGCGATAGGATATTTCGTACCTGTTAGTGTTCACTAGTGTGCAAAATTAATTCTGGGGGTCTTGTTTTTGGCAACATTTTTACACCTCCTCGTGTAAGGTATTTTTGGTAATTGGTGGTATTGTTTTGTGATTTATCAAAATGTCAACGGTTAATGTGTTAGAGCTTCTTAGTGGAGAAGGGTGGCAAGCAAGGCTGGCAGAGTTAGATAGGCATGAGTTGGAGCAGGTGGCTCAACATTTCAAAAATAGAATTTGATGTATCTGTAAGGAAGGGCCTATTGTTATTGCAGGTGTACGAATTTGTTAATACAGTGAAGGCAGGGGATGAAGTGAAAACAGCCAAAGAGGTGGAGCTTTTGAATAAGCAAATAGAACAAAAAACCCTAGAATTCAATATGGAAAAGTTTAGGGCAGAGGAAAGAGAAAGAGAGAGGCAGTTTGAGAGAGAAATGCGGGTAACAGACCCTTCTTCCCCTCCCTCTTCCCCAAATATGTTGGTAACGCCTGCTATCAATTTGGCTAAGGCTCTCAAGTTCGTGCCGAACTTTCAAGAATGTAATGTGGTGGAATTTTTTGTTTCTTTTGAGAGAATTGCTGCTAAGTTACAGTGGCCCCTGGAGTACTGGACCACCCTTATTCAGAGTAAACTGATAGGTAGGGCTCAGAAAGTTTGTTACGTTGGATGAGAATCTGTCATCCGACTACGAAAATGTGAAAGCCATTATTTTGAAGGCTTATGAGCTTGTCCCTGAGGCTTATAGACAGTGGTTTAGGAACCTGCAAAAAGGTAGGGAACAGACGTTCGTAGAATTTGCTAGGGGTAAGAAGCAATATGCTGAGGATTGGTTCAAGTCGAAGGAAGTCGACGACTTTGAAAGGTTGAAAGAGTTAGTGCTTGTAGAGGAATTTAAGAGGTGTGTGCCCGATAAACTTAAGGTACATTTGGAAGAGTTGAAAACTGATGCTTTACAAGAGGTTGCCATTGCTAGTGACGAGTATTATTTGTCACATAAAAATGAATTGGGAGGAGTGGTGACAAATGTAAAACCTGGTTGGGTTAGAACGGGCCGGAGTAGTAATTATAATAAGGTTTCTAATAGGCCTAATTATATAAATAAGAACCAACCCAGGAAGCAGGATACCCCTAATAATAATAATCACTTTTCTCCTGACAGGGGTAACAGGGGTTATAATGGTTATGATCCTGAAAAGGTGAAGAGTATGACATGCTACTATTGTAACAAGAAGGGGCATGTGAAGAGCAGGTGTTTTGCTTTTAAGAAAGCACAACAGGCAAACAATAGGCCAGTAATGGGTATAGGAAGGAAAGAGAAAGAACCCATCACGAGCAGGACAGATGAGCAATGACTATCCAGTTGTTTTGAGAAATTTTTGTCTCAAGGTTGTGTCTCGTCCGCGAATTCGTCCGAGTGTAAATGCGTACGTATTTTGCGTGACACGGGTGTGGCACAATCGTTGATTTTGAGAAAGGCCTTGCCATCAGATTTTGTCCTAAACTGTGAAGAATTTGTCTTGTTGTCTGGATTTCCTGATTCGGTGGAGTCATATCCCCTCGGCAATTTTCATTTGAAATGTCCTTCTTTTTCAGGAATGTTGAAATTGGCCATAGTGGAAAAAATTCCTGTTAAGGAAGTAGACATAGTGTTGGGAAACGATGTGGCCTATAAGAACCAGACTTGTCCAATAATAATAAATCCCGAAGTAGCAGTGGTTACTCGTTCTAGAGCTAGAGGAGTTGACGCTGCAGAGTCAACAACAGATGTAGATTTGAGTAGCTTAGAATGTAGTGGTATTAGTAATTTAGTTGTAGAAAATATTGACATTGTAAAGGACATTCCAAACTGGACAAAGGAGGAGCTAATTAAAGCTCAGAAACAAGAATTCCGGAACCTTCCTACTGAATCAGGCGAGGTGGATGATTTGACAGTCCCAAAGTTTAAAATAATCAACAACATTCTTTATAGGTTGAGTAGGCCTAGAGATCTGGTAACAGTGCACATGAAATTGCAAAACAAATAATGGTCCCTTGTGTTCACAGGATTGGCTTGATGTCGTTGGCGCATGATAATGGTTTGGCGGGTCATTTCGGAATTCACAAGACGGCTGGGAAATTGCTCAAGGATTATTACTGGCCCAAACTGAAATCTGACGTGAAGAAATTTGTCAATAGCTGTGGTATCTGGCAGAAGGTCGGTAAGCCAAACCAAGTTATACCAAAAGCTCCTTTATGTCCAATTTCTGTGGTTTCTGGGCCTTTTAAAGAAGTCATAATCGATCTTGTCGGGCCATTGCCCAGGACTCGTAGTGGGAATGAGTATATTTTTACTATAATGGATAAAATGTCCCGTTTTCCAGAAGCCATTCCCCTACGTTCCATTAAAAGCATAAAGATAGTTGAGGTGTTAATCAATTTTTTCACTAAGTTTGGGATGCCTAAGGTAATTCAGTCTGACTTTGGTACAAACTTTGTTAGTCGATATTTTAAAGAGAGAATGGCAGAGTTGGGTATTAAACATGTGACTTCATCTCCATATCATCCAGAGAGTCAGGGTGCTCTGGAGAAGTTTCATCAAACTCTAAAATCGATGATTAGGAAATATTGTTTAAGTCACGGTTCTGAGTGGGACAAAGAATTACCATATTTGTTATTTGCTTTTCGTTCAGCTCCAAGTCAATCTCTAGGTTTGTCGCCTTTTAATTTGGTTTTTGGACATTGTGTTCGTGGTCCTCTTGATGTTGTAAGAGAGTCATGGGAAGGTGACATTCCTGAGATGAATTTGTTAGACTACATGACTAATTTGGGTGACAAAATGACGAAGGCTTGGGAATTTGCCCGTGAGAATTTGTTGTGCAGTCAGAGAAGAATGAAATACTTCTTTGACAGGAGGACCAAAACACGTAACTTCGCTGAAGGCGACAAGGTCTTGGTGTTGTTGCCTTTTCCCGGTAATCCATTAAAAGCTTCATTTTCAGGTCCCTGGAAGGTTTTGAAAAAAGTTAGCGAGGTCAATTATTTGGTGGAAACTCCCGAGAGGAGGAAGCCTTTTCAACTTTGCCATATAAATATGTTAAAGGAATATAAAGAAAGGGATAAAGTCATTCCGGTGGCAAAAGTTGGGGATGTGGTTAAATGTAATAATGACCTTTATTCTTTTCAGAGGAAGTTAATGAGGATAATGTGGTAATTGGCCATCAGGTAATAAGAATTCTTTGGAAAACCTTGATGGTTCAATTTCTCATTTGAGTTACGAGAAGCGCAGGTCTCTGAAAAAGTTGGTGTTGGGCTATAAAGAATTGTTTTCCGATGTACCAGGTCGAACATCTGTTGTAGAACATGACGTGGATGTTGGTAATGCCACACTTGTGAAACAATCCCCATATAGGTTAAATCCCTTCAAGAAGGAAGTTGTTGCAAAGGAGGTGGAATATCTGTTAAAACACGGTTTGATCGAGCCAAGCAAAAGTCCTTGGTCATCACCTGTGGTGTTGGTTAAGAAACCTGATGGAGAGTTTCGTATGTGTTTTGACTATCGAAAGGTAAATGAGGTTACAAAAATCCGATAGCTATCCTTTGCCACGGATAGAAGATTGTATAGATCGCATGGGAAGTCAAAATATATAAGTAAATTTGATTTATTAAAAGGTTATTGGCAAGTTCCTTTGACGAAACGAGCAAGAGCTTTGTCGGCTTTCGTGACACCTCAAGGGTTATTTCAATGTCGTGTTATGCCGTTTGGTATGAAAAACGCCGCCGCCACTTTTCAAAGAATGATGAATACGTTGGTGTATGATTTAGAAGGGTGTGTGGTTTATATTGATGACATTGTTATTTATAGTGACGACTGGGAGACTCACTTGCAACGATTAAAGCCTTGTTCGAAGTATTGAAGAAAGCTGGTCTGGTGGTTAATCTTAAAAAGAGTGAGTTTGCAAAAGCCAAAGTTGTATATTTAGGTCATGTAGTGGGTAATGGTAAGGTAGCTCCTAAAAAGGCCAATGTGGAGGCTATTGAGAAAATGTCTATCCTTACGTGTCGGAGGGATATCAGAAAATTCTCAGGTTTGGTAGGTTACTACCGTAGATTTGTGAAAAATTTTTCTGACATCGCTGATCCACTCACCAACCTCCTAAAAAAGAAGGTAACGTTCACCTGGACCAGTGACACGCAAAAGGCAGTTGAAAGTCTCAAAAAGGTACTACTTAGTTTCCCGATATTGAGGGCTCCAAATTTTGACCCCCATTTCTCGCTTGCCACCGACGCAAGTGACGTTGGTGTAGGAGCGGTCTTGTTACAGAAGGACGAGCAGGGTGTTTCTCACCCTGTTGCATACTTCTCAAAGAAGCTAAATCCCGCTCAACGAAAGTATTCGACTGCTGAAAAAGAGACCCTTGCACTGGTACTGGCAATTAATCACTTTTCTATTTATCTTTCTTCCACAGGCACCCCTATTAAGATCCTAACAGACCACAACCCATGACCTTCCTCAACAGGTACAAAAATAAAAATCAGCGTCTTATGCGCTGGAGCCTTATGCTGCAGGAATGGGACCTGGAATTTACCCATATCCCAGGAAAAGACAATGCCGTAGCAGACGTTCTCTCGCGTATTGTTGAATAAAAAGACCTGTGTTGGGCCATGCAGCTAATAAGGTAGTATCTGTATCGTTCTTGTTATGGTGTGTGTGAGTTGAAGTAGGTAGGTGAGTTTAGGTATTGAATAAGTTTGAAGAGTATTAATCATAATTTCTCATTACAGGAATAGAGGTAGTTATTTTAGTGAAAAGCAAAAAAAAAAAAAAAAATAGGATTGAGGGGAGAGGGCGGCACTCATTATTTACATTTTGGTTATGGTGGTAGTGTTTTCGAAGATGGTGGATTGTGGATCACTATACAATGAACGTTAGTATCAAGAGTGTCCGTTTACTAACAATCGTGCTCGGCAATGAGCGAACACAAGGTGTTCTTGGCCGAGGTTTAGGCTCCTTTCGACATAATAATTATGAGTATGATAATGTAAAGTTTAAAGCGCTGTTTAGGATGGGTGACAAAGATATAATTATTTAATATTATTGAAAAGTTTGGTTACCGTAGCTTTGTTAAATGCCTCGAGGTTGATATGTGTATATATACATAGGCATAATGTAACATTAGGTTAAGGTTAAAATGATTCTCGTGATCAGAATATGGTCGCTGTATTATTTTAAGTAAGGTGGATGGCGTGATATAATGTGTCGCGAAATAAATATTTAGGTATGAAGGTCATCATAAAGGTAAAATTCGTACCTCCCATAGGTATGGTACACTCATTATGAGTATCTGGTGGTCTTAGGGACCTGGTATAATGGGGTCTAGGTTCTTGGTGACCTGGTGTAATACGGTCTCGGTGGTTAATTCGGTGGTTAGGGTACTAATCCGGTTATTCTATGTTTCCAGGCATAACTACGCTTCACGAATTTTTGTGTGTTGGTGTTGCGCAGGGGAAATCTGTGTTGATGTTCTCTGTGTTATGCAATATAGGTGTATGTTTTCGGTAGGACTCTTTTAAAGTGATTGAGTGTGTGTTGTCACTGTGATATATACAGAACTATTTTTCGCTGCACATTTTTACAATGAGCGATGTGAATCACAAAGTGGAACAATTTTGAGCGTGCAAAAATAGCTATGGCCTATGAACTGATATGAGACTTCAGATAAAATCAAGGAATCTGAGAAAGTGAGGACAGAGTGTCACAAAGGGATGAAATGACGTAAGATGAAGAAGGCATTTATGAGGCTGAATCTTTCAATGCTAAACAAACGATTCCCATTTAGGTTCTTCTTATGAATTGGGATGTAGTGAAAGATAATAAGAAGGCAAATCAAACAATGGTTATTTTAATTAGGCTAAACATTTTTTTTTACAAAAATAAGATTATACACAAGTCTACAATGCTATACGGACATGAATCACTGTATGCCAGGGAAATAATATCTAACAGAAGTCAGAAAGAGGTAAAGCTAGAAATGCAACCATAAGGGAAATGACGGAAGCCCAAATGCAGATGAGATATTAATGGAAGGAAATGGAGATGGCTTTCACATGTCTTCTTCACACAACCACAGGGAGAGTAATGATTGATATTTGTCTGCTTTGCGTCGCAGGGTGGGTGTTGGTGGAGATGACGCTAAGGATGACGACGACGACGATGATCTGAGGATTCATTTGAATGGAAAAGCAAAGAAGAAAACGAAACCGCTCATCGATGTTATTCGAATATTTTATGCACGGTAGGCTGTTGTCTAGAATAATAACTTCTCAGGAAATAATTCATTCGTCGTGGTGAGAAGCCATTATTTTCCTTCATTTTTAGTTTTCTGTAAAAGAAAACTATTAAAGAGATGGCTTTGTCTGTCCATCCGCGCTTTTTCTGTCCACACTCAGAACTCCTGAGGCCAGAGGGCTGCAAATTGTACGTTGATCATCCACCTCCACTCATTAAACATACCAAATTGCAGCCCTACTACTCAGTAACTTTATTTTATTTAAGGTTAAATTTAGCCATGATCGTGCGTCTATTTCACCGCTAAGGTTCCAACAACACGGGCCACCACCGTCCCGTGGCTGAAAGTTTCATGGACCTCGGCTGAAAGTTTCATGGGCCGTGGCTGAGAGTTTCATACAGCATTATACGCTATACAGAAAACTCGATTGTGCCGAAGAAACTTCAGCCCATTTTTTACTTGTTTTGTAAAGAAAACAATTGTATTCTTTATAAGATGTCGTAAGTCATTATCAAGAGTCCTTTCTTTCCGTGCTTAGTCAAGTACAGTATATGCCAGCGCCTTCATATGGTGAAAAATATTTCGATGACAAAAATCTTAACAGTCTTCTAAATAACTGACAGTGATTAAGTATGGAATAAAAAAGACATGTAACTCCTATTTAACTATAACTGAGAAAGAGCTACGTCCTAAATATTATTATATTTAGAAAAAGGTTTTTCCTTAATATTCTGACTCGGCAGTTTCGTCTCTCCCAATGTTCCATTTCACAGCAAAAACTTCTTGAAACTGAGCCTTTCTTGATCTCGGAGATTTTCTGATTTGCTCAAGAAGAAAATTTTGTGACGGGGAAAAGTTTTGGCCTAAACTGAATGCTCTTCATAAGACGCAGTTTTAGCCTTCCTTTCCGACTATTTTATGAGTTAGTGATGGACTGCAATCCTTGATAAAAGGGCTTAACTTTAATCCAAATAAAACTAAGGTATTGTATTAGAAAGATACATTATTGAGTTTCCGATACTTAACTATAAGAGTCTACGTTCCCCACATCACAAAAGATTCGGAGTACGAAACGGGGAAATAAATACATTTTGAAGAATCTTGGCCAGGGCAGAAGCTCTAATTACTTACATGTCTGCTTGGTTGTAAGTTATTCCCAAGGTATTGTGCATTCGTTGTCAGATGATGTATCTGGCTCATATTTTTTTGAAGAGGCAATCATGTATAAATGACACAAAGTCCTGATTAATGTGCTACAAAATTACCAATCAGCTCTCATATTGGAGATGGATTGATAATGATTCTTAGTAAAAGAACCTGATATATATATATATATATATATATATATATATATATATATATATATATATATATATATATATATATATATATATATATACTTTTATATATATATATACTTTTATATTCTAAACCCAGGAAGGGGATTTACCACAAGGGATGGTGCAATCTGACAGAATTCCTGGCTTGGTAGAACATAGAAGAAAAGAAAATTAGCTGAGGGCTTTACTAGAAAGAGGAATTTTAGATAAACCCTTAGGATAACTAGAATCACATATATTTGCAGTACAATAACACAAATCAGAGGATGGGAATAATTAGGACAGGTAAATGGGATTCTTGGAGCACTAAATTAAGATGAACAGATGATAACTGAATGCTGGGGATTTCACTTCCAGGGCGCCGTGAGTCAATTTACAATGGGTTTACCACGGCAATGAGAGCACAATCGAAGAAGGATACACAGAGAGAAAACTCCGCCTGCAGTTGTGAATGCATGAGATTAACTGACGAAATTAGCACAATTAAGGGATCAAGGATGCACTGATGGTGCCAGCTGATTCTTGGGTATAATATTGGTAGATTCACTTATGAACGTAAAGAATAACAAAGTCAGGCCTGTATGAGAATTGTGTTGGAAACACGGAAAATGGAAGAGCAAGGAAAAAAGGGCTATGGGACTGGCAAAACTCGAATTCCTGGCACTGTACCTTGTGTCAGAGAATGGGTCCTCGTAGTTGAGCCAGTGGTGGGGAACCGTATTAAGGGAATTGGCACTGGAAATATGCTGGACTGGAAGTCAGCCACGTGGTTTAGGAGATGGCTCTTAGGGAGCAGAACTCAAAGGGCAGTAGGTGTTAGGAATGCGTCTAGTGTGTCTGAAGATGTGTTGGTCCTCTTATCCCTGTGCCTAGATCAATTTCCCATTCTTGCAGGAGTCATCTGTTTACTATCGAGCCACCTTGACCTCGTGTTTATTTTTGTTGACCACATGCTAATTAACTGGGCCCACATGGGTGATCTCATGTCACGTGGTCTCCCAACTTCTCTTTTGGTGCGCGGGCCAGCTGTCCCGGGTTAGTGCCTCCTGTGGCACTGACTCAGGAACTTCCTTAAATAGTGCCTGAGGTGATCATATGATCAAGGCTTGTCTCCAAGGGCGGTGAAGTAACCTGGAAAGGAGTTTTAATGCAGTCACGTGGTCTAGGAAGGAGATGAAAAGACTGCCAAAGGGAAGAATAACAAGAGCTTGGTAGGAGAAACAAATTCTCTACAACTGACTGTTACTGTCAACAGTGATATGAAATGATTTTACTTTAACATCTTTTGAAAATTATGTTCTTAAAAGGAGAGTAAGCTTGGAAAGAGGTGTCCCTCATTGCAATACATATACATACACACACACACACACACACACACACACACACACACACACACACACACACACACACACACACACATATATATATATATATATATATATATATATATATATATATATATATATATATATATATATATATATGCATGTATATAACCAGAAAATAGCTGATAAAAGTGTTTGTGTCTTTTGTATAATGGTCATTACAATGTAGTGCAAAATAACTGAAAATCAAAAATATGTTCAAAAATTCTCCTACCCCATTATAGATAGCATTTTTCAGTGGCTATATATTTATATATATATATATATATATATATATATATATTATATATGCGGGATATTAAAACTAAAATTATTATCACTTTTTCTGCCATCTTGTTTAATCTTTTTCCAGGCTTTGGAAAACAATCCTCTCATCTGCCCACGGTGGGTGGACAAGGTCCGTTACCAATTTCATCAATTTCATCATAATGACACCTACATTATTATACCATAAAATGTAACATAAGGCCCATGTTCGTTTTCAGACTGCATAATGGTTGGTATACATCTAGTCGAATGCATCAACCACTTTATTTATATTGCAAAATGTTATGATCTTTGGCTTCGTTATTTTTAGGGCAGTGAGGCAAAAGAACCATGCACCCGTTTGTTATGAACTCCTTACTCGTCCTCGCATCTGATGTTTGTGTTTGTTTAGCTTTCGATTTCCTACAAAGGTTAGATCAAACATACACAGTAGGCCAAAATCAGTGGTAGAGATGTAGAAATGACTCCAGTGACATTCCTGTTAGAGTTTTTGTACAACTCCATTAGTTTCTCGATGACGTAAATGGCTAACGGCATACCCCAAGGAAGTAATGGACGGCCTAAAGGAAGTGCTTTGCATTTATATGTATTTCATTTTGCTATGCTTGGCAGGCTTATTTACAAGGTACACGTCAAAACTAAAAGCCTTTTTCTGCCATCTTATTAATCACTGGGATCTTTGGCCAAGTGTAGATTCCTTCTGCAGTTAGCAATGAACCGATCCTACATCTCTAGTATGGGAACATTTTGTCAGTCCTCTTTTTTTTTCTTCCATGGCTGTGTTGTCATAAATCTGGAAAACATAATGCAGACCAGTTCGTTTATAATGCGATTCCTCTTCTATGCAATTTTTTCTAGTTTGTTTCTTCATAGTATTACATGATGCAAAATTTTTACTGATCCATTGTCAAGCACAAGTAAGATCGATTTAGAAACTTAGGCTCAAAAGTAACCTTTTAGCTTTCTTATACGCTCCATATAGAACTCATATTCATCGTCCAGAAAGAGAGAAAGCCAGGGAAAAATAGTTTTATTGGGAGATTTCCTTCAAATTTTCTCACCAAATCTTTCACAAGAAAACAAAAATTTGTTGTAGAGATGTAGACTCGAAGACTCAGGAGCACAAAAGGTTGTTTGAACTTTCCAGGAAACGTCTCCAAGTTCCTGAAAGAAGTTTGTCTGCGAAACAAGACCAGAATCTTAAAACCTTTCTTGCTCAGTCTTTGGCCCCATAGAATCTCCTTTTCCAGAATGTTTCACCTAATTGACCATTTATCAGTTTTGTATTTTTTATTGTTATCATGTACAAATTATAAAAAAGTTTATTAAACGTATTTCGTTGAGATTTCCCAATTTTATATGAATATTCAGTATCTGTGGAGAATACTAAGTTACTGAAGCAGTCCATAAAGTTTCCATTCAGTCAGCACTTCTTTTTTTCTTATAAGAATTAGGAGACAAACAGTGCAAACTTAGCGCACAGGGCCATTAAGGAGAATGATACTAGTTTTAACTGAAGAGCGCTGATTATCATTCAAAACGCATGATTTTTACTCAGTAATTATGGTTTTGAATTTTAAACTTTTTAAGCAACTGAAATTCTTTGGTTAAGCAGAGAATGTCATAGATTTCACGAGCTACATTGCGACTTATTTTTCTTATTCTGTTGTAAGACATTGGATTCAAAATGTTATATAAAACAATATCCAGGGTTAATAAAGTAATTAATTTTGATGATTAATAATTAATATTTATTAATTAAGTCTATCTTTCAGTTTCTGTCAAAATTTGCCTGTTTAACCATAACAATTTTCACACAAATTAAAGCTTGTATATCCTTGGAAACGTCTAAAGTTCACTGATACCTAGCCAATCCCCACATCTTCTGCCCACCTTTTTATCAAAAACCTTTCTTGACTGAGTATTATTGGTAGAATTTCCTTTTCCAGAATGGAACAGTACAAATTGAACATACAGAAGGCTGGATGCCAAATGCTCATTAGTGTCTGCAGTCTGAAATTATAAAAAAGTTTACAAATGCTTGTATGAGCAGAGATTTCCCAATTTTATATATAATATTCAGTATCTGTATATAATATAAGTTACTGAATATAGTGGGCCATAAAGTTTCCATTCAGGGCACTTATATTATATTATATAAATTAGGAGACAAACAGTCAAACTTAGCGATCAGGGCCATTCTCAGGTGAATGATACGTTATAACTGAAGAGCCATTATAGTCTAAAAAAGCTGATTAGTACTCAGTAATTATGGTTTTGAATTTTAAACCTGGGCAAGCTAACTGCTTGCATTCTTTTTTCCCAGACTAATGACATAGATTTCCCAGCTACAACACTTCATTTTTATCCCTTCTGTTGTAAGACATTGGATCAACAAAATCACGTTATAGAAAACAATGGGTTCGATCCAGACGTAAGTCAGAAATTTATTTTGTTTAATACGTGATTATTATTAATTAAGTCTATCTCTCATATTTCTGGATAATTTGCCTGTTTAGCCATAACAATTTTCACACAAATTAAAGCTCATATATCCTTGGAACGAAAAACTAAATTCACTCGATACCAGCCAATCCCCACATCTTCTGCCCACCTTTTTATCAAAAACCAGCTTTTTGAAGACTGATATATATTGGGATAACGCCCTGATTTACATTATATCTGCTAGAGGAACAGATCAAACGAACATACAGAAGGCTGGATGCCAAATGCTCATTAGTGTCTGCAGTTTCTGATATAAGAAATCTATTTACAAATATTGTATATATATGGGACTCTACCTATTATATATATATGCAATATATATATATATATATATATATATATATATATATATATATATATATATATATATATATATATATATATATATATATATATATGTATATATATATGTGTGTATGTGTGTGTGTGTGTGTGTGTGTGTGTGTGTGTGTGTACATATGTGTGCATGTGTTTTGTGTGTCTGTATATGTATACACACACTACTATTACTCATTTTCATGCTGAAAGTTATTTCTACCAGCGTGAATGTGAACAAAAAATGATTGCAAGATGATCAATAATTTTTTTTTTTCAGTTAGCTGCAGTGATATACAGAAAATTGTAAAATGAAAATACGCAATTCCTCATGGGAAAGATTCCAGAATTTTTTAAACTCTCAATGTTGGAAAGTAGCTTAAATCCAAGAGAGAGAGTATCATGTTAACGGAATGAGGAAACATAATCAAGCAGACAAAGAGAAACCGGAGGCACTTTTAATACTTTGGGCGTTGATCACACTGCCTAGGTAGGGCATCGACAGATGCGATGGGTGACAAAAGTTTTGGGCCAAAGTCTAATAGGACCTCTTCCCACTTCTTTCGAAAGGTTGGCGGTTTATTAAAAAAAAAAAAAAAAAAAAAAAAAAAGCTTGTTTTCTTTGTAAAGAAAAGCGCTGAAACAGGACTGAGACCATTGAAATCATAATTTGAAGCCAGTTATGTAGAGATAAAAGACAGGATGACGTACAGAGACCCGTGAAATAAGTTACTAAAAGCCAGCCAAGTAATAACATCCCACAAATAGAAACGTAATATTATATAGTGGTATAAAAATATTTTAAAAGAAATATTGTATTAATTTGCGAACATCTTTTCCTTCTTGAAGGCACATCTCTCACTCAAATCAAGAAAAGGCGTGAGCTCTGGAAATATTGACGTATGATGGCTAAATCTCATTGCATTTGGTCCTTCGCAAAAGCCCCGAACCCTGCTCTTCATGCTTCCATTACATTAAAATCCATTAAAAGGGATTAAAAAGATCAGTCTGATATTTCCCTTCCTTCCTTCCTTCATTCATGTCTTACGAAGAATCATTCCACTTCACGAATTTTATTGAATTTACATCATTACTCTCGCATTCTTCTGCTTTTCCCTGTCTACATTTTATTAAGTGTTCACCAGAACTCCACGTGTCTGTCCATTTCCTTTTTTCGGCAAAATGGTTCATTTCCACAATAAATATAACTAACTCAGAATAGTTCAGGGACAAATTTTATTAATGAGAAGTCAAAATAATTGTAAATATTTTCAGTCATCACAGTCATCAGACAGAGGGCAGTCCATAAGAAGTGAGTGGGGGATTCAAAAATGAATTGTAAAATATCTTTGGAACTGAGTCAGTAATTTGCACTTTCTTTTTAGTTTTTATCAGATTGATAAAATTACCATCCTATTACGATTGAAAGCTTCATATTCGTTGCTTTTTTATTGTCCGATTTCTTATGTTTCTTTGTTTCTGATGAGATTTCTTCAGAATACGAAACATTTAACTCGGGCCGGAATTTTCCTTTCCTTGTTGCTAAGGAGAGAACTGAATTTCAAAAACAGATTCAATTTCAAATCAATTCATAATTATAATTTATGATGGATTGTGATAACGTTTCTTATGCGAGGCCATGGCAAAACTGTACTCAAATCTTTGGCTTCGTATTTTATCAAAGCTACAGACTGCACTGTATTTTAGATATTATTCATTTCTGAATGTTGAAGACATGATTGCAGAAATATTCCTTAATAACCATTATAAAAATTGCTAAATTATTTATACTGTATGTGTTTATATGAGCATCCGGCCAAACTTTCCAGTTGGTAAGTCATTATGACAGTACGAGAACAATGTCTGTCCAGCAAATATGTAAATTAAGTGTAAAGAACTAGCAAGGATAAAATTCCGTCTCGTGATTAAGATCTTATGAGACTGAAAACTAACCCTCTAAATTCCAGAAAAAGCTAGTTTCATAACCGAGGAGATTTTGCATAGGTTATAAGTGACCGCTTCTGTATACAAATTACCACAAGTGTTAATTACAGTGGAAAATTATATATATAGCATAAATTAACTAAATGATACCTAGGATATGAAAAATTCAAAAAATATTTGAAATTTCACAGACAAAATCTATTATTAGCAGGAAATCTAAACAAAACACCAGTTTAATAACTCTAAAATGGAAACTCTATCATTAGATATCTAGAGAAAACTGGAACATCCCTTAGAGGAAATCCTGGAGAGTAAAAGAGAATTCAAAAAAACCACAAGAAGACTCATTAGCATAACATGAGTGGCTGAGGTAACATCAAAGAAGAAAAGGAGATTCCACCGTATAAGTCA
Organism: Macrobrachium rosenbergii; assembly: GCF_040412425.1. Lineage (NCBI taxonomy): Eukaryota > Metazoa > Arthropoda > Malacostraca > Decapoda > Palaemonidae > Macrobrachium > Macrobrachium rosenbergii. Next base: position 23,347,413 of record NC_089762.1, read on the forward strand.
ACTGAAGCTTAGAGGAAAATCAGACTTATTTTTTCCGCCTGATTTTCATCGTCGTCGCTTCATATGCAAATGGCTTCGATGTGAATGAAGTTTATGAAGGGGGTAGGGTTTCCGAAACACTGCAATAAGCATCATTTCTCGGTTTATGTCCCAGTCTGAATCTTAGGTGTGGTTCGATGAAAATTGCTCGCAATGCGAAAGTCCATTCACTGCAAATGCAATACCCTTATGTAATTAAGCCATTAGGAAAAGGGCAATTGTGAGAGAGAAGAAAAATCCCACACGGGGAGAATACAGCTCGAGGAATTAAGAATCTCAGACGCAGGAAAGATAACACTTCAAGAAAAAACTGACTGAAAAACGAGTTAAGTGTGTGTTTGTGGAATATAGATATTACAGTTATAAATTTTTTGCTTTTCTTGTCCATTATGATGATTGGATAAAGTAATATCTCTATATTGTTAAATATAAACCATTGCATGGTCATGGGATACCCACTGGCATGAATTCGCCTTTCCTCACAGATTTTATGCATTCATAATGCAGACGAAATACCGCAACCCAAGTGTAGCTTTCAATAAAAAGACCCGGTAAGGAGCATCTCCTATGTTATTGAACATTTTGCTATCTTTTAATTTGTTATTTCTATTCAATTTCATGAATGTTTAACAAAATAAGAAAATTTGTGTCCTTATACTTTTTTTCTGGTCTCTTACAATCTATTCAATACGGCTAATGGGCATTTCCTTATTTCCTTATTTTTGTTCAAATTCTCTTTGCTCTTTTCAAAAAGATTTTTTTTTATTACGATTCGGTATTAGAACATTTTCCTCAATTCTCCTATTTCAGGGTTTTTATAGTTATGTATCTTTGAGTTTTGAGTAAAGTTTTGATGAATTGACTTGTGTAAATGCATATATATATATATATATATATATATATATATATATATATATATATATATATATATATATATATATATATATATATATATATATATATATATATATATATATATATATATATATATATATATATATATGTGTGTGTGTGTGTGTGTGTGTGTGTGTGTGTGTGTAGGAGTTATATTTCATAAAATATGCACTTTGTGGGAGGTTTTGGTATCTTTAAGAGATTCTTCTCTTTTACAACCTGGTACATTGGTTTATTTTTCCTATCATGGGAGTGAGATTAAAAGATTCAAAATAAGGATTCGCTATTTTTTTAATTCTAATTTAAGAGAAACAACTGATGTATGCATACAGAAATTTATTGTGCTAGGTTATCGGGCAGGTAAAAATGATATCATTTTCATCATTTCTGTGACATAAAATTAAAGACAGGAGGTAAATAGTTGATGTTCTCTATTTGAAGAATAAAGGACCAATGAGCAGTGGATTATTGTTTGCAAGGCTTGAATGAGAACAGTGCAATATGAACATCATTCAACAAGTTCCTGAGCGCAATGGTTTTGAAAATATGGAGAGAGACTATGAAAATATTTGTTTTACCCTTGCTTCTCTCTCTTTCTCTCTCTCTCTCTCCTCATATCAGTCATGTAATTCAGAAGTTTCTTTGCCGATGGATGCCTGAGACCGAGATGAAAAAAGGAAGAGATTTTGCACCGCCTGAAGGATATATTCACTGACCACATCCGAGAAGTCCCAGGAATCAAAAATATCGAATGCTATAGAAATGTCACTTCATCATAATACTTTCTTTTTTAACCGAGAAAGGAAAATGAGGCTTTATATTTCATTTATTTAATTTGTTTCAGTTTAATATGAAGATTTTCTAGGACGCTATCCATGAATAATAAAGTAAAAGAAAACGTTGAATGTTTTGTATAAGAATCAATGAAAATAATATATTTTCCAATCAGAATAAGAGATAAGAGAAATTTCCATCTCAAGGAAAGTTTGAGTTCAGGACATTTCTTATTTATGGAAGCATCGGTAAGAAATAAAACGCCAAGATACCCTTTCTATTATTTTTATATGTTGACACATTCATTTAATATATTTAATATATATATATATATATATATATATATATATATATATATATATATATATATATATATATATATATATATATATATATATATATATATATATATATATATATATATATATACTGTATATATATATATACATATATATATATATATATTACACACAGACATATCTATCTCTCTCTCTCTCTCTCTCTCTCTCTCTCTCTCTCTCTCTATATATATATATATATATATATATATATATATATATATATATATATATATATATATATATACATATATATATATATATATATGTATATATATACATATATATATATATGTAAATATATAAATATATATATATATATATATATATATATATATATATATATATATATATATATATATATATATATATATATATATATATATATATATATATATATATATATATATATATATATATATATATATATATATATATATATATATATATATATATATATATATATATATATATATATATATATATATATATATATATATACATATATATAAATACATACATACACACACACATACATACATATATATATATATATACATAAATACATACATACATACACACACACATACACACACACACACACACATATACATATATATATATATATATATATATATATATATATATATATATATATATTGTAATATATTATATATATATATATTGTAAAGATTAGCGCAAAATACGCTATGAAAGCGCCCGCCTTTCTGCTTTGCTTGGCCGATAGATAGGCCTCTGTCTATTTTGAACCTGTGAGAGGTAGTGAATTCTGTTTCGGGTTTCAACCAGTAGAAGTCGGGGTTATGAGAGACGCTCAGAAGCTGTAATTTTGCCTAATGCAGTAAACTGGCTTGCAGCCATTTTCTTTGGTGCAGAAGCGTGACCGGGCCAGGACATCGCCCCCCACCCCTACTCCCGTCCAGAAGCAATAAAAGGTTAGGGCGAGAGAAGCTCGCTCTCACACACAGTCGCTAGTTTAAGCCAAGAGGTCACGAGGGCAGACCTCGCCCCCCGTTCTTCTTTCCATCGTCGCCACGTGGAAGTTAACTGCCCTTTGCTCAGTACCCCCACCCACGTGGCCATCAAAGATTGCAAGTCCCAAAGCGAGCGGAAACTCAACTGCAGCCTATCATCATCACAAGGGCACCGTCTTCCGCCCCCAACCTACGACTTGAAAGCAGTTCCTTGGTGAGGGAGGCCCTTTGTTGACGCACACACGTGGACCCTGGCAGAAGACGCCGCTGGACGCCGACGTCAGCCTTACGCCTCTACAATGTGGTAAAGTACCCAGAACGAGTTGCTTAGTCACGTTACTTCGCCCTTGTGCATTTATTAAACTTCTGGGCCTATAACTTGGTATTCCCTGATGCTTCTTGGTTCAATCCCGGCCCACGTGTTCACTGCCTCCTTGCTCTGAGTCACAAGTAACGCCTTAGGGAAGTCCTTGGCGCCCTCAGCGCACACCGAGTAATTCATTCCCCAAATTCCAGCATTAGATTTGTAACCTGGGTCCTCATATCGTTTCAGAAGGACGATAGTAGCAGAATTCTCCTTGGTCCGTGTTCCTGGCATTCCCAAGCTCGCCCCCCCCCACCTTTGGGAGGACTTCTGCAGCAACAATTTAACGTGTTTCAGTTCATTTTCCCTTTGATCCTACCTTTTTTGTATCCACGTGTTTCATTCCCTTTGAAAAAGAGCCTATCCTTGTACCTAGTTTGTGTTTTATATGTCCTGGTTATCTTGCAAGGTCATTTCCCTAAAGTAATAAATGTGGAGTCAAAAGAACCCTCCACCAGGAAACATATAAAAAAAAATATATATATATATATATCCTTTTATATAGTTTGTGTTTTATATATGTATATATTATCTTATATAGGCCATTTATATATAAAGTAATAAATGTGGAGTTTGATAAAAACCACTTTTGTAGCTTAATGATTGTCTAGAAACATATAAAAAAAATCGCATATATATATATATATATATATATATATATATATATATATATATATATATATATATATATATATATATATATATATATATATATATATATATATATATATATATATATATATATATATATATATATATATATATATATATATATATATATATATATATATATATATATATATATATATATATATATATATATATATATATATATATATATATATATATATATATATATATATATATATATATATATATATATATATATATATATATATATATATATATATATATATATGAAATTTTTTATATATGATTTATATATATGAAGCTACAATAAATATCTTCACCTACTCAGTATATCTCCGTTGGAGAATTGTCGATAAGGGAATTTATATAAGTGCTAAATGAATTGGATCGTGTCCCAACGATTCCAATTCATTTATCACTATATAAATTCCCCTTTATGACAATTCTCCAACGTATACCAAGCGTGAATTTCGATATGATTTAGTCATGAATATATATATATATATATATATATATATATATATATATATATATATATATATATATATATATATATATATATATATATATATATATATATATATATATATATACTGTATATACAGTATATATGAACTTTTATCACATCACCGTGATTAATAGACAATCATTAAGCTACAAATGTCTTTTAATATCCAATTCACGCTACTTCAGGGAATATCCTGAAGGAGTTATATAGATATATATATATATATATATATATATATATATATATATATATATATATATATATATATATATATATATATATAGATGGATAGATAGATAGATAGATAGATAGATAGAGATTAATAGATAGATATGTGTGTGTGTAAGTAGTATATATATATATATATATATATATATATATATATATATATATATATATATATATATATATATATATATATAATCGATGAAAACGTTTTAATATCAATTCACCTCGAAATAATATATTTTTATATATGTTACCGAAGGAATTTTAGTTGATAATAAATGCGCCACCCGTGGGCTCAACCAACGGGACAGGAACTCAGGACTACAGGGACGCATTAACCCAGTCGGAGTTCCTGTCCTTCGTTGGTTCAAGCCCGGCCAGCTAGGTTAATGCGTCCCTGTAGTCCTGGTTCGAGCCCACGGGACGGCGTACATATCATCAACAAAAAAAATTCCTTTAACATATATGAAAATATATTATTTCGGGAAGCCAGTGGACGTTTGTAGCTTTCTGATTGTATATGAATCACGGTGATGTGATAAAAAGTCATATATATATTATATATATATATATATATATATATATATATATATATATATATATATATATATATATATATATATATATATATATATATATATATATATATATATATATATATATATATATATATATATATATATATATATATATATATATATATATATATATATATATATATATATATATATATATATATATATATATATATATATATATATATATATATATATATATATATATATATATATATATATATATATATATATATATATATATATATATATATATATATATATATATATATATATATATATATATATATATATATATATATATATACATATATATATATATATATATATATATATATATATATATATATATATATATATATATATATATATATATATATATATATATATATATATATATATATATATATATATATATATATATATATATATATATATATATATATATATATATATATATATATATATATATATATATATATACTGTATATATATTCATTACATTCCATATTTTCTTTATTCAGTTATACACACATATACTATATATATATATATATATATATATATATATATATATATATATATATATATATATATATATATATATATTTCACCATTTTTTCTTTTTCCACTTTTAGGTACGACTGCAGAAGATTCAGCAACTCCACTTCCCCGCAGATATTTTGGGATGAGAGTACTCTAGGTCCAATGCTCTTCTTTGACCATCCTGGTTGTAATCCATGCCACCAGTCATCGCCAAGGATTCGAACCTGAGTCCTCTCTCTTGGAAGATGAGAATGCCATAGATTACATCACAGATGTTACGGATCTAAGGCCATAACTGCTTCTATTGCTTTTTCTTGTCAGAAATAAGATCTGTATTAACGAGCCCTGTCTTTTCTCGGTCTTGTTATTGTCTGAACTGTCATAGAACTTTCGTGAATGTTATGAATCGCCCATTCGGTTTCAGGAAAAAAAAACCTTCATTAGAAATATTTCTTTCAAATTTCAGGATTTTAGTCCAAAAAAGATTTGAAATTTTGGTTTCTCAGTTTTTGTTCATATTACGAATCGCTCATCCAGTATCAGGAAAAAATCGTTCCATAAAGAATTTTTTTTTTAAATTTCAGGATTTAAGTCCAAAAAAGGATTCAAATTCTGTTTTCTCAGTTCTTGCTAATCTTACGAATCGCTCATCCGGTTTCAGGAAAAAATTTCTTCATAAAGAATTTTTTTCAAATTTCAAGATTTTAGTCCAAAAAATTTGAAAATTTGGTTTATCAAGTTCTTGCTAATCTTACGGATCGATATTCCGGTCTCAGGAAAATAAAAACACTTAATAAAAAATACTTTTTTTTTTTTTCCCGACTCCAGTCCAGAAAAGATTTAAGAATTTGCTTTCTGAAGTTCGTGCTGAAGAAATTCTGTAAAGAATCTCTCTCCTTTAATTTTACCCGAGGCATTAAATCTTCACAATGGACAATAAGTTTGCTAATAAGATTGCATGGAAGACATCCGTAAAAGATGGATTAATCTGCATATTCGGGTCGAGTTTAAATTGGCTTTTAGGATTCAATGATCTTTTGCATAAACGCGACTTTTAACAGTCTTTTCATCTCGCAGGATTTCAGATTATCATCTCCTGGCGACGCAGTGCAAAAGGACATTTCGGGTAATTCTAAATTGAGTTGATTTTGTTCTAAGCTGAGGCGGACATCATTTTCGCACCTGTGGGAGCAGTCTTCAGAAGGCTACATTTTTTAAGTGGTATATTGTTTCATTACATTATGTATTTTCACGGCAACGAAAACACAGTTACTGTTGTCAGTACAGGTTAAGTTTATGTGAAAATTGGACAGCTAAAATAAGTGTACCTGAAGTGACAAAGTTATATCTAGGACTATGTCAGTAGTGAAACATCAGCTCAGTATTTCACTTGCAAGATTGATCGTAAAAATTGAGATAGTCAGTTACTCCGTCATCTTTGCTGGGTGCTGGAGAAATGTTCGTAATAAGAAATATGGACAAGATAAAAAAAAATAAAAAATAAAAACATTTGTCCATGTGGTGAAACTTTAAAGTTTTAGGCCCACATTCGGTACGATTTCATTCAACCTTAAGCCCTCCTGCCCTAGCTTTGAATGAGACCAAGTTACAGTGCTGAGGAGTTTACTAACTTACTGAAATATACCATGAAGTCAAGAAACATTGCATTCTTTCCAACAAAGTGCAGTTGAGAAACAATCAACTATATTTCCTGCACCAATTCTTTTTGGGTGATGCCACACGGGTTCACAAATACGCATTTAAAAAGTTTAACACATATAATTAATATTTAAAGAACACAACAATCATCCAAGTTACATTAATAAGCAAGAAAACATTAACACATTACTGCAAAAATTGACAAAACGTTACGTTACTTCGATAGAGGAAAAACATAAATGGCCAAAAAAAAAAAAAAAAGGGATTTCAGAATATCCTTATGAAGAAGTTACTGCAATGGCGACGACAGTTCACGAGGTGATGGGGCTGGATTTTACGAGAAATTCTTCTATTACTTGCCTTCCTGGAGTTTGCTGCGAAACAGGCAGAGCTTCATGTTCACACCCTGGAAGAAAACTCGGGAGGAGTACATCGTATAATACAGTTGTCACACCTACAAAATCACAGGGTTACGTAACAAAACCATCAACTAAAACACAAACATTAAGTAGTTTAATCGTAACCCAACATACAAAAAAGGGGTTTCGTCCAGAAGGCAAGCTTAAACTACTGTCATGTGCCCTTACAAATAAGAAAATAACATATATATTCTCCACAAGAAGTTTGACAACACTGTAATCACACGTCATCTAATTTTATAGAGATGGATAAAATTTGCAAAAAAGGAGTTTTATTACTTTAAATATCAATGAACTAATTTATACCAACTCATTGCTATAGTTAATATAATACAAAACTTCTGTGGAGCAAAAAATAATCATATCAACGTATTTTCATAGAAACTGGGAAACATCAAAATAAGCATTCAAGAAAAACTAAGAAATTTTATTCAAGGGGAATAAATGGCAATTTTTGACAGTCCATATTCGATTTTCCAGAGATGATTGCTCATAAATTTGGCAGTGAAACGACTGGGCCTGTTTTCTGAAGACTAAACGCGAAGCCATCAATGAAAGCACAAATATGACGGCCTTGAAACGTCTCTAAAGTCATTATATTTCTGTGTTTAATTCTTATTAATTCCTATGGATATCAGCAGCAGAGCTATGAATGAATTTATCTACAAACAGAAATTGCACGAATGAAATTAAAAAGTGATAATTTAACAATAAAAAAATCAACGAAGAAAAGCATAATGCATAGTTATTTCTGAGTAAAAATAACAAACAATGAACTCGATAACGAAAAGGAATAAGAGAAACTCTCGTGAAGTTACAACATCAGAAGTCATAAAATTCGTATTCTAAATTTTATATTAATTTTCATTCATTTCAACTGCAGAACTATGAATGAATTTAGTACTCTGAACAGAAATGGCAAAAATAAAATTAAAGTGATGAATTAAAAAAAAAAATCAACGCCGAAAAGCTTAGTCGTTTCTACAACAATAACAAACAATAAACTCGATAACAAAAAGGAATAAGAGAAACTCTCGTGGAATTATCTACAAAATACCGGGACGTAAAAGACCAATCAGCCGGGTGGGTGCATCATGCAAGGTGAAGAAGAGAAGAGAAGAGAAGAGAAGAGAAGGGCTCTCCACTATTGACTTTATGGTTTCTGCGGTCGTAAGCAATGACGGGCTGAAATCATAAATTGTGAAATATGGAAATAGAAAACAGATCAAGTGCTGGAAAAAAACATCGTCTTGTTACTAAAATAAACCACTTTTTCTCTGCTTTAGTCGCTCTTCCTCACCACTTCAAAACTGTTAGAAGTAAATGTAAAATAAATACACTATGATGTGCCCTCTGATAAGGCAGTGAAGTGTCGCGGTGCGGAGGCTCTGTTCTAGAGCATGCGTGTAAATTTATCTTCTGATCTATGCAGCTAACTACATGTGGCACTAGGCGGACTCAGGAGCTAAAAACTGTGAAAAATGAATGTGAAATCGAGGGATATTGTACCTCAAACAATGAACGTCAACAATGGCCTTTAAATAATGTATGAGTTACATAATGGAATGATTTAAATTTTTGCGCATTTTTCTGTCGTTATTACCAAACGTACATAAAAAAAACTAGGCTTTTGGTAGAACCAGCTGTTTCCTGAAGGTTTATTGTTTATTTGCTAAATTCGACTGCATGTCCCAAACATAAACATTGGCTCTCCGAATGCAGGCCAAGGCTCATTTGCTTTCAAATGAGATGAAGTACAAGTAATGCTTGGCAACACAGACCGATATGTAACCTGCAAAATGAATGAATGAAGCGTCAAAGGAATTAATGAGCAAATGGAAGCCGTAATTTTCCAGCGTGAAAAGTTTTGTCAAATCAACCTGATGGGTCAGAGGTCATCTGCTGGACCACATTCACTGAGTTGCCTTTTCTTATTTGTAACAATTACTACAATAAGTTATTTCAACAACGAGATCTTATTTGGTGTGGCATTTGGTATTTGTTTTCTAAAAGGATTGACTGTAGACAAATTACTCCATTATTTTATACATACTCACACACACACATATGTATATATATATATATATATATATATATATATATATATATATATATATATATATATATATATATATATATATATATATATATATATATATATATATATTCAAAACACACCTAATAATCTGTCAGGCGAACACTTAAGTACTTTCACACTTATCGACTGCAAACTAAAGAGCTGATATCTCAGCCATTACAAAAATACATTCCGGAGAGTGCTCATTCACGCAAGTTTCTTCTTGAAAGTGTGTGTGTGCATGTGTGTATGTGTGCGGGGAGTGGGTTTGTGTGTGTGTGCGCGTTTTACGGGACGGTTTTACAGGAGGAGCAGACTGAAAGGACCCTTGTGCTCTTGTGCTAACTTCGTCGAAAAGTCCTGCTGGTCTTCCACAGGAAGCCTTTTGCTTAACGAGAAAACTTTAAAATTCCCCAATTGCCTTCATTCAACGGTTCCTGACCAGAAAATGTTCTTTTCCAAAGTGTGTCACTTTTCAGAGCACTTGGAAGAACTGGTGGGTTTTCCCACATCTTTTACTTATTTTTGCCTTGAAGTTATTGCTCTCGTAATAAAAATATGTTTAGTGGATGATTAGCCTGAAGGATAATAACACATACTATTTCTTATTGAAGAAAAATCATTAAATGTAAAAAATGGTGACTTTCATAATGTGCGAGAAAAATATCATTCTCTGTCATGCTATCTATGTAATTCGAAGGATGTCATCCCACACATATAACCGAAAAATTAGATATTTCAGCACCATCCAACATCAGTAGTCGTTGATGAATCTACCATTATATTAACTGACTTACAACAATCAAAGATAATCTATCTCAGATAGTCGGTGTGTACACTATCCTTACCTTCTAAAATATAATTACCCTAAGAAGCAAGTCAGATGCAAAATGTCCCCCATCCCTTAATATAACTGAACAGAGAATCATGTCATCAACTGTTCCAAACCAAAATCTCTCTCTCTCTCTCTCTCTCTCTCTTTCAAGAAACTCACACAAATACTTTCCTAGAGGCAGAGGATTGGTAAGAACCGGAAGGTGCCACCATTCTGGCTTCTTATTGCCCGATTTTGTTGATACAGTCTGCCTTGAGTATGAAAGATGTTATCATAAATCATCAGTATGTTCACATTGCAAGTATTTCATCAAAATCTTTGGCAAAATTCAATTGCTCGGCAGGTGGCAGTAAGAACAACAAAGTTATTGCACGGTTTTCCTTCAAAATATGGTAGCATACCAATATGCCATTTTGAGAGAGCAAACGTTGCATCAGAATCAAGAACGTTTTATTCGCAACCAAGAACAAAATTCCGAGGCATCAGAGACCAGAATCCTCGAAGGAAAACTCCAGTTCTTCATGACTCTTGCTTTTCATTCTTTGCTCTCAGTGGTTTCCCTCTCCGGCAGTTGTGGTTATTTTCTCCCGTTATCATCAGTTTTTATATATTTCCAAATTTTTGTGGCTTCCTGAAAACTTTAGAGAAGGAATATTAAGAAACGAGAGAGGAAGTCGATTTAATCATCTTGCCTTCCTCAACTCCACTGCAGGAGCGTTCAGTGACAAAAGGCTTCCTTGCAGGATGTGCAACTGTGACAGGGCCAGTGTATGACTGGGACTCGTGCTGCATTTTTCTGCTTGAGAGAGACAGCAGTAACAGTGAAAATACAAACGTTTGTGACAGCCGTGACTGAAATGTTTATATTTGCATGCTTCACAAGTCTCATGCGAAACAAAGATTTAAATAACTAAATTTTGTAGGTAAATTTGGTTATCATTTTCCTCCTATATGAACACTTAACTGATATATGAATGGATATGACAGATTTCCCTTTGCCTGGCTTAAGCTTTGGAATTCTCTCCGATGTTCCGTATTCCTACGTGCTTACAACACCGCTACACTTGTGAGGATATTTCCCACCGCTTTTCCCTGCCACGATTTTTCTTTTTTCCTTTTCGGAATGAGGAGCAACCCACCTTTATCCCTCCGTCCTCCCCGCTTGAAAAAATTAAAGTTGGTGTTGGATTTTACATTTGAGAAGCAAACAAGAATAGGAGGATGAAGGAAATTCTATAACTTCTCCACAGTGCAGGAACCAGAAGACTTATAGTCAACATAGGAGGTGACAGCTTCCATATCTTCAGCGTTCCCATAAGTGTTAGAGAATGAATTCTGTTCACAGGAGGTCACTTCAATACACAGCAGAAACACAGTCTGTACAGAAGGTTTAAAAAAAAAAAAACATTGAAAAGGCTTTCAAACGATCAGAGCCACTCCTCAACATGATTATTATTCATGAATGATTGTATCTTATCATGAATATAATTATTTTCATTATTTATTATTTGTACGGCCATCTTACAAGTTCTCATATTCTTAATATCATGGAACTTGTCTGAATCTTAAACTTCTCTCAAATACCGAGAAATAGATTTCATGCCCTCTCTCTCTCTCTCTCTCTCTCTCTCTCTCTCTCTCTCTCTCTCTCTCTCTCTCTCTCTCTCTCTCTCTCTCTCTCTCTTTTACAAAGATGGCTGCAGGATGCAAAAATATCGCGGATTTCTGCGGGAGAAGAAAAGCGACGATAGCATCCAAAGCGTCTCAAAGAGCCATAAGAGGGAAGAAAATCCGGAGGCACCAGAGCCGTATTAGTTTGAGTATGGCCCGGACGGAGGGTGGCTTTCCTCTTGCACGGCTTTGTTGTTTTTCCTTCTCCATCACCAAAGGTTTTCCTCTCTAGGAATCGAAATTTTTTTTTCAAGTAATTCATATTAAAACTTAAAATGAATATCATCAACGTTTCACTTATATAATTCGCTTTTTCCTCTCCATATGACTTAAAGTCTGAAAAATACGATGCATTCGGCAATTGCCGTGTGACGCGATTGTTTATTTTCTCTGCTTTTATAAATGGGAGTAATATTTTGATCTTTCTGATATCTTTTGTATAGTGACGGATTCTTATTGTTCAATCCAGAGGTTCTTAAAGTGAGAACACGCCCCACAGAGAGACTGTGGGAAATCTCCAAAGGCGGTACGACAAAAAAGATCCTCGGGCGTACTCGTCAAAACATGGTCTTGCTGCCTCGATCGTGACAGACGGTTTTCTGTGGTACCGGTGGGGAAAATGTGCAATACTTTAATTTCATTGTTCTTATATTCTTATTTTTCCGATGACTTCATAGACTAATTCAAAACAATAAGTAAACATTCAAGCAGCATATGCATAACACGATACATAATTTTGGTGTTCACCAATCCCCACTGTCCTTCAACTCACATGCCAGCCCCTTTAACTAGACAGCAGAGCAATGCGAGCCTTTAATCTTAAGAAAGGATTACCTCCAGGGACGTTGCATCCTTCTCAGCCTCACAAACCAGCAACGGAGAGGGACGATAAGCGCCAGAGAGTAGCAGTTTTCTTCAAGTCTTTATTTTTAATTCTTCCATTTCTTGGTCTACCAAGAGCTTACTTTTCTCCTCAATACAATATCCGACTTGATTATTATAGCCAAGAAAACTGCATGAGATGAATAGCGCACTTAAAAATGTAAAATGTATATATATATCGCTAATCCGTGTATTGGAACCAGGCATGCATAGATTGCTCAGTCCTTTGTCGGGTTAATTTTCGAAGTGCATTCCACCTTTTTCTTCATTCGACGTTGGGTCTATTTCGTTATTCCTGTAATCAGCAGTAATCTTGTCCTTTCTGCCTCACTATAGTTTGTACTGGATATCTAAACCGAATTGCTTTCCAGGAAAAATGTGCCTATATTCTCATTACAGGTTGATCGGACTCATTTACCTTTATCTTTGACCTCTTCACTTTCCTGTTAATTTCTTCCAACTTGGCTTATTAGGGAAGATCAGTCGGTTCCATCACCTGCTCAGCTAAATCTGCCCATTCTTAAAAAGAAGAGGCCAGACAGGAATCCGGTAGCCCGGACCTTCAGCTTCAGTCCTTTGAAAACAGAGAAGGATAACTTTCCATTGTGTGTCATAGAAGGAGCAATGTTCTTAACAGACAATGTCTACAAAGACTACCCCGGATTAGTTCTCTAATTGCTTCCGAAGTTTGCTTGAGACGCAGTTTGTTGAAGAATCGGGAATAGCAAGAAATAAATAAATAAATAAATAAATAAATAAACAAACAACTATTACTCAAATACGACTCTCATAGAAGTTGACTGGGAAGCAGTTGCTCCCGGTGAGTAACCTGCAAAGGAAGAACCGAGTCCGACATCCGCTAGGGAGATTTGCTCAGATGGTTTGTTAGTGTGTATTCGGCAGACTGCCACACGAGTTGAAGTGGAAACGCGCTACGAATATTTAACACGCTATATATGTATTCACTAAAGGACTTTTCCGAATTACTTCAGAGATAAATGCACAATATTAGAGTATATGATAATTATGATAATTTAGCAATCCTACTTTCTAAAATATGATATAAATGGTTAAGTTCTATTTAAAGTATCGGATACCAGCTGTTTAAGGGTTAAGGGTTAGGTTTCTGCTATCTTTATCAGATCTTCTGAAGATAAACTTTTCACCTTCAAAAAAAAGAAAACAATAAAAACGGGGAAAGAAATGACAAGATATAACCTCAGCACAAATAACTGAAACCTTTCATGGAGGATTCTCCAGGTCATTCTTCGTAATGCAGCCTAATTTAGGTTATGGGCTGCGAAAGTTGACTCGGTCTGACAAATCTAAAAGTACAGAGAGAGAGAGAGAGAGAGAGAGAGAGAGAGAGAGAGAGAGAGAGAGAGAGTGGGGGTGTTGTTATAGTCTAGCAATTTCCTGATTTCAAGTTTTCATGTTGCTTTTATAATAAATTAGTTTAATTTCTTCAGTAAAGTTGATTCTATTTGCAAGCTTTTTTTATCAGTAGTTATATCTGAATTCCGTCTGATAGATTTTGTTAAATGTTTGTAATAAAAAATCACGCTGTCGCTGACACTTACTCACTTACTCATCCACACTCGCCCACTCAGACGCACACCCACTCACCTGCACCCACCCACTCACCCACACCCACATACTCACCGTGCACCCACGCACTCACCCACACCTACATTCTCACCTGCACATAACCACTCGCCCACACCCACACTCACTCACTCATCCCCACCTACACGCCCAACCACACTCTCTTGCACCCACCCACACACTCACCTGCAATCACACACCCACTTGCCCCCATCCATTCACTTACCCATTCACTACAATCACACTTGCACCCACAATCCCCCACTCACCCGTACCAACACACTCAACCACCCTCATCCACACACTCATCCACAATTATGTACTCACTTGCACTCACCCACACACATACACCCATCTCTGCACTCACACACTCTCCTGCACCCACCCACTCACCCACAATCACACTTGCACCCACACTCACCCACTCACCCGCACTAGCACACTCAACCACCCTCATCCACATACTCGTTCACAATCACGTACTCACTTGCACCCACCCATTCCCTGCGCCCACACACTCTCCTGCACTCACCCACAATCACACTTGCTCCCACGCTCACCCACTCATCCACACCAACACACTCAAACACCCACACCCACACACTTATCCACAATCACGTACTCACTTCCAACCACTCACTCACCCACACACGTGCACCTACACTCACTCACACCAGCACACTCATCCACACCCACACACTCTCCTGCACCCACCCATTCACCCACACACTCACCTGGACTCACCCACAATCACACACTCACCCACACCCATCCACTCACCGACAGTCACCCACTCATCCACAATTTCTCACTCATCACCACCCACACAAACACACACACACATATATATATATATATATATATATATATATATATATATATATATATATATATATATATATATATATATATATATATATATATATATATATATAATATATATATATATATATATATATATATATATATATATATATATATATATATATATATATATATATATATATATATATATATAAATATGTGTGTATATATATATATATATATATATATATATATATATATATATATATATATATATATATATATATATATATATATATATATATATATATATATATATATATATATATATATATATATATATATATATATATATATATATATATATATATATATATATATATGAAATTTTGATCACACCGTGATTTATATACAATCATGAAGCTACAAATGCTAATATCCACGCTACCTCAGTATATCTCCGTTGGAGAATTGTCGCCGAAGGGAATTTATATAAGTGATAAATGAATGGAATCGTGGGGACACGAACCCGCGACAGCCTATTCAGCGACTCCAGTTGACGTAAACCATTGAGCCATCAAAGAGAGGTATAAGTCTTTTGCCGAGATGTCGTACTGCTTTTACCCGTCGTGAGCGGGGAAAGTGTACTAGCCTCGACAATGACCCACCTCCGCCATGACAGTTCATTGGTACGTTTGGAACTGCACAGCTCTTGTTATGAAATTTTGATCACACCGTGATTTATATACAATCATGAAGCTACAAGTAATAAAGCAATATCGAAATTCACGCTACCTCGGTATATCTCCGTTGGAGAATTGTCGCGAAGGAATTTATATAAGTGATAAATGAATTGGAATCGTGGGGACACGAACCCGCGACGAAAGCCTATTCAGCGACTCCAGTTGACGTAAACCATTGAGCCATCAAAGAGGTATAAGTCTTTTGCCGAGATGTCGTACTGTAGCTTCATGATTGTATATAAATCACGGTGTGATCAAAATTTCATAACAAATTCGCTGTTCTCAAACGTTTACCAATGAACTGTCATGGCGGAGGTGGGTCATTGTCGAGCTAGTACACTTTCCCCGCTCACGACGGTAAAAGCAGTACGACATCTCGGCAAAAGACATACCTCTCTTGATGGCTCAATGGTTTACGTCAACTGGAGTCGCTGAATAGGCTTTATCGTTGGAGTTCGTGTCCCCACGATTCCAATTCATTTATCACTTATATAAATTCCCCTTCGGCGACAATTCTCCAACGAAATATACCAGTAGCGTGAATTTCGATATTAAGCGACATTTGTAGCTTCATGATTGTATATAAATCACGGTGTGATCAAAATTTCATAACAAGAGCTGCGTGTTCCAAACGTACCAATGAACTGTCATGGCGGAGGTGGGTCATTGTCGAGGCTAGTACACTTTCCCCGCTCACGACGGGTAAAAGCAGCACGACATCTCGGCAAAAGACTTATACCTCTCTTGATGGCTCAATGGTTTCGTCAACTGGAGTCGCTGAATAGGCTTTCGTCGCGGGTTCGTGTCCCCACGATTCCAATTCATTTATCACATATATAAATTCCCCTTCGGCGACAATTCTCCAACGGAGATATACCAGGTAGCGTGAATTTCGATATTAAGCGACATTTGTAGCTTCATGATTGTATATAAAATCGCGGTGTGATCAAAATTTCATAACAAGAGCTGCGTGTTCCAAACGTACCAATGAACTGTCATGGCGGAGGTGGGTCATTGTCGAGCTAGTACACTTTCCCGCTCACGACGGGTAAAAGCAGTAATGACATCTCGGCAAAAGACTTATACCTCTCTTGATGGCTCAATGGTTTACGTCAACTGGAGTCGCTGAATAGGCTTTCGTCGGCGGGTTCGTGTCCCCACGATTCAATTCATTTATCATATATAAATTCCCTTCGGCGACAATTCTCAACGGAGATATACCGAGTAGCGTGAATTTCGATATTAAGCGACATTTGTAGCTTCATGAATATATATATATATATATATATATATATATATATATATATATATATATATATATATATATATATATATATATATATATATTTGTTAGGAACTTCAAGATGGTCTGAAGTTTTAAGGTTCTTTTGACCTGTATTTCAGATCAGTACCACAAAGCGGGTATGATCCTGACAAACCAACACTCAAAGAGCACAATCTCAGAGAGGATACACAAAACCACAAACTAAATTAACAATAATTTATTACAAAACAACACATAGCAAAAGAACCCTCTGAAAACTGAATGATGGGGAGAAAGAAACACAACAAGCACACACAACAACAAATCAATCACTTCCTCAATCGCCTACCTAACTAGCATGCTAAGAAATAAGAAAAGTAAACAGTGGAAGTAAAAAAACACTCTTTTTCCTAGCATACGATAGTAGGAGATCCAGGGGAAGGAAAACCTTAACCTATATATATATATACAATATTCAATTAATACCTTGTATGAAATACATACATTAGCAAACTATTAACAAGGATCAATATCTTGGTTTTACAACGCCTAACAAACACTAAGGCTAAATAGGGTAGTCCTTGCAGATGAAAACCGACGCTGGCACACTGTAGGCGTACAACTGACGTCCTTACAAAAGATAAAGGGGATGCTGCTCCGACGCACGCAGAAACTAATGGCGATAACAGATATATAATAATAAAATAAAGTGGGCTTACTCTTCTTCGCCACTGGAGGGCCTCCCTCACGACTCCAAGGGCGCAGTGTAAGGGCAGAGGCAGGAGAATACAGAGCGTATCTTACGCTCGCACAATGGGCCGTTCACGAGCAAATGCTGAGCTCTCCTCCAAATAAAGAAGAAAACGGGTAGATAAGCGGTGAGGCACCGAGTCCAAGCCTCCAACAGGCCCCAACCACTCCAGCTTCAAACTAAGGGCACGAGCACACAAAGTCACTCACAAGTGACGCAACACGATCAGGTGTGCAACAAAGAAGTATCCTCTACCCCAAGGTAAACTGCCGTAGACTGCCAAAAATTATAGCACACTGGTCCTTCTATGACGGAGCCGAGAACAGAACTCCTGAGATAATGCCACAAGGCCCCCTCGACAGCTCTGGGAGAGGGGCAAATATGACATGGCACAGACGACGAATGGCCGAACCACCATCACAAACATGAAAAGCAAGAAACAAACTTCATGGGTGGAGTATCAATATAAAACAATAACAACCCTTGAGGAAGGTAAAAGACCCAAAATCCAGCTTTCAGAGAAAGGCAAAAGAAACTGGATTAAACAAGCAAAGCATACGTTAAAAAGGGCCTGCAAAACTGAATAAATTACGTTAATTTCTTATAATATATATATGTGTGTGTGTGTGTGTGTGTGTATGTATATATTGTGTACGTGTTTATTTATTTATTAATTTGTATATTTATACATGTAATTAATTTCCTAAATAGAGGACATTGTGAGAGAGCTAAAAAGGTGAAGCTATGCGTTAAGGTGCGGAGGAATGAAGGCAAGTCGATCGAGCTCAGGCTTCATCCGTGACAAATGGGATGGATGAAGAAAAGCAAGAAGCCGAGATGAAGACCGACGAAGTGAACATCTACAGAGTATGTGAGTATCTGGACTGAGTAATAGATAAAGAGGTTAACCATCGAATTCAAACTATATGGAATAACCTTACGGGGTTCCAGGCGAGCTGAAAGTCCTGTCATTCACCTGAACTGGGTAGACTGAGAAGATTGAAAGAATGAAAAGTCCTTCTTACCTGAAGGGGAAATATACAACGTGAAAAGCTCCACCGGTTGATCGCTTCATTATACAAGCTCGCTTGGGTTGACAGTTTTCCTCCTAAGTATTTGATCTACTTTTACAAATGATATATTTTGTTCCTTGTGAATTTATGCGTCAGCTCTAATATTTCTTGAAGAAGATCATTCCTAAAGTTAATGATAATGGGAGTAAAAATCTGGTGAAGATGCTCCGTAGTGTTTCGTACTATCACAGAGAGAGAGAGAGAGAGAGAGAGAGAGAGAGAGAGAGAGAGAGAGAGAGAGAGAGAGAGAGAGAGAGAAAAGTTAAGTATACCTTAGTTTTACCAGACTACTGAGCTGATTAACGGCTATCCTAGGGCTGGCCCGAAGGATTAGACTTATTTTACGTGGCTAAGAACCAATTGGTTACTTAGCAACGGGACCTACAGCTTGTTGTGGAATCCGAACCACATCATAGCGAGAAATTAATTTCTATCACCAGAAATAAATTCCTCTAACTCTTCATCAGCCGGCCGGGGAATCGAACTCCGGCCCAGCGAGTGCCAGTCCACAGCTCTACCGACTCACCCAACGAAGAGCTGGAGAGAGAGAGAGAGAGAGAGAGAGAGAGAGAGAGAGAGATAGTGGTTGATGAAAGCACTCACATACAAGTTGTTCATTTAGCATGAAACATAGTATTGTTAAGAACATACATAACTGACTTTTGTTAATCTTACTCTTTATAAAGGAAAAAAGTAACTAGCAAATCTGCCTCTTTTCCAGACTTCAGTCTCCGCGAACAACAAACATCGCCCTTTCCGCCGAAAAGATTTAAAAATAGATTTTGGGTCATTTGTACTGCTCATTTCCTCACGTTGGTTCAACTTGCTTAGAGTGTTTAAGAAATATTAGCACCCGAATCTTTACATGATATTTCTACGGCCATTGCTCTCTTTATGTTCTCCCCAGCCCATCTGAGGTAAAGCAAAGCCTAAGCTCACATCCAAAAAATAATTTTCTCATAAGGAAGGGCTTGTAATGTTTGCGTGGTTTATAATGATTTTGTTGGTACTAAAATATTGTTTTCAAACAAATTTTTCATTGTATTTCAAATATTTTATTTAACATGATTTCAATTCTTCTCTAATTTTTCATTGTTAACATTAATTGTGCGGTGGTCATCAAAGTGTTAAGCAAACTAAGATCTTTTAATGGCGCATTGTTATTTCTGAGACGGACTGAGCATTGCATTTTAGGTGAATAATGATAAGCGTAGAGTTTTCTTGAGGTTTGTTCGAGTTTTTAATTTATCTGGTCCAGTTTTAACGCTTAATTTAAATTTTCA